>NC_134357.1:314283130-314618130 GCF_048569485.1 Anomaloglossus baeobatrachus | reverse complement strand
ATGGAGTGTAATTTTGGTCCTTTCAGTACTGAAGCACACCATAACATTTAGTACTAGGCATAATGTCCTCTTCTAAATATAGGCAGCACAATCCATTGTCCAAGTTGTTATTTTCCAGGATCCATTATCCAAGCTGGCACCAAGTAAACAGACGCACAGACCTACGGAGACCGTGAATGCCGTTGAGGTCTGCCAGAGGCACGGTGCATCAATGTAGGAGGCAGAGGGAAGGAACACTATCTTCACTAAATATACATTGTGTGCATTGACATAAAAGCAAAAACCATCTTAAAAAAAAAATGCTGCTAAAAGTCTATTCAGCCTGCAGAAGACGTCTTTCTTATTCATGTGAACAGAAAACGGTCAGAATTCATCAGTGTTTTGGATCAGTTTCATCAGTCAGTAATTTTTCCAAGTCTGAAAATATACCGTATATACATAAAATGTCAAAACTTTCCCTTTACATTACAAAGTTAAAGCAGCACTCCAATGGTTTTTTGAGTGCTGGAGCAGCACTTTAAATGTAAGCCCCCTACCCACTTTCTTATACTCACCCTCTGCCGTTTTTCATGCTTTTTCGGCGCCACTCCGGTCCCGTGAAGCCATCTTATGACTTTTACTTCTGACGTGGTGGAAGCCAGTAGTTACGTCACAAGCTTTCATTACAAGTCTATGACAGCCAGAACAAGGCTCTCATAGACTCGTATTGATTTGTGACCTTCGGCACGCTGCAGCAAATACTGGAGAGCGGCCGGCAGGTCACAAATAGCCAGGGACTGACCAGAGTGGCAGTGATTGAAAATGAAGCCACCAAAGGGTAAGTATAAGACAAGGGGCAGGGAACTTAGATTTAAAGCACCACTCAAGCAGTGCAGTTAAAGAGAAAAAAGCAACTGTGCAGGGCACAGAGAATATGCCCGCACGATCATGCCAGAAGCTCAGCTTAAGCGAAAACCGAACTGTGACTGTCAATCCAGGCGTGGTGCCTGCACCACTCCTGGCTGTTTAACCCCCTAAATGCTGAGATCAATTGTGACCACAGCACTTAGGTGGCTAAGAGAGGGAATGTGCGCCCATGCAATCGGCACCTTTACAATGTAATCGCGTGACAAAAATACTAAGCTTTTTCATCATACCGCCAAAATAAACTAAATAATGTGCAATCAATAAGATACATATAAAGATTGTAATGCTGAAAATGTCATCGTGCCCAGCAAAAAAAAACAAGCCCCCATTCAGCTGAGGAAAAATAAAAAAAAGTTATAGTTCTTACAACAAAGCGATGCAAAAACAATTTGTTTTTCTAGTAAAAAAAAAAATAAAAAAAATAAAATTGTGTAAAAGCGGAAAAACTCTGCTGCTTCATTATAGTGAACACGGTATATCCCTTGGGGGGTTTTCATCTGAATCACGAGATATATATTGAAACCCTGATGTAAGTGCTTAGCCTAGAGCACAGATAAATGTGATCCAAAATTTTATTTAAAATGTTACCAATAAAAGTTTCAACTCAATCCACAAAAAAATAATAATACAACTAAGTCCCCACTCAGGTCTGTCATCTGTCAATGGAAATATAGGGTTTTTTTATGTTACTAGTGACACAAAGGATCTGGAAAAGTGCTATGGTTTCCCTCCCCAAGAAGAAACCTACCAGAATCTATGTTCTAGCAGATTCTGTCAAATAGAAAATATAGCCCAATAGTCCAATATAATAGTGGATAATAGCAAGGACTAAAACATAACTTTTAATAATACATACATTAAAAGGGTACCAAAGTGCTAGTGCATGAATTGTGCAAACAACAATAAAAGGTGATGCCAGAATGGCAATAACTCAGAACAATCTCACCCAGATCTTCTCCATGGATAAGATTGGACACCGGTCCTGGGTTGATCACTGGCTGGAAGGAGCAGGGCAATGCGACGGGTGATGGGATAACAAACCCTGTCGTGCCCCGTGAGTAGACTTCCGCCCTGACAAGGGCAGCCCCAAATAAGTTGTCTGCCCCACAACCACAAAAATGAAAATATACTCCCGACGCGTTTCCCTCTTAATAAAAAGAGTTCCTCAGGGGAGAGCAATCAGCCTGCAATGGCAGGAGAGAGAAACCCAGGCCGGGCACATAGGTCTTCTTTGATCCACTAGCCTGTATTGATCCCTGCCACTGCAGGTGGATCTTGATCTTTTTCTCTCTCCTGCGTCACCCGTCGCATTGCCCTGCTCCTTCCAGCCAGTGATCAACCCAGGACCGGTGTCCAATCTTATCCATGGAGAAGATCTGGGTGAGATTGTTCTGAGTTATTGCCATTCTGGCATCACCTTTTATTGTTGTTTGCACAATTCATGCACTAGCACTTTGGTACCCTTTTAATGTATGTATTATTAAAAGTTATGTTTTAGTCCTTGCTATTATCCAGAATCTATGTTCCCAAATTCAAATGCCCCCCTCCGTTGTGAGCCATACAGTGTGTCTGAACAACATTTAAGGTCCACATGTTTGGCATTACTGCTGTGAATAGAGCCCATTTAATTAATGGGGCGCATGTCTCCAGAAGAACGAGCCGAGCACAATGTACGGGCAACTACAATGTACTGGGCACTACAATGGCAGATTTGTAATTTTCCCTCTGTAACATAGCTACTTGCTTCGGAAAACACCCATGGAGTCAAAATTGTCACTACAGCTATACACGGTGTGCAGAATTATTAGGCAAATGAGTGTTTTGATCACATGATGCTTTTTATACATGTTGTCCTACTCCAAGCTGTATAGGCTTGAGAGCCAACTACCAATTAAGTAAATCAGGTGATGTGCATCTCTGTAATGAGGAGGGGTGTGGTGTAATGACATCAACACCCTACATAAGGTGTGCTTAATTATTAGGCAACTTCCTTTACTTTGGTAAAATAGGTCAGAAGAGAGATTTGACAGGCTCTGAAAAGTCCAAAATTGTGAGATGTCTTGCAGAGGGATGCAGCAGTCTTGAAATTGCCAAACTTTTGAAGCGTGATCACCGAACAATCAAGTGTTTCATGGCGAATACCAAACAGGGTCACAGGAAGCGTGTTGGGCAAAAAAGGCACAAAATAACTGCCCATGAATTGAGGAAAATCAAGCGTGAAGCTGCCAAGATGATTTCAGAGCTGCAACATTACTGGAGTATCAAAAAGCACAAGGTGTGCCATACTCAGGGACATGGCCAAGGTAAGGAAGGCTGAAAAACGACCACCTTTGAACAAGAAAAACATAAGATAAAACGTCAAGACTGGGCCAAGAAATATCTTAAGACTGATTTTTCAAAGGTTTTATGGACTGATGAAATGAGAGTGACTCTTGATGGGCCAGATGGACGGGCCAGAGGCTGATCAGTAAAGGGCAGAGAGCTCCACTCCGACTCAGACGCCAGCAAGGTACTAGTATGGGCTGGTATCATCAAAGATGAACTTGTGGGACCTTTTCGGATTGATGATGAAGTGAAGCTCAACTCCCAGACCTACTGCCAGTTTTTGGAAGACAACTTCTTCAAGCAATGGTACAGGAAGAAGTTGGTATCGTTCAAGAAAAACATGATTTTCATGCAGGACAATGCTCCATCACATGCATCCAACTACTCCACAGCCTGGAGATGAAAAAATAATGACATGGCCCCCTTGTTCACCTGATCTGAACCCCATAGAGAACCTGTGGTCCCTCATAAAATGTGAGATCTACAGGGAGGGAAAACAGTACACCTCTCGGAACAGTATCTGGGAGGCTGTGATGACTGCTGCACACAATGTTGATCGTAAACAGATCAAGCAACTGACAGAATCTATGGATGGTAGGCTGTTGAGTGTCATCATAAAGAAAGGTGGTCACTATTTTTTTGGGCTTTGTTTTTGCATGGCAGAAATGTTTATTCACTAAATTTTGTGCAGTTATATTGGTTTACCTGGTGAAAATAAACAAGTGAGATGGGAATATATTTGGTTTTTATTAAGTTGCTTAATAATTCTGCACAGTAATAGCTACCTGCTAAAACAGATATCCTCCTAAGATCGCCAAATCTAAGAAGAAAAAAAAACTTCCAAATATATTAAGCTTTGATATTTATGATTCTTTTGGGTTGATTGAGAACATAGTTGTTGATCAATAATAAAAAAAATCTTCTAAAATACAACTTGCCTAATAATTCTGCACACAGTGTAGATAAATTCACAGAGTGGTATAATTTCCAAAATGGGGTCACTTGAGGGAATTCTGCCAGATAGGGGCTCTGTGTATGGAGTCTGCAAACTATTCTAGAAAAATTTGTGCCCAAGAGTCAAATAGTGCTTCTGAGCCCTGCGATGTGGCCAAATGTGAGGTATTGCCATATGCAGCAGAAATGGAGAGACAAATATTGGTGCCAGTTTTTACCCATTTCCCCTTGTGAAAATGCAGAAGCTGTGCTGCACTTCTGCGCTTCTTCCTCTCTGAGCTTCAAAAGTGATGTGCTCCTTAAAAAAAAATATTAGTTTTGTAATTTTTTTGGGAAAAATTAGAAATTGCTGACAAGTCATGTGGGAAGTGTTCTTTATTAATCATTTTGTGTGATCTCTCTGGTTTATGGGCATCAAAATGAAGTTTCAAAATTACAAAATATTTACATGTTTTGTAAAATTGTTGATGTTTTCTTCATAACTTGAATAATTTCATAAATATCGACCGAAATTTAAAAAGGGGTTATCCGGCTTAAGCCCACTTTACACGTTGCAATTAGTTGTACAATCGCATTTGCGATGTGACACGCCCAGGTTGCATACGGGATCTATGAGATTTCACGTTGGTCGTTCATTTGCTGTCACACGAGCGTTAGTAGTCTATGTTAAATTGGTCAATTTTGTGTGCGATCCTTTAGATCATGTGTTCTGTGACGTATGCATTGAGCACCTTTTTTTTTTTTTATTTATTGACTTGCCAAGCGTGTGTAATGTGGGATGCGTTTTTACTATGTCATCTGCCATTCAGCTCTGCTACATGGCCGCTGACAGCAGACACAGACAGCCATGTAGCAGAGCTGAATGGCAGATGACAGCAGACACAGACAGAGCCACACTGTCAGAATGAACTCGGGTGAACCTCACCCGACTTCATTGTCATGCTGCGGCTCTGTCTGTGTCGCGTCCTGATTAGCGGTCACCTGTGAAGGACTCACCGGTGACCGCTAAACTCCTGAGTAAGTGAATTGAGCAGCCCTCTCTCATACTCACCGATCCCCGATCCCCGGCGCTGCACGGCATTCACACTGCTCCGGCGGCTTTTACTGTTTTGAAAAAGCCGGCCGCCCATTAAACAATTTCGTATTCCCTGCTTTCCCCGCCCACCAGCGCCTATGATTGGTTACAGTGAGACACGCCCCCACTCTGAGTGACAGGTGTCACACTGCACCCAATCACAGCAGCCGGTGGGCGTGTCTATACTGTGTAGTGAAATAAATAATTAAATAATTTAAAAAAACGGCGTGCGGTTCCCCCCATTTTTAAAACCAGCCAGATAAAGCCATACGGCTGAAGGCTGGTATTCTCAGGATGGGGAGCTCCACGTTATGGGGAGCCCCCCACCCTAACAATATCAGCCAACAGCCGCCCAGAATTGCCGCATACATAATATGCGACAGTTCTGGGACTGTACCCGGCTCTTCCCGATTTACCCTGGTGCCGTTGGCAAATCGGGGTAATAAGGAGTTATTGGCAGCCCATAGCTGCCAATAAGTCCTAGATTAATCATGTCAGGCGTCTATGAGACACCCTCCATGATTAATCTGTAAGTTACAGTAAATAAACACACACCCGAAAAAATCCTTTATTAGAAATAAAAACACACACATATACCCTGGTTCACCACTTTAATCTGCCCCAAAAAGCCCTCCTTGTCCGGCGTAATCCAGGATGATCCAGCGTCGCTTCCACCGCAGCTGCATGGAGGTGACCGGAGCCGCAGCAGACACAGCCGCTCCGGTCACCTCCATGCAGCAAATGAACACAGCCGCGCGATCAGCTGCTGTCACTGAGGTTACCCGCGGCCACCGGTGGATGCAGCGGTGGCCGCGGGTAACCTCAGTGACAGCAGCTGATCGCGCGGCTGTGTTCATTTGCTGCATGGAGGTGACCGGAGCGGCTGTGTCTGCTGCAGCTCCGGTCACCTCCATGCAGCTGCGGTGGAAGCGACGCTGGATCATCCTGGATTACGCCGGACAAGGAGGGCTTTTTGGGGCAGATTAAAGTGGTGAACCAGGGTATATGTGTGTGTTTTTATTTCTAATAAAGGATTTTTTCGGGTGTGTGTTTATTTACTGTAACTTACAGATTAATCATGGAGGGTGTCTCATAGACGCCTGACATGATTAATCTAGGACTTATTGGCAGCTATGGGCTGCCAATAACTCCTTATTACCCCGATTTGCCAACGGCACCAGGGTAAATCGGGAAGAGCCGGGTACAGTCCCAGAACTGTCGCATATTATGTATGCGGCAATTCTGGGCGGCTGTTGGCTAATATTGTTAGGGTGGGGGGCTCCCCATAACGTGGAGCTCCCCATCCTGAGAATACCAGCCTTCAGCCGTATGGCTTTATCTGGCTGGTTTTAAAAATGGGGGGAACCGCACGCCGTTTTTTTAAATTATTTAATTATTTATTTCACTACACAGTATAGACACGCCCACCGGCTGCTGTGATTGGGTGCAGTGTGACACCTGTCACTCAGAGTGGGGGCGTGTCTCACTGTAACCAATCATAGGCGCTGGTGGGCGGGGAAAGCAGGGAATACGAAATTGTTTAATGGGCGGCCGGCTTTTTCAAAACAGTAAAAGCCGCCGGAGCAGTGTGAATGCCGTGCAGCGCCAGGGATCGGGGATCGGTGAGTATATGAGAGAGGGGGATAGACTGACATGGACTGAGAGTGAGGGACAGAGATAGTGACGGACTGACAGATTAGTGCATGACAGACATTGTGAGGCGCTTCAGAACGCAGCTTTTCAGCTGCGCTCTGAAGCAGACCTTTTTGAAGCTGCGGTGCAGAGCGCACACCTGCGCACATAGCATCAGACACCAAAATCGTATGAGGGATGTCACACGTTACAATTGACTAGGTTCGTGCAACAAAACGCTCAATTCTAGAGAATGATACGATGTGTTTGCGATCAACGGTTTTGCGTTCAATCCTGATCGCATGTAGCTGTCACACGCAGATACCTCACAAACGATGCCGGATGTGCGTCACTTACAACTTGACCCCAACGACGGATTGTGAGATATATTGAAGCGTGTGTAGCGGGCTTTATTTTTGTTTATTGTACTATTGGGCTACATTGGGGAAGGTAAGTAGATAGCAACTACCTACCTGCCTTGCTGTCAGCCCCTCTCCCCCGACTCTGTGTGGTCATGTGATCGCTCCTACCGTGATTTTGCTGCTTCCTGTGATGATACGTCGACACGGGCAGCTTATGACAGCTTATCATAGCCGACGTCATGTAGCTGCCCTGCTGGGCATGTACAGTGCGCCGGAGTCCCCGCCCCCCTTCCCCCACACCCTCCCACACATTCCGTAGTCTCCCACGCCACTGCTGTGGGATCCGTGAGCTGAAGGTATGGGCCTGGTGGTGGTTGCCCGCCAGCAGCGGGCCCCCTGCTCAGGATCGCATGTTCAAATGTATGGGCATCACAGATGTCAATACATTGCAAAGCACTGATGAGAGGGAGCGCAGCGCTGATTCTCATCATTGTCCCACTGTCTGCTCTGACAGTTCAGTACAGCGGTGACGTCACTACTGTGCTGATATGGCCATAGCACAGACAGCAGGCGAACGAGTAGCAATGGCGCGGACCGAGGAAAGGCGAGTATGTATTTATTCCCTACATGGTGGGGGCGTATAATGCTACAATGGGCTGCAGAGCGCTGTGTGATGTGGTGCAGAGCGCCGTAAAGGGGGAGGGGGTGCAGAGCGCCGTGTAGGGGGAGGGGGTGCAGAGCGCCGTGTGCCCGTGTGGGATTCTTACTTCCAATTCTGTAGTGATGAGAGGTCAGTGCTGGGCAGAATACTGCCAGCCAATGAGTGTGCAGAGGGCGGGGCTGGACACTGAGGCCGGGTGGTATATTTGACTATGAAATACTGCGGCGTTTCACTGGAAAATATACTTTAACGGCCACCGGGGATTAAGCCACTTTAGAGACTAGTTGGACAGTCTGGTTCCCAGTGGTTCTTCCTGCCCGTTGCCCTGGAGGGACAGGTCTCTGCCTATACGCGCATGTAAGTAGAGAACCGATAGCCAATGGTAGCGGGCGGGGAGAAGCCTATACGACTAGTCAACAGCGCGGCTCGGTACTCGACGGCCATTAAAGTATGTTGTTCTATGAAACGCCGCAGTGTGTCATAGTCAAATATACCTGACTGTGATCGTACCGCCAGTGGCTGACTCATGCTGTCATGGATTAGGCAGCATGTATCAGCCGTCAGGTTCACTATAAAGCCATCTTTCTCTTTAGTGTGCCTGTCAAACATACTATCATTGCATCTGTCAGACACTTCTCAAAATTACAATCAGTCAAAAGGAAAAAAAAAAAAATATATAATATATATATTATATTTTTTTTTTCCCTTTTGACTGATTGATTGTAATCTTGAGAAGAGTCTGACAGGTCCAATGAGATATATATACACATATATATATATATATATATATATATATATATATAATTTTATTTATTGGGGTTTTTTTTGAGGGTGGTGACTGCTGTCCGAAAATTATTTTTGACCATCATGTTTTTAGCAGTTACAGTTAGGTCCAGAAATATTTGGACAGTGACACAATTTTCGCGAGTTGGGCTCTGCATGCCACCACATTGGATTTGAAATGAAACCTCTACAACAGAATTCAAGTGCAGATTGTAACGTTTAATTTGAAGGTTTGAACAAAAATATCTGATAGAAATTGTAGGAATTGTACACATTTCTTTACAAACACTCCACATTTTAGGAGGTCAAAAGTAATTGGACAAATAAACCAAACCCAAACAAAATATTTTTATTTGCAATATTGTGTTGCGAATCCTTTGGAGGCAATCACTGCCTTAAGTCTGGAACCCATGGACATCACCAAACGCTGGGTTTCCTCCTTCTTAATGCTTTGCCAGGCCTTTACAGCCGCAGCCTTCAGGTCTTGCTTGTTTGTGGGTCTTTCCGTCTTAAGTCTGGATTTGAGCACGTGAAATGCATGCTCAATTGGGTTAAGATCTGGTGATTGACTTGGCCATTGCAGAATGTTCCACTTTTTTGCACTCATGAACTCCTGGGTAGCTTTGGCTGTATGCTTGGGGTCATTGTCCATCTGTACTATGAAGCGCCGTCCGATCAACTTTGCGGCATTTGGCTGAATCTGGGCTGAAAGTATATCCCGGTACACTTCAGAATTCATCCGGCTACTCTTGTCTGCTGTTATGTCATCAATAAACACACGTGAGCCAGTGCCATTGAAAGCCATGCATGCCCATGCCATCACGTTGCCTCCACCATGTTTTACAGAGGATGTGGTGTGCCTTGGATCATGTGCCGTTCCCTTTCTTCTCCAAACTTTTTTCTTCCCATCATTCTGGTACAGGTTGATCTTTGTCTCATCTGTCCATAGAATACTTTTCCAGAACTGAGCTGGCTTCATGAGGTGTTTTTCAGCAAATTTAACTCTGGCCTGTCTATTTTTGGAATTGATGAATGGTTTGCATCTAGATGTGAACCCTTTGTATTTACTTTCCTGGAGTCTTCTCTTTACTGTTGACTTAGAGACAGATACACCTACTTCACTGAGAGTGTTCTGAACTTCAGTTGATGCTGTGAACGGGTTCTTCTTCACCAAAGAAAGTATGCGGCGATCATCCACCACTGTTGTCATCCGTGGACGCCTAGGCCTTTTTGAGTTCCCAAGCTCACCAGTCAATTCCTTTTTTCTCAGAATGTACCCGACTGTTGATTTTGCTACTCCAAGCATGTCTGCTATCTCTCTGATGGATTTTTTCTTTTTTTTTTCAGCCTCAGGATGTTCTGCTTCACCTCAATTGAGAGTTCCTTAGACCGCATGTTGTCTGGTCACAGCAACAGCTTCCAAATGCAAAACCACACACCTGTAATCAACCCCAGACCTTTTAACTACTTCATTGATTACAGGTTAACGAGGGAGACGCCTTCAGAGTTAATTGCAGCCCTTAGAGTCCCTTGAAAAAGAGGAGGCTATGCATTACAGAGCTATGATTCCTAAACCCTTTCTCCGATTTGGATGTGAAAACTCTCATATTGCAGCTGGGAGTGTGCACTTTCAGCCCATATTATATATATAATTGTATTTCTGAACATGTTTTTGTAAACAGCTAAAATAACAAAACTTGTGTCACTGTCAAAATATTTCTGGCCCTGACTGTAGGTGCACAAAAATTACAAATTACTTAAGGTAGTCAAATGGAAAGACAGAAGTGGAATAATAGTACAGCTTTTTACAGGATGTTCACAGCAGGACAGGCTCATATGTATTGAGCTGTTCTTTTTGGATAAGAACTATTTGCATAACTTGTCCCCCGGGCACAGCCGGAGGTCAGCAGTACCTTGCATTGCGTTAGTGTTGCACAGGCAGGTGCAGACAGATCACTTGGAGACTGTAGGGAAGCACCGAAATACTGGTCTAGACAATTACTAGTGCTGAAGACGACGTCTGATGTTGTATAAGGGATTCTTCCATTCCACACAGCGTGGGCGATGATATACAGGCATGAGTACACAGGCCCAGCAAAAATGTTCCATTACCTATTGTTATCCTATAGATGCAGTCACAGTGATAAGACATACTGAACACCTTTTAAAGATGCACTATTTTACCGTGAGTGATCCAATTGGAGCCATTTTATAAATTACAACATGGAATTACTATGCGAGAAATGTGTTCCTTATTTTCTTAACAGTTTTTCTTCTCTAAGTTTAAAAGGGAACTTGTCAGGTGGAATATGCAGTGAGATCCACGAGCAGTTCTGGGTGCATAGTGCTATTCCCTGCCTAACTGTCCCTGTATACACTAACATAGATAAAGAGATCTTTAGAAAAAGTATTTCTAAAGATACTTTATCTTATGCTAATGAACAGGGGGACTAGTCCCAAGGGAGTTATATCCCCCGACTAGCTACCCTCATAGTATGTTAGTACACCCACAGGGGTGTACTAACATGCTATTCAATGCAGCGTCACCAGCGGTGCTGTATGTACCTGTGTTCACACTTCAAAATGCCGGGCACTTCCAGTCATGTGCAATAGCCTCTCTGAAGCCAGGACGCATACACTTGGCTTCATACTGTACATGACTGGAAGTGCCTGGCATCCAGAAACGCGGTCACAGCGAACACAGGTACACGTGGCACCGCTGATGATACTGAACAGCATGTTAGTACGCCCCTGTGGCGTACTAACGCTCTTCCCGCTCTTGGGACTAATTTGCGCTCTTGGAACTAGTCTTGGGACAAGATCTACCGAAGTGAGCAAAGCATTTTTGGGGCGGGGTGGGACGGCACCCGCTAGTCCTATTCATGAAAAGCTACATTACCTCAGCGGTGTAGCTCACGCCAGAAATGTTACATGTCTGTACTGCTGACAATGTCTGGACATGCTCCTGATGAGATGGCGGATGGAGTCCTGGGGGATTTCTTCCCAGACCTGTATTATCATTCAGGCACTGCTTAGGCTGCCTTCACACCTCCGGTTTTTGCTATGCGGCACAATCCGGCACTTTGCAGGAAAATCGCAACCGTTTTTTTTGGTGCCGGTTGCGATTTTCCTGCATAGACTTTAATTAGTGCCGCATTGTGCCGCATGGCCTTGCGTTCCGTCCGGTTTTTGCCGCATGCGGCAGATTTAGCCGATACGGCGGCCGGATGGAACGTTGCCTGGCACGTTTTTTCGTGCGGCAAAAAAAACCGCATCGCGCCGCATTCGGCCGATGCGGCGCATTTTCCAATGCATGCCTATGGCGGCCGGATGCGGCAATAACCGCATCCGGCCGCCGCATGCGGTTTTTGCCACTGCGCATGCTCAGTAGCATGCCGCAAGCGGCAAAAACCGGACTGGCTGCAAAGGAAAAACTTATGCAAAGGATGCGGTGTTTTCACCGCATCCGTTGCATAGCTTGCACAGCCGGATTGAGCCGCAGAGCTCAAGCCGGATGTGTGAAAGTAGCCTTACACTCTTAATACATGAGAGAAGGCTTTTTTTTTTTTTTACACCAGTGAACTAGCTTAAAGGGGTTCTCCAAGGTTATAAAATATGGCCTATGTCACAAAATTCAAATGTCAGGTTAGGCTCCAGTTTAAAGAAACACAGCTTCTGAGACCTGTGTCTCAAGTGACAGAGGAGCACATATACCGGAGTGTGACGTGTGTGACAGGAGAAATAAATCTTTTCCTCAGCTAACTAAGCCCTGAGGACTGAGGTGGGGGAAAAATAATGTCACAGCCCTTGTCCTTGACTCATGAAAGTACATATGTTTTCGATATTGATACTCTATCAGCTGAAACACAGGTCTCGGAAGTGGAGTTTCTTCAGACTGTAGCCCATCCTAGGGACTAGGCCTGGCTGCTGTTTGAATTACATGACAGGAGCCTTTTTTAAATTCTTGGAGAACAACGTTAAAGTTCTGACAATGGCTCCGAGGCTTTAATTTCGCTATTTGAAAGCTACCATTGGCTATCACGTGGAGGTTTGTGTGACCCCTGCTGGAAGATGTTGAAAGCAATATAACATTAATGAAGACATCGCCAGACTCTTATCTGTCACATGAACTCGAGCTCAAACCTTCTCTCTTCTGTGAGGAAAACAAGATGCCAATCAAGTTGGTTTGTTAACAATGGTCCCAGTACAGTACACTGTGTGCTCAGACAACTCTCGTGGAGTCTGTTTCGGACAATTTGGTCAGAAATATTCACACAGTAGCCGCCGGAGGTCATTTTATTGGGCTCTGGCAGTGTGCCTCCAGATTCTCCAAGCATAAAGGAGCAGATACCGATCCTGCTGCGGGGTTTATTCCTAACTATACAGATTGATATCCCTGAAGTATTAACTCAGGGTTATACAGAGGTGCTTAGGTGTTCCCTTGATGTTTTTGAGCACTGGTCAGTGGAAATATAATATGAGAATATCTACTCAGAAACCAACTCTATACAGGGACATCTTTTTTTTGGTCTCACAGTATACTGTAATTTCTTCCTACGTCTACTTGATCTTCTTTCTACACCTTCATGTACTGTACTTTTTACATGAGCTGTGGTCAAGAAGTATTTTAGGTTAAAAGGAGTTTTCCAAACAGTAGACATGGTAGTAATTGTACAGATCAAGAAAATATAAAGGCGTTGTCAAGGACTAACATGTGACAGGCCGTCAATATGAAATCAGTGGGGTCCTGACACCCTGGTACCCCCGATCAGCTGATATCTGCTCTGGCCATGCCAAATGTAAGAGCTCCGGACACTCTTTAGTGGCAGATGGTGAGTACTTTATGGCACATTCATGTGCATAGTTCCTGTTAACACCTTTCACATGAACTGCCATTTATATGTAAAGAAAAGATGGTCCATGGAAGCGTTATTAAGTTTACTGACAGTATATCAATGTGCAGATTCACATACTTAGCGGAGAGCTGGTAGACACACATGATCACTCTCCAGACCTCCGAATCATCAGACCATTCATGGCATAGAGACCCAACAATGCAGTCTAGTTGCCTACTTGCCAAAGAATGAGCAAATACGTACTATTTAATTTACCTGCTCGAGACGACAAAGTAGTTCTATTCTGCTTAGGCTAGTTTCACACTTGCGTTGAACGGTATCCGTTGCATTGCGTTGTGTAACGGATGCAATGGATGCTGCAAAACAACGCAATTCGTTTTTCTTTTTTTTTGTTGTTTTTTTTTACAGTTTTACCAGCGGCAGACTATTGTGAACGATCAGCTGATCGCTCCCAGTAGCCGGCCGCTGGGTGATCAGCTGATCGCTCCCTGCAGCCGACCGCCGGGTGATCAGCTGATCGCTCCCTGCAGCCGACCGCCGGGTGATCAGCTGATCGCTCCCTGCAGCCGACCGCCGGGTGATCAGCTGATCGCTCCCAGTAGCCGGCCGCCGGGTGATCAGCTGATCGCTCCCAGTAGCCGGCCGCCGGGTGATCAGCTGATCGCTCCCAGTAGCCGGCCGCCGGGTGATCAGCTGATCGCTCCCTGCAGCCGACCGCCGAGTGATCAGCTGATCGCTCCCTGCAGCCGACCGCCGGGTGATCAGCTGATCGCTCCCAGTAGCCGGCCGATCAGCTGATCGCTCCCTGCAGCCGACCACCGGGTGATCAGCTGAGCGCCGTCACTTGCCGGCGCCCGGGCATGCCGGCGGGCGGGCGCTCAGCTGAGCGGTGTGACTTGCCGGCGGCCGGGCATGCTGGCGGCCGGTCGCTCAGCTGAGCGCTGTGACTTGCCGACGGCCGGGCGCTCAGCTGAACGTTCGGCCACCGCGAGGCAAAATAAAGTTTGATTTAAAAAAAGAAGAGCATGCGCAGTGAAATCCAGAGGATTCCGTTGCTCAAAATAACGTTACATGCTGCGTTCCTACCGCTGGGCGGAAGCAACGGAGCGTCGCCCAGCGGAAGCAACGCAGGTCCTTTTGGTACAATCCGTCACCCATACAAGTCTATGGGAAACAGCGGAATCCGTTAATGGATTCCGCTGGTTTCCAAAAGGGCGGATTGTAACGGAAGGAAATAAATGCAAGTGTGAAAGTACCCTTATCTTCACCCAAACCTACTTGGGCTTCTTATTTCTGCTGCCAGAGATGGGAAAGAGAAACAGACGAGGACTTATGGGGCTATTTTTTCATCTGTTAGACAGGGAAGGGGACTGACATCAGCTGATGTGATTAGTGAGACATGCAGAACATAGCGGTCATCTACGAGGGGTGGAGTGGGTTCAACTCTTGACCTGCTCCATGCAGTGTTACCAAGGCTGAGCTTTGGGTAGGGATTAGTGATGAGCGAGCACTACCATGATTGGGTGCTCTGAACTCGTAACGATTAGTTGGAAGCTCCGACGGGCGTGTACCGGGTATAATGGAAGTCAAGGGGAAACTGGAGCAATTTTTCAGAAGATCTTCCCATGCTCGAGTTCCCCATTGATTTCCAATATACTCGATACACGAGTCATGCCCGTTGGAGCTTCCATCTACTCATTATGAGCACGGTAGTGCTCAACTCATCGCTAGTAGGTATCTCAGGGATTGGCACTTTGCCGACTTCCGAAAGAGACCTCAGGCCACCTCATGGCAGAAGCGGCCCTGGAGAACAATTACTTGTACTACATTAACAGTATCCCCATTGTTTGCCAGGTATCCAAATGATGTGAATGCAAAGAATGGTGGCTTACCGGACTTTCTGGAAATGCAAATTAGAGATGCTATGAATGGTCTTAAAATCCGAAAGCCCTGCAGCTTTACTTCCCCATTAATGGATTTAGACAAAGCACTGGTTCTGGGTGACAGACAAGTTCCAAAATAGCTCGTGAAATGTAGATGGACCATACGGAGAGACTTTGGACTTTACAGAAGGTAGATTTTCCTGGCAGACTAATCTGAAGGTTTACTTTGAGGGGCCATGGGGCCCTTTGTAATTTCATTTATGAATGTCCAGTGAGAGAGGAACACTACTCCGGGTCCTAAAAATATCATTACAGATGTAGCAAACATAACTTGATATCGCTGGACCATCAATGGCTGTCTAGAAGTCTGTATTCTGCTGAAAGGGCTCCAACACGTTTTCTGAACCAATCAGTTTTCATGGCTTGCTGCCCAATATTCCTTTACCCAAACCTTATGTCCCGTCCACCTGTAGATATTCCTTGTCCCTAACCTTTTCAGACACGGTTCATGCTTCAATCCTCATTCTAGATGTATTATTGTGGACATGGAAAAAAATTCAGTGGTCAAGCTCGAAATTGAGAAAAACACAAGAATTGTGGAAATTCCTTGAGGATGATTTTGGAGAACACATTTAAGAAAAAAAATTAAATAAAGCTGCTAGATTATGGAAATCCTGACTGTGTTTATCCCCAAACAGGTGACAAGCCGCCTAATCTGAAAACAAGGGAAAATGGAGCCACATCAGCCCAAGCCGTAACGCACTCACTGGGAAACAATAGGGAATATTTTGTAATCCTATTTATCTTTAGCTTAGCTCGTTTTTGATCAAGCCAAGGAACTTGCTATATAATTATCTTCCCTGCTACTCCATAAGCCCTCTCTGTATGTGTGTGTGTGTGTGTCTGTGTGTGGGGAGGGGGTGCGGACCTCCCTGCGGCACAAAATGTTACTGTTAAATCGGAGTTAGGTTTGGGTAAAGCTGATGACAATACCTAATGAAGACCCATCAGCTCCCCTTGCATGATTTTTTACTAGTAATTATTAGTAAGTACCATGCTCAGCATGGAAATGTAGATCTAGATTGACAACTGGGCGGTGCCCTCACCTCTTTTTCTGCAGAATACCACCCCTGAAGAAGGAACTATGCTGGAGGCAAATGTGGTTACATGCTATACTGGGTCTCCTTCTTTTGAGGAGAGAAGAGCTGAATAATGCCTCAATGGAGTTTTCCAGTTATAGAAAATCTAACTCTAAAAAGTGGTTAATTTACCCTTCCGTTCGGTTGTGCTCCCGCTGCCGGTAATTGTCTGCAGCTCTGACGTTACGCCGATAGCGCTAAACCAGTAACTCTTCTCAGCGGCTCTGCCCGAGTTGCATGAATTGCTCAGTTCGCTGATTGGCTGCCGACGTGACATCAGTGCCCCAGACAATAACAGATTTCAGGACAGAGACTTGGTGCTGGACCAGGGGAGGGGGAGTAAAGCACAGTTTATTATTTTCTTCAGCATTTTAGATGACATGAGTTTCCGTGGAAGCATAAAGATTGCTGTCACCCACTTGCATCATGTTATGGTTGCACTGCGTTGTTATTATTGAGCGCCATGGCACAGTGTGACTCCATTAAAGATTATTCTTTACACTTGGGACAGTGTTGAACTGCTTCGAGGAGGCCATCAACCCTCTTAGGGTTCTGTTCAGACATGTGGAGCATTGCAGGGGATTTTTCCTTTTGCACTGCATGTCAGTTACAGCATATAGGGGAGTTTATTGAAAAAACCCTATTTGCTTGGACAGCACTGTAAGGCTATGTGCCCACGCTGCGGATTTACCGCGGATTTTGCCGCGGATTTGCCGCGGATTTGCCGAAAATCTGCAGCAGCGGCACTTCCAAGCCATTTCAATGGCATTTTGGAAATGCTGTGCCCATGCTGCGGATTTTTCCGCGGCGGATTTGCCGCGGATTTTGATCCGGAAAAATCTGCAGCATGTCAATTATTGTTGCGGATTTTGTTGCGGATTTTTCCCATGCAAGTCAATGCAAGGTGTAAAATCCGCAAGAAATCCGCAGGTCTGTTCCCACAGGCTCTTTTTCCTGCGGATTTGGTGCGGATTTCGCAAACAAATCCGCAGGAAGTGATGTAGGATAGTTCAGGAAGAGGAAGTTTCACCATTTTGTAGTGTAGAGTAGTGGCAGTGTAGTCGTGTTGTGTCCGGACTCTGGATTGCCAGCTAAAAGCAGCTAGTTACAGGCTGCTTGCTTTTAGCTGGCAAAACAGGATCCCAGGTCTTTTTTCACAATTCTTTTAAAAAAAAAAAAAGAAAAATGTGCTCCGCTGTATTTTCACTGTCCAGCCCGATGCAAGCGAGCAACTGGGGGCTGTGCTTATCAGCGGGATAAGGCTGAAGCATTCTCTGCCCCTCCCGCTGAGAAAAACAGTCCTCAGCTGCCCCTGAAAATGGCGGCTCCGTTGTGAAGCGCCATTCTCAGGTGCTGTACCGAGGCTCATCCAGCTGCCCTGATGCATTGGCTGGCTGGGTAATTACGGGGTTAATGCCAGTTTTCTGCAAACTGGCACTAAGCCCGAGGTTCATAATGTCATGCCTGCGTAGACACGGCCATTATGAACCTCCGTTTAGTACTAAAGAAAAGAAAACACTTTTTTTAAAAATTTTATTTGAAAGAAAAACACACACACACATCCCTGATTGCCATCTTTATTACTCCCTGAATCCCCCGACGATAATCCATGACAACTCCGAGCCGGGCTCCGATGTGCACCCGGCTGACCCAGGCACTGACGTCAGCCGGTGACAGCAGCCGTCAGTGTATTATTAAATGCTGCACAGCTCTTTTCCGGCAGCTGGGAACGTCTGATATCAGAGCACTGGTCAGCTGACTTAATTCGCGAGCGCAGGCGGGTCAGCTGACTGCACACCGACCAGCTGATGTGCCGGGCTCCGATGTGCACTCATGTGACCCGGGCACGGACGTCAGCCGGTACCAGCAGCCAGAAGAGAGCTTTGCAGCATCTCGAACACTGACGGCTGCTGGGACCGGCTGACGTCCGTGCCCGGGTCACATGAGTGCACATCGTCAGCTGACCCGCCTGCGCTCGCGAATTAAGTCAGCTGACCAGGGCTCTGATATCAGACGTTCCCAGCTGCCGGAAAAGAGCTGTGCAGCATTTAATAATACACTGACGGCTGCTGTGACCGGCTGACGTCAGTGCCCGGGTCAGCCGGGTGCACATCGGAGCCCGGCTCGGAGTGGTCATGGATTATCGTCGGGGGATTCAGGGAGTAATAAAGATGGCAATCAGGGATGTGTGTGTGTGTTTTTCTTTCAAATAAAATTTTTTAAAAAAGTGTTTTCTTTTCTTTAGTACTAAACGGAGGTTCATAATGGCCGTGTCTACACAGGCATGACATTATGAACCTCGGGCTTAGTGCCAGTTTGCAGAAAACTGGCATTAACCCCGTAATTACCCAGTCAGCCAATGCATCAGGGCAGCTGGATGAGCCTCGGTACAGCACCTGTGAATGGCGCTTCACAACGGAGCCGCCATTTTCAGGGGCAGCTGAGGACTGTTTTTCTCAGCGGGAGGGGCAGAGAATGCTTCAGCCTTATCCCGCTGAGAAGCACAGCCCTCAGTTGCTTGCTTGCATCGGGCTGGACAGTGAAAATACAGCGGAGCACTTTTTTTTTTTTTTTTTTTTAAAAATACCAGTGAAAGGGAACATGGCACCACATTTTTTGGCTGTAAGCTGCGGCCGCCACTACTGGGTTATTATATACAGCCTGTTAAAATGCTGTATATAAGCACAGTGGTGTTGGCCGCAGCTTTTTCTGCCCCTTTATTGCAAAATGGATAATGGAGAAGAAGGGAGGGTTGGGACAGGGAATGACATAAAGAGCCTTTTTTTCCTTCAAAACAGACTAAGCTTTATTCAGAAACACAATAGAGTACAATGGACAAAATCCGCATCAAAATCCACATCAAAATCCGCAACGAAATCCGCATCTATGCTAAGGTGCGGATTCCGGGGGAAAGCTGCGGATTTTGATGCAGAAAAATCCACAGGTACATTCTACCGTGGACACATAGCCTTACAGACCTTTGTCTTTTCTGCAAAATGCACAATGACGATCAGTATCGTATTTGAGTCTGACCAAATCTCAAATCACGACGTGAATTCATTACTTAAAGGGAATCTGTCACCAGGTTTTTGCCACTTAATTTGAGAGCTGCATGACAGGGGCAGAGATCCTGATTGCAGCAATGTGTCACTTACTGGGATGCTTAGTGCAGTTTTGATAAAATCACTGATTAATCAGCAGTAGATTATCATTAGAGGACTACTTGGTGTGCTGCCAGGTAGTCCAGCATATTCATGAGCTCTGTATAACTGCTAGATCTGTAGCAGAGAAAACACTGATTGTATCAAAATGACAGTAAACAGGTCAGTAAGTAACACATCGCTAGAATCACTGTCTCTACATTATGCAGATGGGGAGCAAAAACCTGCTGACAGATTCCCTTTAAAGGGCTATTTGAATTAGCGCACAGCTCCCCTGCCTCTCTGCTTCCAGGAGGAGGTGCGCTCCTGAGTGACTGACAGTTTGGTCCACACATCGGCTGAGGTGCTGGCCTGAAATGTGCACTGTCCGATGCTGCAAGCAGAGGGAGCTATACATCTGCAGAATTGGAGTGCTGTGACACTGAAGATCAGGCCAGTGCTTACAAGCCCTATTGGAAAAAGCTGGTAAGCGCTGCGCTCCTTTGTCTAGAAACAGGCCAGCGCTGACAGACTGTCACCCAGGCACCGAGAAAGTCAAATGGAAAATTAAAAATCAAGTTTTAGAGAACAGCAGCTTGTTTTTGCATTTCGCATAGTTAACCATTTACAACATTGTTAACCCCTCAGAGTAACAGAAGGCAGCCCAGCACCTACTAGCCCCAAAAAAATAAGCAAGTAGCATCCTTTCTGCCAACCTATTGATTTTGACATGCACTGGGTCTTCTCTTCTGTAGGAACCTGACACTGATTGCTCCCCTACAGGTTATAACAGCTTCTGATCATCAGTAAAGCCTTCTCAAAAAGATTGTGCAAGCAAAGCAAGCAGTATATTGTGTAAAATCACAATTCAAGAATCTGTCAGTCAGCAAAGGGCATAAAAAAACAAAACGGGTCAGGATTTTCAGCACAATCCGTCTGCCGTCACATTACTCAGGTCACCAGTTTCCTTTTCAATGTCTAAAAATATGTTCAGACAGAAGAAAATAAACACAGAAGGAAAAGATCCATCAACAGCAGCTTGTTAAATCTTTTTGTATCAAGAGTATACCTAAGGCTGCTTTAACACATGCGTTTTTTGCAGTGCGGCTCAAAAACCTATGCAACGGATGCGGCGAAAAAACGGATCCGTTGCATAAGTTTTTCCATGCGGCCAGTCCGTTTTTTGACGGATGCGGCTTGATACTGAGCATGCGCAGTGCAAAAAATCGCATCCGGTGTCCATAGGCTTGCATTGTAAATTGCGCCGCATTGCGCTGGATCCGGCGCGATGCAGTTTTTTCGCCGCAGACAAAAAAACGTGCCAGGCAACGTTCCATCCGGCCGCCGCATGGGACAAATATGCCGCATCCGTCAAAAAACGGACGCAACGCAAGGCCATGCGGCACAATCCAGCGCTAATGCAAGTCTATGCGGAAAAAACGCAACCGGCGGCAAAAAAAAACGGTTGCGTTTTTTCTGCAAAGCACCGTATTGTGCCGCTCAGCAGAAACCGGGTGTGTGAAAGCAGCCTAAATAAGCTATGATCACATCTGTAAAGCGCTATATAAGTGATAAACATATATTCAGGGGTGGAGAGAACACAACATATCAATGGGGAGATGAGCTGTATACAAAATAACAAGTAAACTTTCTTTACGGGAAAGAAAAAAAAGTTCCTCAGATTATGCAAATTGCAGAGGGATACAGACGTTCCCTTCCAAAGCTGATGAGGAAACCGGCAGAATCCTGTGTCAGGTCTCAGTGATCCAAGTGTGCCAAAGGTTACTTGAGGTTGCCACAAGCCCCGGAGACATCTGCTAATAGCACTCCAGACACATGAAACTGCTTATGTGATACGTATACCGGCCTCCAGCTGGGAATCCATGCACGCTGCGTGTTAGGGTATGTGCACCCGGCGTAAGTGATAATTAAAGGCGCCAAAGAATGGATATATAAAAAAAAAGACTTGCTGTTCATATGGTTACTCTTTTGAGAGTCTTAAAAGGGGTATTCCCATCTCCAAGATCCTACCCCAATATCTACGGTATTAGGCGTAATAATATTAGCAAATACCTCTAATTAGAAATGTAGTATAGTTCTGCTGATTAGCAATGTCTCTTACCTCATGTGCAGGGCATTGCAGCTTAGGTATCCATGGTTACGTGCACTCATACAGTGATAGTGGTCATAACCATGGATATCTAAGCTACAATGCCCTGCACATGAGTTAAGTGACATGCCTAATCCGGAGAACTATACTACATTTCTAACTGGCGGTAATCACTAATATTATTAATACAACTATTACATATTGGGATAGGATCTTGGAGATAGGAATACCCCTTTAAAAGGTTTCCAAATATGCCAAACTATATTAAAAAAATAAGCAGACCTTTCTTCAGACATTTTCTGCTCTGAAGACGCTCTATATTTACAATACAAGCCAATAGCAAGGGTCAAACTGACTAGAGGACTACTTGTCTTGTGCCGTGTAGTCCTCCTGCTCTGTGTAAGCCCACTGATTAGCACTTTCCTTTTAATGTAAAGTGTATACAGAAAGCTGCCAATCAGTGGTGTGGGCAGGGTTATAGAGCTCAGCATTCAGAGAACTAGTAGATCCGCAGCAGATAAAACAGTGAGGAAAAAAAGAGAGCATGCAAATTAGCAAGTGACATAACTGGAATCAGGGTCTCAGCCCTTACATCAGATTACATAGCAAAATCTGGTGACAGATTCCTTTATAATGAAAAAAAAAACAAAAAAACACACACACACATTATATATATATATATATATATATATATATATATATATATATATATATATTATATATACACACACACATATATATACACATATATATATATATACATACACACACACACACACACACACACACACACGTACATATATATTATATACACACACACACACACATTATATAGATATATACACACACACACACACACACACACACACACACACACACACATACATATATAAATAAATATATATTATATTATAGTATATTATATTACATCTATCATCCCAAGTATGCTGGAATTTCTCTAAAAAATAAAAAAAAATCCCAAAGCCAATTATAATCATCAAAAAAAGCGCTCAGGAAAGGACCAAAATATGTAGCTAAAAAAAAAAAAACAAAACTTAAGGGAAAGCCGGCATTTTTTTCCTAAAGTGTCTTCAGTGGTTTTGCCTGCATGACAAAAGTGTTGTGTGCACATAGCATGGAGGTCTGCCCTATAGGTCGTAATACACAATCCAGGCACCACGCAGAGGATGGCTCTCTATTCTCTGGATATCACCTTGTAGAAACTTTTTTCTCTGGTACAACCTGGTAGTTTCTGGGAAAATTAACCCCTCTGAAATGTCTCCGTAGGGGTAGATCCAGCAGTACAAGGGTATGTGGGCTCGGGGGGAGGAGGTGACCCAGGTGTCCCCTCAGAAGTATTCCATATTCCTAATCCTTCTTCCTCGAGATATTACCAGCACTGATGCCAGCTATTGTCCTCTAATCAGCAGAGCCTGGCATCTGCCAACAAGTCTGATTAATCTTCCAGAATTGGACACAAGGCAAGCTAATTGGAAGATTGCTTAGTCCAGCTATAGTCATCACTTGGCTCTGCATCAGGTGTTCATTAAAAAGCCTACTGGGGTCCAAGAAAGCCAACATAGCATGAACACGTATAGTAACGCCGTCCTGTGTGGACTATATGCTGAGTGAATATCAAATACCGTAAGAACGAGTATTATTAAAGGGAACCTGTCAGGTAAATAAACGCTATTAATCTATGAGCTGACAGCGTTCTGAAACTGCCCGGCGCCTGCCCCGGGAGCCCCACTGCCGGGAGGAATTAACTATCTTCCTCCAAGCAGCCTCGGGCTTTCAGTCACAGGAGGGGAGCCAATGCAACCTCAGTCACCGCTCTCTGCATAGTGAGCAGCAGTTGTAACCGCACCCCCGGCACTGACTGACACTGTGAAGAGGCAAATGGATAGTATGAATCTAAACAGAAAAGCAAAGAACAAACTAAAGAGAACAATCAGAAGTGACATCAGAGACATCACCAAACATCTATAAACTAATGATTTACATCTGAAATCTATGGGGGTAACAAAAAGGCAGGACACAAAGCCCCAAAGTCATTCTAGATGACACTCAAACATGGGGGAACATTGCAGGTTTGAGGCTGTGTAATCTACAGTCATGGCCAAAAGTTTTGAGAATGACACCAAAATTATATTTTCACATGATCTGTTGCCCTCTGGTTTTTAATTGTGTTTGTCTGATGTTTACATCACATACAGAAATATAATTGCAATCATAGTCTGAGTACCAAAAGGTTATATTGACAGTTAGAATGAGTTAATGCAGCAAGTCAATATTTGCAGTGTTGACCCTTCTTCTTCAGGACCTCTGCAATTCTCCCTGGCATGCTCTCAATCAACTTCTGGACCAAATCCTGACTGATAGCTGTCCATTCTTGCATAAGCAATGCTTGCATTTTGCCAGAATTTGTTGGTTTTTGTTTGTCCACCCGTCTCTTGATGATTGCCCACAAGTTCTCAATGGGATTAAGATCTGGGGAGTTTCCAGGCCATGGACCCAAAATCTCTATGTTTTGTTCCATGAGCCATTTAGTGATCACCTTTGCTTTATGGCAAGGTGCTCCATCATGCTGTTAAAGGCATTGTTGGGCGCCAAACTGCTCTTGGACAGTTGGGAGAAGTTGCTCTTGTAGGACATTCTGGTACCATTCTTTATTCATGGCTGTGTTTTTAGGCAAGATTGTGAGTAAGCCGATTCCCTTGGCTGAGAAGCAACCCCACACATGAATCGTTTCAGGATGCTTAACAGTTGGCATGAGACAAGACTGGTGGTAGCGCTCACCTCTTCTCCTAATAAGCCGTTTTCCAGATGTCCCAAACAATCGAAAAGGGGATTCATTTGAGAAAATGACTTTACCCCAGTCCTCAGCAGTCCACTCCCTGTACCTTTTGCAGAATATCAGTCGGTCCCTGATGTTTTTTCTGGAGAGAAGTGGCTTCTTTGCTGCCCTCCTTGAAACCAGGCCTTGCTCAAGCAGTCTCCACCTCACAGTGCGTGCAGAAGCACTCTCACCAGCCTGCTGCCATTGCTGAGCTAGTTCGGCACTGCTGGTAGTCCGATCCCGCAGCTGAAACAGTTTTCAGATACGGTCCTGGCGTTTGCTGGTCCTTCTTGGGCTCCCTGGAGCCTTTTTGGCAACAATAGAAGATCTCTCCTTGAAGTTCTTGATGATGCGATAGATTGTCGACTGAGGTGCAATCTTTGTAGCTGCGATACTCTTCCCTGTTAGGCCATTTTTGTGCAGAGCAATGATGGCTGCACGTGTTTCTTTAGAGATAACCATGGTTAACTGAAGAGAAACAATGATACCAAGCACCAGCCTCCTTTTAAAGTGTCCAGTGGTGTCATTCTTACTTAGTCATGACTGATTGATCACCAGCCCTGTCCTCATCAACACCCACACCTGTGTTAATGGAACAATCACTAAAACAATGTTAGCTGCTCCTTTTAAGGCAGGAATGCAATGATGTTGAAATGTGTTTTGGGGGTTAAAGTTCATTTTCTTAGCTAATATTGACTTTGCAAGTAATTGCTGTTAAGCTGATCACTCTTTATGACATTCTGGAGTATATGCAAATTGCCATTAGAACAACTTAAGCAGTAGACTTTGTAAAAATTAATATTTGTAGCATTTTCAAAACTTTTGGCCATGACTGTAGAGTCTAGGATGTCTTTGTGGAGTGACGGCGTTATTATAAGTACCACTGCGGAGCCACAGGTTGGACATCAATGCCTTAGACTAGCCAATATATTGTCTTTTAATAGGGCACAAACTTTTGCTCTACAGATTTGCACATAAATGACATCCCATCTGTGCAGAAAGCCATTACTCATCACATCGCACGTAATAAGCCATCCTCAGCAGATGGATGGTAGGTTCCCGACCAGTGTTAAAACTGCCAGGATGTTCTGAAGGAGGTGATGAAGAATGCTGAACGTTGGAAAACAAACCATCTGCCTACTGTCAGTGTCATTTAGTGTATAATAAGACGGCAGGGAACAGTAAACGCCATCAGACAGGTCTACAAGGAGGCAGGTATAGGTGATCAATGATGTCCTACAGGTCATTAATGGAGGGCAGCACGAGAGCAAGGGAGCTTTGGTTAGTCACCCTGTTCCCATAATAGTCTCAGAACAGATAATGGTCGTTCTGTATCAAGGGGGCGTATACAAGTAGCCAAGGGGCAGATTTCCTAGCCAAAACACACCAGAAGTCTCTCTAAAGTGCCATTTTGACTGAAAATGAAGGCAATATTTAAGAAAATCAGGATTCTTTATTTCTAGTATGTTATTTTTAGTGAGCAAAGTAAAACAATCACACCACAAAGAACAAGCTACAGGTGTCAGATCAGAGAGGGTGTAAAGTAAACCCAAACAGGCTCCCAACATACCACATACACACAATATTATAAAGGCACAGCTAATTAGCTAACAAAAAATAATAAAAACAAATATATAAGATTTTGTTTGTTTTTACTTTTAAGAAACATTGTTTTTATATACAGTATATAAAATGAGCTTTGTTAAAAGTAAAAAAAAAAAAAGGATAAGTAAATACCAAAGTCCAAATGCAAGTATTCACCACAAGGGCTATATAAATGAGGCTACCTTCCAACGGTGAACATGATGGCCAGAGACGATCTTCAGCGCTTGAAGATCTGAATCCAAGTCTCATCTCCATAGAGGCTAGTGCACCAATGAGGAGGTCTGGCCCAACCTGCCGCTGATGGAGCTGCTTTGTCAATAGAGAAGCCAATCGATGAGAACTCCAGCACCCCTACCCCCTCCTCACAATGAAGTAATCTGTCTATTCGCATGTAGGGATTCTAGCTCTGCCCACCAGCCTGAAACAAGTGATGTCCAATCAGTATTTTTTCAACAGCCGACCAATAGTGTTGCCTAGGCACTAAGTCAATGGGACCTATAGTGTTGCATAGACACTAAGTCAATGGGACCTATAGTGTTGCCTAGGCACTAAGTCAATGGGACCTATAGTGTGGCATAGACACTAAGTCAATGGGACCTATAGTGTTGCATAGGCACTAAGTCAATGGGACCAATAGTGTTGCATAGACACTAAGTCAATGGGACCTATAGTGTTGCATAGGCACTAAGTCAATGGGACCTATAGTGTTGCATAGTCACTAAGTCAATGGGACCTATAGTGTTGCATAGGCACTAAGTCAATAAGACCTATAGTGTTGCATAGTCACCAAGTCAATGGGACCTATAGTGTTGCATAGTCACTAAGTCAATGGGACCTATAGTGTTGCATAGTCACTAAGTCAATGGGACCTATAGTGTTGCATAGTCACTAAGTCAATGGGACCTATAGTGTTGCATAGTCACTAAGTCAATGGGACCTATAGTGTTGCGTAGACACTAAGGGGCACTTTGCACACTACGACATCGCAAGCTGCGATGCAGTGCGCGATAGTCCCCGCCCCCGTCACAGCTTCGATATCATGGTGATAGCTGCCGTAGCGAACATTCATGGAAATGTCAGACCCTACACCGATGATACAATAACGACGCTTTTGCGCTTGTTAATCGTATCAAAAACGATTTACACACTACGATATCGACAGCGACGCCGGATGTGCGTCACTTTCGATTTGACCCCACCGACATCGCAGTTGCGATGTTGTAGTGTGCAAAGTGCCCCTAAGTCAATGGGACCTACTGACCCTGTAGCATTGCATTAAGCTGCATGTCTCATCAAGGCACCTATCTATTTCTGGAATCTGGAACTCTAACCAACACATTTTTTACTACATGATCTAATGGAACAATCCAGAACTCAAAGGAAAACTCCGAAAGATGAAATATCATAAAGTAATGAACAGTTCTATGGGTTAACGTGCCTAAATATGATCAGTAAATATTACACACATAGCTTTTATGGGTTCCTTTAATAAAATAGTTACAAGAGGAATGAGTTATCCTCTATACAGTGTTTGAGATACATGGCATTAGTCAGTACGCATGCTGAAGAGGACGTCCAGACTGTACCAGTGTCATGACCTATAGGGAGTCAGTAGCCTATATATAGTGCTTATATTCATGTATCCACTAAATAGGAGACGAGCCTAGAACAATGCCTACACTATGTGCCAGTCAGCTGCAACTATTGTTATACACATACAAAACATAAGGTACTGAAAAAGCCATCTAACCACGACCAAAGTGTGCCTTAATTATGGATGGTCCCCAACTCTAAAGCCTGCTTTACACGGGACGACCGATTGTGAAAACGCACAATCTATCGTACCCGCCCCCGTCGTTTTTGCGTCACGGGCAAATCGCTGCCCGTGGCACACAAACCCGTTTAACCCCCGTCACACGCACTTACCTTCCGGACGACCTCGCTATGGGCGACGAACATCCACTTCCTGAAGTGGGAGGGACGTTCGGCGTCACAGCGACGTCACACGAAAGCCAGCCAATAGAAGCGGAGGGGCGGAGATGAGCGGGATGTAAACATCCCACCCACCTCCTCCCTTCCATTAAGCCGGCGGGTGCCGTGGGACGCAGGTAAGCTGTGTTCATCGTTCCCGTGGTGTCACACGGAGCAACGTGTGATGACACGGAAACGATGAACAACCTGCACCCATGAAAATAAACGATATTATGAAAGTTAACGAGTACACGACTCACGATTTGTGAGCGATACTGCGTCGCTCGGAGGTGTCACACGGGGCGACGTCGTGCGCTATGCCGGATGTACGTCATGAAAACTGTGACCCCGACGACATATTGCACAATCTATCGTCTCGTGTAAAGCCCGCATAACACCTCACCTCTGGATGTGCCTAAACAGACCTCAACGTGAGCGGGGGAAGGGATCCAGGCTTACCTGGTAATTCTAATGACTCGCATCACCTGTACATTCATTTTATACTAAAGGTGCGCACCCCCTTTTTTTTTAAGCTTGTATTGGGGGTGGCCCCCTCTTGGGCTCAGCACCTTCATCTACGCTCCTCATTCCCAGAAGGGTTTTAATTAACAACTAAGCCTAGATCCATCACTTCCCCAGTTCCCATGAGGTGTGGACACACGGAGAAGTGAGTGACTAGACTAGGGACCAGCCATGATTAGGTACACCTTGACGTGGGTGGGTGGCATTTTTATTTCTAAGTACCTTATGTTTACAGCAACCGTGGGCGGTCATGAAGTCATTAATCACACGTTACATACACTGTGCATGTTGGCCACATAGCGTATTCTCGCACCTGTACATTACGTTCTACTAATGGTGTGCGGGCCTGATTAGGACAAGAGTAAGACAAGAATAACAGTCTGGGGAGAAGTGATACATATATACTGGCATTAGTGGTGTGAGATATACTGTATATATCAAGTATGGGAGACTTCTTAAAGACGTTTTCTGTTTTCAGGAGACCATTGTCCCTAAACACAGTTCAGTGTAAAAATAATCAATCAGTCCTTTATTTTCTCTCCCCAGGTCCTGCGATCTATTTCCACCCCTGACCCTCATCTGTTTGTCTGCAGTGCTGACATCATGCTGACAGAGCTGCAGACAATCACGATCTCATCAGCTCTGCCAATATAAATGGGAAGAGTCACTGAGCTCAGTGATTGGGGCAGCGCTGTTAATATGATGTTAGAGCTGCAGCCAAACAAGATATTGGGGAAACACAGCGCTGGACCTAGGGAGGGTAAGTAAAGCACAGCCTGTGATTTTACACTGAACGGTGTTGGGGACAATAGTTCACTGACAATACCTTTAATATGACTGGACACAGCACTAATGGCTTGCTCTATACTGATGACGACGATAATAGCAGACATGGCTGGATGGCAAGTTTTGGCGTCATAACCTATGCTGTATACAGGAATAGACCAATCTGGCCCTAGAGAGAACTTTATTGATGATAACAGGTAGTCCACATGGTAAAAGGTCGGGTCTGGGTACTAGTGACCTATGCCACCTGTCATGAAAAAGCTGAGCAGGTAGATATGGTGAGAAGATCAGTCCGGACACAAGCACCAGGCTCTGTTCTGTATATGATGATAAGTGGTATACAAGTTGAGAGGACAAGTTTGGTCACCAGTGTCATGCTCTACTCTACATCTGTTAATAGGTGGTATTGATAGAGAGAGGACCAATCGTCTCCCCAGTGCCATGAACCATATAGTTAAAGTGATGTGTGTAAATGGAGAGAGGGCCAGTCTGGGCACCAGTGCCATGTTCTGCAAGTGATGACTGCTGTACATGGAGAGAGGGCCAGTCTGGGCACCAGTGCCATGTTCTGTAAGTGATGACTGCTGTACATGGAGAGAGGGCCAGTCTGGGCACCAGTGCCATGTTCTGTAAGTGATGACTGCTGTACATGGAGAGAGGGCCAGTCTGGGCACCAGTGCCATGTTCTGCAAGTGATGACTGCTGTACATGGAGAGAGGGCCAGTCTGGGCACCAGTGCCATGTTCTGTAAGTGATGACTGCTGTACATGGAGAGAGGACCAGTCTGGGCACCAGTGCCATGTTCTGTAAGTGATGACTGCTGTACATGGAGAGAGGACCAGTCTGGGCACCAGTGCCATGTTCTGTAAGTGATGACTGCTGTACATGGAGAGAGGACCAGTCTGGGCACCAGTGCCATGTTCTGTAAGTGATGACTTCTGTATATGGAGAGAGGGCCAGTCTGGGCACCAGTGCCATGTTCTGTAAGTGATGACTGCTGTACATGGAGAGAGGGACAGTCTGGGCACCAGTGCCATGTTCTGTAAGTGATGACTGCTGTACATGGAGAGAGGGACAGTCTGGGCACCAGTGCCATGTTCTGTAAGTGATGACTGCTGTACATGGAGAGAGGACCAGTCTGGGCACCAGTGCCATGTTCTGTAAGTGATGACTTCTGTATATGGAGAGAGGGCCAGTCTGGGCACCAGTGCCATGTTCTGTAAGTGATGACTGCTGTACATGGAGAGAGGGCCAGTCTGGGCACCAGTGCCATGTTCTGTAAGTGATGACTGCTGTACATGGAGAGAGGACCAGTCTGGGCACCAGTGCCATGTTCTGTAAGTGATGACTGCTGTACATGGAGAGAGGACCAGTCTGGGCACCAGTGCCATGTTCTGTAAGTGATGACTGCTGTATATGGAGAGAGGACCAGTCTGGGCACCAGTGCCATGTTCTGTAAGTGATGACTGCTGTATATGGAGAGAGGACCAGTCTGGGCACCAGTGCCATGTTCTGTAAGTGATGACTGCTGTACATGGAGAGAGGGCCAGTGCCATGTTCTGTAAGTGATGACTGCTGTACATGGAGAGAGGGCCAGTCTGGGCACCAGTGCCATGTTCTGTAAGTGATGACTGCTGTACATGGAGAGAGGGCCAGTGCCATGTTCTGTAAGTGATGACTGCTGTACATGGAGAGAGGACCAGTCTGGGCACCAGTGCCATGTTCTGTAAGTGATGACTGCTGTACATGGAGAGAGGGCCAGTCTGGGCACCAGTGCCATGTTGTGTAAGTGATGACTGCTGTACATGGAGAGAAGGCCAGTCTGGGCACCAGTGCCATGTTCTGTAAGTGATGACTGCTGTACATGGAGAGAGGGCCAGTCTGGGCACCAGTGCCATGTTGTGTAAGTGATGACTGCTGTACATGGAGAGAGGGCCAGTCTGGGCACCAGTGCCATGGTCTGTAAGTGATGAGTGCTGTACATGGAGAGAGGGCCAGTCTGGGCACCAGTGCCATGTTGTGTAAGTGATGACTGCTGTACATGGAGAGAGGGCCAGTCTGGGCACCAGTGCCATGTTCTGTAAGTGATGACTGCTGTACATGGAGAGAGGGCCAGTCTGGGCACCAGTGCCATGTTCTGTAAGTGATGACTGCTGTACATGGAGAGAGGACCAGTCTGGGCACCAGTGCCATGTTCTGTAAGTGATGACTGCTGTACATGGAGAGAGGACCAGTCTGGGCACCAGTGCCATGTTCTGTAAGTGATGACTGCTGTACATGGAGAGAGGGCCAGTCTGGGCACCAGTGCCATGTTGTGTAAGTGATGACTGCTGTACATGGAGAGAGGGCCAGTCTGGGCACCAGTGCCATGTTCTGTAAGTGATGACTGCTGTACATGGAGAGAGGGCCAGTCTGGGCACCAGTGCCATGTTCTGTAAGTGATGACTGCTGTACATGGAGAGAGGACCAGTCTGGGCACCAGTGCCATGTTCTGTAAGTGATGACTGCTGTACATGGAGAGAGGGACAGTCTGGGCACCAGTGCCATGTTCTGTAAGTGATGACTGCTGTACATGGAGAGAGGGCCAGTCTGGGCACCAATGCCATGTTGTGTAAGTGATGACTGCTGTACATGGAGAGAGGGCCAGTCTGGGCACCAGTGCCATGTTCTGTAAGTGATGACTGCTGTACATGGAGAGAAGGCCAGTCTGGGCACCAGTGCCATGTTCTGTAAGTGATGAGTGCTGTACATGGAGAGAGGGCCAGTCTGGGCACCAGTGCCATGTTCTGTAAGTGATGAGTGCTGTACATGGAGAGAGGGCCAGTCTGGGCACCAGTGCCATGTTCTGTAAGTGATGACTGCTGTACATGGAGAGAGGGACAGTCTGGGCACCAGTGCCATGTTCTGTAAGTGATGACTGCTGTACATGGAGAGAGGGCCAGTCTGGGCACCAATGCCATGTTGTGTAAGTGATGACTGCTGTACATGGAGAGAGGGCCAGTCTGGGCACCAGTGCCATGTTCTGTAAGTGATGACTGCTGTACATGGAGAGAGGGCCAGTCTGGGCACCAGTGCCATGTTCTGTAAGTGATGACTGCTGTACATGGAGAGAGGGCCAGTCTGGGCACCAATGCCATGTTGTGTAAGTGATGACTGCTGTACATGGAGAGAGGGCCAGTCTGGGCACCAGTGCCATGTTCTGTAAGTGATGACTGCTGTACATGGAGAGAGGGCCAGTCTGGGCACCAATGCCATGTTGTGTAAGTGATGACTGCTGTACATGGAGAGAGGGCCAGTCTGGGCACCAGTGCCATGTTCTGTAAGTGATGACTGCTGTACATGGAGAGAGGGACAGTCTGGGCACCAGTGCCATGTTCTGTAAGTGATGACTGCTGTACATGGAGAGAGGGCCAGTCTGGGCACCAATGCCATGTTGTGTAAGTGATGACTGCTGTACATGGAGAGAGGGCCAGTCTGGGCACCAGTGCCATGTTCTGTAAGTGATGACTGCTGTACATGGAGAGAGGGCCAGTCTGGGCACCAGTGCCATGTTCTGTAAGTGATGACTGCTGTACATGGAGAGAGGGCCAGTCTGGGCACCAGTGCCATGTTCTGTAAGTGATGACTGCTGTACATGGAGAGAGGACCAGTCTGGGCACCAGTGCCATGTTCTGTAAGTGATGACTGCTGTACATGGAGAGAGGGCCAGTCTGGGCACCAATGCCATGTTGTGTAAGTGATGACTGCTGTACATGGAGAGAGGACCAGTCTGGGCACCAGTGCCATGTTCTGTAAGTGATGACTGCTGTACATGGAGAGAGGGCCAGTCTGGGCACCAGTGCCATGTTGTGTAAGTGATGACTGCTGTACATGGAGAGAGGGCCAGTCTGGGCACCAGTGCCATGTTCTGTAAGTGATGACTGCTGTACATGGAGAGAGGGCCAGTCTGGGCACCAGTGCCATGTTCTGTAAGTGATGACTGCTGTACATGGAGAGAGGACCAGTCTGGGCACCAGTGCCATGTTCTGTAAGTGATGACTGCTGTACATGGAGAGAGGGACAGTCTGGGCACCAGTGCCATGTTCTGTAAGTGATGACTGCTGTACATGGAGAGAGGGCCAGTCTGGGCACCAATGCCATGTTGTGTAAGTGATGACTGCTGTACATGGAGAGAGGGCCAGTCTGGGCACCAGTGCCATGTTCTGTAAGTGATGACTGCTGTACATGGAGAGAAGGCCAGTCTGGGCACCAGTGCCATGTTCTGTAAGTGATGAGTGCTGTACATGGAGAGAGGGCCAGTCTGGGCACCAGTGCCATGTTCTGTAAGTGATGAGTGCTGTACATGGAGAGAGGGCCAGTCTGGGCACCAGTGCCATGTTCTGTAAGTGATGACTGCTGTACATGGAGAGAGGGACAGTCTGGGCACCAGTGCCATGTTCTGTAAGTGATGACTGCTGTACATGGAGAGAGGGCCAGTCTGGGCACCAATGCCATGTTGTGTAAGTGATGACTGCTGTACATGGAGAGAGGGCCAGTCTGGGCACCAGTGCCATGTTCTGTAAGTGATGACTGCTGTACATGGAGAGAGGGCCAGTCTGGGCACCAGTGCCATGTTCTGTAAGTGATGACTGCTGTACATGGAGAGAGGGCCAGTCTGGGCACCAATGCCATGTTGTGTAAGTGATGACTGCTGTACATGGAGAGAGGGCCAGTCTGGGCACCAGTGCCATGTTCTGTAAGTGATGACTGCTGTACATGGAGAGAGGGCCAGTCTGGGCACCAATGCCATGTTGTGTAAGTGATGACTGCTGTACATGGAGAGAGGGCCAGTCTGGGCACCAGTGCCATGTTCTGTAAGTGATGACTGCTGTACATGGAGAGAGGGACAGTCTGGGCACCAGTGCCATGTTCTGTAAGTGATGACTGCTGTACATGGAGAGAGGGCCAGTCTGGGCACCAATGCCATGTTGTGTAAGTGATGACTGCTGTACATGGAGAGAGGGCCAGTCTGGGCACCAGTGCCATGTTCTGTAAGTGATGACTGCTGTACATGGAGAGAGGGCCAGTCTGGGCACCAGTGCCATGTTCTGTAAGTGATGACTGCTGTACATGGAGAGAGGGCCAGTCTGGGCACCAGTGCCATGTTCTGTAAGTGATGACTGCTGTACATGGAGAGAGGACCAGTCTGGGCACCAGTGCCATGTTCTGTAAGTGATGACTGCTGTACATGGAGAGAGGGCCAGTCTGGGCACCAATGCCATGTTGTGTAAGTGATGACTGCTGTACATGGAGAGAGGACCAGTCTGGGCACCAGTGCCATGTTCTGTAAGTGATGACTGCTGTACATGGAGAGAGGGACAGTCTGGGCACCAGTGCCATGTTCTGTAAGTGATGACTGCTGTACATGGAGAGAGGACCAGTCTGGGCACCAGTGCCATGTTCTGTAAGTGATGACTGCTGTACATGGAGAGAGGGCCAGTCTGGGCACCAATGCCATGTTGTGTAAGTGATGACTGCTGTACATGGAGAGAGGGCCAGTCTGGGCACCAGTGCCATGTTCTGTAAGTGATGACTGCTGTACATGGAGAGAGGGACAGTCTGGGCACCAGTGCCATGTTCTGTAAGTGATGACTGCTGTACATGGAGAGAGGACCAGTCTGGGCACCAGTGCCATGTTGTGTAAGTGATGACTGCTGTACATGGAGAGAGGGCCAGTCTGGGCACCAGTGCCATGTTCTGTAAGTGATGACTGCTGTACATGGAGAGAGGGACAGTCTGGGCACCAGTGCCATGTTCTGTAAGTGATGACTGCTGTACATGGAGAGAGGGCCAGTCTGGGCACCAGTGCCATGTTCTGTAAGTGATGACTGCTGTACATGGAGAGAGGGCCAGTCTGGGCACCAGTGCCATGTTCTGTAAGTGATGACTGCTGTACATGGAGAGAGGGCCAGTCTGGGCACCAGTGCCATGTTCTGTAAGTGATTACTGTATATGGAGAGAAGACCAGTCTGGGCACCAGTGCCATGTTCTGTAAGTGATGACTGCTGTACATGGAGAGAGGGCCAGTCTGGGCACCAGTGCCATGTTCTGTAAGTGATGACTGCTGTACATGGAGAGAGGGCCAGTCTGGGCACCAGTGCCATGTTCTGTACCATACGTGATGACTAGTGTACATGGAGAGAGGACCAGTCTGGGCACCAGTGCCATGTTCTGTACCATACGTGATGACTAGTGTACATGGAGAGAGGGCCAGTCTGGGCACCAGTGCAATGTTCTGTAAGTGATGACTGCTGTACATGGAGAGAGGGCCAGTCTGGGCACCAGTGCAATGTTCTGTAAGTGATGACTGCTGTACATGGAGAGAGGACCAGTCTGGGCACCAGTGCCATGTTCTGTAAGTGATGACTACTGTATATGGAGAGAGGGCCAGTCTGGGCACCAGTGCCATGTTGTAAGCAGTGCCCTTTCCAGAATAATACAGAACTATTGACATAAGATCAGATTAGTTTTTAACTTCAACAATAACACTGTAAAGTCCTGACCAAAAATCTTCGGAGACTGAGAATAACTTTGTTTTTGACAACATTTGTTGCTTTAGTGTTTTCCGATCTTAGTTGGATGTTTCTATGGTGGGGTCATCAGAGGAAACATCTTCCCAGGATGTAGAGACTGGACTGCAGAGGGCTGGGGTAAAGTCAATGGCTATGATGCAGCTCCTTTGGACTTACTGGGACACTTAGGAGAATGACTGTCTGGAGAAGAAAAGTTGAGCACCACCATAAGTCCTGTATCATGCCAACAGTAAAATGTACTGAGAGCACTCGTGTGGGGGCTTTTCACCCATGGAGAGGGCTCAATCACAATTTTGCCAAAGAATGCTGCCATGAATAAAGAATGGCATCTAGACATCTTCCAAGAGTAACTTCTCCCAACGATCCCGGAGCAATTTGGTGAAGAACAAGGCTTTCTCCAACATGATGGAGCCCAGGTCACAGGGCAAAAATGAGAACCAAGCTGCTTGACGGACAAAACATTTGCATTTTGGTCAGGAAACCCGCTACATCTAAACCCCATTTAGAACTTGTGGTAAGTCCTCAAAAAAAAAAAAAAGGACAAACAACAACAGATATTGTGATAAGATCCTAGCACTGATTAGACAAGTATGCGTTGTGATCAGTCAGGACTTGGCCCAGAAGCTGATATCCAGTATGGCAGGGGAATGGAATCATTACAAAAATGTGATGTATTTGCTAATAAATAGGTAAAAACCTGTAAAATGCTGATAATTGTATCTCAGTAACCATAGAAACATTAACTAAGATACTGTATATAACAACATTGAACCAGCAAACGTTGTGAAAACCAAAAGTAGTGTCAATCTCAACTTTTGGCCACAAACATATGTGATGAATGTGCAAAGACTCTTCAGAGAGAAGGACTAGAATCCGAGTGCCACCTATGGTATGTGGTAATCCTATAAGTCACTATCCACCACTGATAAACCTGGACAACATGACTTAAGGCTGCTTTACACGAGACGATCTATCGTGCGATAGATCGTCGGGGTCACGGTTTTTGTGACGCACATCCGGCATCGCTTGCGACATCGGGCTGTGTGACACCTCCGAGCGACGCAGTATTGCTCACAAATCGTGAGTCGTGTACTCGTCGCTCAGTTTCATAATATCGTTTACTTAAAATGGAGCCAGTTGCTCATCGTTCCCGGGGTAGCACACGCCGCTCCGTGTGACATCCCGGGAACGATGACCAGCAGCTTACCTCCATCCCGCGGCACCCGCCGGCTATGCGGAAGGAAGGAGGTGGGCGGGATGTTTACATCCCGCTCATCTCCGCCCCTCCGCTTCTATTGGCTGGCCACTGTGTGACGCCAAACGTCCCTCCCACTTTAGGAAGTGGACGTTCGTCGCCCACAGCGAGGTCGTCCAGAACGCAAGTCTGTGTGACGGGGTTAAATGAGTTTGTGCGCCACGGGCAACAATTTGGCCGTGACGCAAAAACGACGGGGGCGGGTATGATCGATTGTGAAATCGCACAATTGGTCGTCTCGTGTAAAGCAGGCTTTAGGGTGAAACATCAAACCAGACACTCCACATACAGGCGTTACTTGGGATATTTGCCCCTCATCAGTGTAAAGAAGGTCTGATATTTGCATTCTAACATTTCCAAAGGAGCATTAAATCTCCTTACAACGGGCTTGGCAAACTCCACAAGGAGAAAAGTTCCTGCTCAAACTATAAATATGAGGATACATGGTGGCAGGACCCCAGCCCCATCCTCTATTAAGTATCAGGACACCTAACCTATATGGTTATGGTGAGAGGACCAGTCTGTGCACCTGCACCATAATATATAAATTATATATATATATATATATATATACATACATACATACATACATACATACATACATACATACACACATATATATACATACATACATGCAAACATTATATATGTGTATATATATGTGTGTGTATATATGTGTATATGTATATTAGTACAGTATACAATGATACGTGATATACAACAGAGAGGACCAGTCTGGGAACCTGTGCCATGCTCTCTTCTGTATATAAGTAGTATATGTGGAAAGGACGAGTATGGGCACTGGTGCCATGCTCTACGCTTAATATGATGGGTAGTATACACAAAGAGGGCCAGTTTAGGCACTGGGGCCAAGCTATACTCTTGACATGATGGGTGGTATACACAGAAAGGACCAGTCTATATATGATGGGTGGTATACATGGAGAGGACCAGCATGGGCACTGGTGCCATGCTCTACACTGGGTATGATGGGTGGTATACAAGGAGAGGACCAGTCTGGGCACTGGTGCCATGCTCTACACTGGGTATGATGGGTGGTATACACAGATGACCAGTCTGGGCACCGGTGCCATGCTCTACACTGGGTATGATGGGTGGTATACAAGGAGAGGACCAGTCTGGGCACCGGTGCCATGCTCTACACTGGGTATGATGGGTGGTATACAAGGAGAGGACCAGTCTGGGCACTGGTGCCATGCTCTACACTGGGTATGATGGGTGGTATACACAGATGACCAGTCTGGGCACCGGTGCCATGCTCTACACTGGGTATGATGGGTGGTATACAAGGAGAGGACCAGTCTGGGCACCGGTGCCATGCTCTACACTGGGTATGATGGGTGGTATACAAGGAGAGGACCAGTCTGGGCACTGGTGCTATGCTCTACACTGGGTATGATGGGTGGTATACACGGAGAGGACCAGTCTGGGCACCGGTGCCATGCTCTACACTGGGTATGATGGGTGGTATACACGGAGAGGACCAGTCTGGGCACCGGTGCCATGCTCTACACTGGGTATGATGGCTGGTATACACGGAGAGGACCAGTCTGGGCACCGGTGCCATGCTCTACACTGGGTATGATGGGTGGTATACATGGAGAGGACCAGTCCGGGCACCGGTGCCATGCTCTACACTGGGTATGATGGGTGGTATACAAGGAGAGGACCAGTCTGGGCACTGGTGCCATGCTCTACACTGGGTATGATGGGTGGTATACACAGATGACCAGTCTGGGCACCGGTGCCATGCTCTACACTGGGTATGATGGGTGGTATACAAGGAGAGGACCAGTCTGGGCACTGGTGCCATGCTCTACACTGGGTATGATGGGTGGTATACATGGAGAGGACCAGTCCGGGCACCGGTGCCATGCTCTACACTGGGTATGATGGGTGGTATACAGGAGAGGACCAGTCTGGGCACCGGTGCCATGCTCTACAGTGGGTATGATGGGTGGTATACATGGATATGACCAGTCTGGGCACCGGTGCCATGCTCTACACTGGGTATGATGGGTGGTATACAGGAGAGGACCAGTCTGGGCACCGGTGCCATGCTCTACACTGGGTATGATGGGTGGTATACAGGAGAGGACCAGTCTGGGCACCGGTGCCATGCTCTACACTGGGTATTATGGGTGGTATACATGAAGGGGACCAGTCTGGGCACCGGTGCCATGCTCTACACTGGGTATGATGGGTGGTATACACGGAGAGGACCAGTCTGGGCACCGGTGCCATGCTCTACACTGGGTATGATGGGTGGTATACATGGAGAGGACCAGTCCGGGCACCGGTGCCATGCTCTACACTGGGTATGATGGGTGGTATACAAGGAGAGGACCAGTCTGGGCACTGGTGCCATGCTCTACACTGGGTATGATGGGTGGTATACACAGATGACCAGTCTGGGCACCGGTGCCATGCTCTACACTGGGTATGATGGGTGGTATACAAGGAGAGGACCAGTCTGGGCACTGGTGCCATGCTCTACACTGGGTATGATGGGTGTTATACATGGAGAGGACCAGTCCGGGCACCGGTGCCATGCTCTACACTGGGTATGATGGGTGGTATACAGGAGAGGACCAGTCTGGGCACCGGTGCCATGCTCTACACTGGGTATGATGGGTGGTATACAGGAGAGGATCAGTCTGGGCACCGGTGCCATGCTCTACACTGGGTATGATGGGTGGTATACAGGAGAGGACCAGTCTGAGCACCGGTGCCATGCTCTACACTGGGTATGATGGGTGGTATACAGGAGAGGACCAGTCTGGGCACCGGTGCCATGCTCTACACTGGGTATGATGGGTGGTATACAGGAGAGGACCAGTCTGGGCACCGGTGCCATGCTCTACACTGGGTATGATGGGTGGTATACAGGAGAGGACCAGTCTGGGCACCGGTGCCATGCTCTACACTGGGTATGATGGGTGGTATACAGGAGAGGACCAGTCTGGGCACCAGTGCCATGCTCTACACTGGGTATGATGGGTGGTATACAGGAGAGGACCAGTCTGGGCACCAATGCCATGCTCTACACTGGGTATGATGGCTGGTATACAGGAGAGGACCAGTCTGGGCACCGGTGCCATGCTCTACACTGGGTATGATGGGTGGTATAAAGGAGAGGACCAGTCTGGGCACCGGTGCCATGCTCTACACTGGGTATGATGGGTGGTATACAGGAGAGGACCAGTCTGGGCACCGGTGCCATGCTCTACACTGGATATGATGGGTGGTATACAGGAGAGGACCAGTCTGGGCACCGGTGCCATGCTCTACACTGGGTATGATGGGTGGTATACAGGAGAGGACCAGTCTGGGCACCGGTGCCATGCTCTACACTGGGTATGATGGGTGGTATACAGGAGAGGACCAGTCTGGGCACCAGTGCCATGCTCTACACTGGGTATGATGGGTGGTATACAGGAGAGGACCAGTCTGGGCACCGGTGCCATGCTCTACACTGGGTATGATGGCTGGTATACAGGAGAGGACCAGTCTGGGCACCGGTGCCATGCTCTACACTGGGTATGATGGGTGGTATACAGGAGAGGACCAGTCTGGGCACCGGTGCCATGCTCTACACTGGGTATGATGGGTGGTATACAGGAGAGGACCAGTCTGGGCACCGGTGCCATGCTCTACACTGGATATGATGGGTGGTATACAGGAGAGGACCAGTCTGGGCACCGGTGCCATGCTCTACACTGGGTATGATGGGTGGTATACAGGAGAGGACCAGTCTGGGCACCAGTGCCATGCTCTACACTGGGTATGATGGGTGGTATACAGGAGAGGACCAGTCTGGGCACTGGTGCCATGCTCTACACTGGGTATGATGGGTGGTATACAGGAGAGGACCAGTCTGGGCACCGGTGCCATGCTCTACACTGGGTATGATGGGTGGTATAAAGGAGAGGACCAGTCTGGGCACCGGTGCCATGCTCTACACTGGGTATGATGGGTGGTATACAGGAGAGGACCAGTCTGGGCACCGGTGCCATGCTCTACACTGGATATGATGGGTGGTATACAGGAGAGGACCAGTCTGAGCACCGGTGCCATGCTCTACACTGGGTATGATGGGTGGTATACAGGAGAGGACCAGTCTGGGCACCGGTGCCATGCTCTACACTGGGTATGATGGGTGGTATACAGGAGAGGACCAGTCTGGGCACCAGTGCCATGCTCTACACTGGGTATGATGGGTGGTATACAGGAGAGGACCAGTCTGGGCACCGGTGCCATGCTCTACACTGGGTATGATGGCTGGTATACAGGAGAGGACCAGTCTGGGCACCGGTGCCATGCTCTACACTGGGTATGATGGGTGGTATACAGGAGAGGACCAGTCTGGGCACCGGTGCCATGCTCTACACTGGGTATGATGGGTGGTATACAGGAGAGGACCAGTCTGGGCACCGGTGCCATGCTCTACACTGGATATGATGGGTGGTATACAGGAGAGGACCAGTCTGGGCACCGGTGCCATGCTCTACACTGGGTATGATGGGTGGTATACAGGAGAGGACCAGTCTGGGCACCAGTGCCATGCTCTACACTGGGTATGATGGGTGGTATACAGGAGAGGACCAGTCTGGGCACTGGTGCCATGCTCTACACTGGGTATGATGGGTGGTATACAGGAGAGGACCAGTCTGGTAGAACTCCTCCTGGAGAAGGCAGAAGCGGCACATCTCCCAATAAGGCGATGGCTGGAGGGGGCATCCATGGTGGCAGCGTGGCTTGGTGAGTGCAGCCGGAGAATGAATGAACAGGTCTGTGCTGCACTCTGTGCTGGGTGGGGGCGGCGATGGAGTGGAGGCAGCATGCTGCCAGGGAGGAACACAGCCCCCTCCTCCTCCGCTGAGCCCCTCTCCATCACTCACCGTTTGAAGTCCTTGGCCACCATTTCTGAGCCGCGGCGGGGCAGCGGACAGGCAGTGACAGCCGGGGAGATGGAGCCCACATCGGCCAGGCGGCAGGCAGAGCCCGGACACTGGCACCGCCGAGCGCCCCACGCTCCAGTCAGCCAGGCTCTCCCCCCGCCCCCTGCTCGGTCCACCACACAGATCCCCGCCCCTAACTGTGACGTCAGCCGCCTCACGCCAATCATTGGCACACACACCCGATGAGAGCCGGCTGTGTGATTGACGGCTCTGCTCTCCCCGCCCCTTTCCTGTTTAACCGGTTCATCGCCTCTGAGTCAAGCGCTAAAAAATAAGACAGGACAGTGACGGTCGCTCCCCCATCTGCGGGAGCTCAATGGTTTATCCCTCATATTTATATTGTATTCACCATACATCCAATGATAAAAGCTTATATCAGGGGGTGAACGTGTGCGCTGCGCTAAACCTCCCCAGGGACTGCTGATATCGGGCTCTATGGAGAAATACAATCATGGTGTGGAGTGGGACTGTCTGCGGGCTGTCTGACCTGTGACCACTACACCCCCCCAGTATGTGAGGACGGTGCTGTCTGACCTGTGACCACTACACCCCCCAGTATGTGAGGACGGTGCTGTCTGACCTGTGACCACTACACCCCCAGTATGTGAGGACGGAGCTGTCTGACCTGTGACCACTACACCCCCAGTATGTGAGGACGGTGCTGTCTGACCTGTGACCACTACACCCCCAGTATGTGAGGACAGAGCTGTCTGACCTGTGACCACTACACCCCCAGTATGTGAGGACGGTGCTGTCTGACCTGTGACCACTACACCCCCAGTATGTGAGGACGGTGCTGTCTGACCTGTGACCACTACACCCCCAGTATGTGAGGACGGAGCTGTCTGACCTGTGACCACTACACCCCCCAGTATGTGAGGACGGAGCTGTCTGACCTGTGACCACTACACCCCCCAGTATGTGAGGACGGAGCTGTCTGACCTGTGACCACTACACCCCCCAGTATGTGAGGACGGAGCTGTCTGACCTGTGACCACTACACCCCCCAGTATGTGAGGACGGAGCTGTCTGACCTGTGACCACTACACCCCCCAGTATGTGAGGACGGAGCTGTCTGACCTGTGACCACTACACCCCCCAGTATGTGAGGACGGAGCTGTCTGACCTGTGACCACTACACCCCCCAGTATGTGAGGACGGTGCTGTCTGACCTGTGACCACTACACCCCCAGTATGTGAGGACGGTGCTGTCTGACCTGTGACCACTACACCCCCAGTATGTGAGGATGGTGCTGTCTGACCTGTGACCACTACACCCCCCAGTATGTGAGGACAGTGCTGTCTGACCTGTGACCACTACACCCCCAGTATGTGAGGACGGAGCTGTCTGACCTGTGACCACTACACCCCCCCAGTATGTGAGGACGGTGCTGTCTGACCTGTGACCACTACACCCCCAGTATGTGAGGACGGAGCTGTCTGACCTGTGACCACTACACCCCCCCAGTATGTGAGGACGGTGCTGTCTGACCTGTGACCACTACACCCCCAGTATGTGAGGACGGAGCTGTCTGACCTGTGACCACTACACCCCCCCAGTATGTGAGGACGGTGCTGTCTGACCTGTGACCACTACACCCCCAGTATGTGAGGACAGTGCTGTCTGACCTGTGACCACTACACCCCCAGTATGTGAGGACGGTGCTGTCTGACCTGTGACCACTACACCCCCAGTATGTGAGGACGGTGCTGTCTGACCTGTGACCACTACACCCCCAGTATGTGAGGATGGTGCTGTCTGACCTGTGACCACTACACCCCCCAGTATGTGAGGACAGTGCTGTCTGACCTGTGACCACTACACCCCCAGTATGTGAGGACGGAGCTGTCTGACCTGTGACCACTACACCGCCAGTATGTGAGGACGGTGCTGTCTGACCTGTGACCACTACACCCCCCAGTATGTGAGGACGGTGCTGTCTGACCTGTGACCACTACACCCCCAGTATGTGAGGACGGAGCTGTCTGACCTGTGACCACTACACCCCCCCAGTATGTGAGGACGGTGCTGTCTGACCTGTGACCACTACACCCCCAGTATGTGAGGACAGTGCTGTCTGACCTGTGACCACTACACCCCCAGTATGTGAGGACGGTGCTGTCTGACCTGTGACCACTACACCCCCAGTATGTGAGGACGGTGCTGTCTGACCTGTGACCACTACACCCCCAGTATGTGAGGATGGTGCTGTCTGACCTGTGACCACTACACCCCCCAGTATGTGAGGACAGTGCTGTCTGACCTGTGACCACTACACCCCCAGTATGTGAGGACGGAGCTGTCTGACCTGTGACCACTACACCCCCCCAGTATGTGAGGACGGTGCTGTCTGACCTGTGACCACTACACCCCCAGTATGTGAGGACGGAGCTGTCTGACCTGTGACCACTACACCCCCCCAGTATGTGAGGACGGTGCTGTCTGACCTGTGACCACTACACCCCCAGTATGTGAGGACGGAGCTGTCTGACCTGTGACCACTACACCCCCCCAGTATGTGAGGACGGTGCTGTCTGACCTGTGACCACTACACCCCCAGTATGTGAGGACAGTGCTGTCTGACCTGTGACCACTACACCCCCAGTATGTGAGGACGGTGCTGTCTGACCTGTGACCACTACACCCCCAGTATGTGAGGACGGTGCTGTCTGACCTGTGACCACTACACCCCCAGTATGTGAGGATGGTGCTGTCTGACCTGTGACCACTACACCCCCCAGTATGTGAGGACAGGTGCTGTCTGACCTGTGACCACTACACCCCCAGTATGTGAGGACGGAGCTGTCTGACCTGTGACCACTACACCGCCAGTATGTGAGGACGGTGCTGTCTGACCTGTGACCACTACACCCCCCAGTATGTGAGGACGGTGCTGTCTGACCTGTGACCACTACACCCCCAGTATGTGAGGACGGAGCTGTCTGACCTGTGACCACTACACCGCCAGTATGTGAGGACGGTGCTGTCTGACCTGTGACCACTACACCCCCCAGTATGTGAGGACGGTGCTGTCTGACCTGTGACCACTACACCCCCAGTATGTGAGGACGGAGCTGTCTGACCTGTGACCACTACACCGCCAGTATGTGAGGACGGAGCTGTCTGACCTGTGACCACTACACCCCCAGTATGTGAGGACGGAGCTGTCTGACCTGTGACCACTACACCCCCAGTATGTGAGGACGGAGCTGTCTGACCTGTGACCACTACACCGCCAGTATGTGAGGACGGAGCTGTCTGACCTGTGACCACTACACCCCCAGTATGTGAGGACGGAGCTGTCTGACCTGTGACCACTACACCCCCCAGTATGTGAGGACGGAGCTGTCTGACCTGTGACCACTACACCCCCAGTATGTGAGGACGGTGCTGTCTGACCTGTGACCACTACACCGCCAGTATGTGAGGACAGTGCTGTCTGACCTGTGACCACTACACCGCCAGTATGTGAGGACGGTGCTGTCTGACCTGTGACCACTACACCCCCCAGTATGTGAGGACGGTGCTGTCTGACCTGTGACCACTACACCCCCAGTATGTGAGGACGGTGCTGTCTGACCTGTGACCACTACACCCCCCAGTATGTGAGGACGGAGCTGTCTGACCTGTGACCACTACACCCCCAGTATGTGAGGACGGAGCTGTCTGACCTGTGACCACTACACCCCCCAGTATGTGAGGACGGAGCTGTCTGACCTGTGACCACTACACCCCCAGTATGTGAGGACGGTGCTGTCTGACCTGTGACCACTACACCCCCCAGTATGTGAGGATGGTGCTGTCTGACCTGTGACCACTACACCCCCAGTATGTGAGGACAGTGCTGTCTGACCTGTGACCACTACACCCCCCAGTATGTGAGGACGGTGCTGTCTGACCTGTGACCACTACACCCCCAGTATGTGAGGACAGTGCTGTCTGACCTGTGACCACTACACCCCCCAGTATGTGAGGACGGTGCTGTCTGACCTGTGACCACTACACCCCCAGTATGTGAGGATGGTGCTGTCTGACCTGTGACCACTACACCGCCAGTATGTGAGGACGGTGCTGTCTGACCTGTGACCACTACACCCCCAGTATGTGAGGACAGTGCTGTCTGACCTGTGACCACTACACCCCCCAGTATGTGAGGACGGAGCTGTCTGACCTGTGACCACTACACCCCCAGTATGTGAGGATGGTGCTGTCTGACCTGTGACCACTACACCCCCAGTATGTGAGGACAGTGCTGTCTGACCTGTGACCACTACACCCCCCAGTATGTGAGGACGGAGCTGTCTGACCTGTGACCACTACACCCCCAGTATGTGAGGACGGTGCTGTCTGACCTGTGACCACTACACCCCCAGTATGTGAGGACAGTGCTGTCTCACCTGTGACCACTACACCCCCCAGTATGTGAGGACGGTGCTGTCTGACCTGTGACCACTACACCCCCAGTATGTGAGGATGGTGCTGTCTGACCTGTGACCACTACACCCCCAGTATGTGAGGACGGTGCTGTCTGACCTGTGACCACTACACCCCCCAGTATGTGAGGACGGTGCTGTCTGACCTGTGACCACTACACCCCCAGTATGTGAGGACGGAGCTGTCTGACCTGTGACCACTACACCGCCAGTATGTGAGGACGGTGCTGTCTGACCTGTGACCACTACACCCCCCAGTATGTGAGGACGGTGCTGTCTGACCTGTGACCACTACACCCCCCAGTATGTGAGGACGGTGCTGTCTGACCTGTGACCACTACACCCCCAGTATGTGAGGATGGTGCTGTCTGACCTGTGACCACTACACCCCCAGTATGTGAGGACAGTGCTGTCTGACCTGTGACCACTACACCCCCCAGTATGTGAGGACGGTGCTGTCTGACCTGTGACCACTACACCCCCAGTATGTGAGGATGGTGCTGTCTGACCTGTGACCACTACACCCCCAGTATGTGAGGACGGTGCTGTCTGACCTGTGACCACTACACCCCCCAGTATGTGAGGACGGTGCTGTCTGACCTGTGACCACTACACCCCCAGTATGTGAGGACGGAGCTGTCTGACCTGTGACCACTACACCCCCCAGTATGTGAGGAGTGGACGGTGCTGTCTGACCTGTGACCACTACACCCCCCAGTATGTGAGGACGGTGCTGTCTGACCTGTGACCACTACACCCCCAGTATGTGAGGACGGTGCTGTCTGACCTGTGACCACTACAACCCCCAGTATGTGAGGACGGAGCTGTCTGACCTGTGACCACTACACCCCCCAATATGTGAGGACGGAGCTGTCTGACCTGTGCCCACTACACCCCCCAATATGTGAGGACGGAGCTGTCTGACCTGTGACCACTACACCCCCCAGTATGTGAGGACAGTGCTGTCTGACCTGTGACCACTACACCCCCCAGTATGTGAGGACGGTGCTGTCTGACCTATGACCACTACACCCCCAGTATGTGAGGACGGAGCTGTCTGACCTGTGACCACTACACCCCCCAGTATGTGAGGACGGAGCTGTCTGACCTGTGACCACTACACCCCCCAGTATTTGAGGACGGTGCTGTCTGACCTCTGACCACTACACCCCCAGTATGTGAGGACGGTGCTGTCTGACCTGTGACCACTACACCCCCCAGTATGTGAGGACGGAGCTGTCTGACCTGTGACCACTACAACCCCCAGTATGTGAGGACGGAGCTGTCTGACCTGTGACCACTACACCCCCAGTATGTGAGGACGGTGCTGTCTGACCTGTGACCACTACACCCCCCAGTATGTGAGGACGGAGCTGTCTTACCTGTGACCACTACACCCCCCAATATGTGAGGACGGAGCTGTCTGACCTGTGACCACTACACCCCCCAATATGTGAGGACGGAGCTGTCTGACCTGTGACCACTACACCCCCCAGTATGTGAGGACAGTGCTGTCTGACCTGTGACCACTACACCCCCCAGTATGTGAGGACGGTGCTGTCTGACCTGTGACCACTACACCCCCCAGTATGTGAGGACAGTGCTGTCTGACCTGTGACCACTACACCCCCCAGTATGTGAGGACGGTGCTGTCTGACCTGTGACCACTACACCCCCCAGTATGTGAGGACGGTGCTGTCTGACCTGTGACCACTACACCCCCAGTATGTGAGGATGGTGCTGTCTGACCTGTGACCACTACACCCCCCAGTATGTGAGGACGGTGCTGTCTGACCTGTGACCACTACACCCCCCAGTATGTGAGGACGGTGCTGTCTGACCTGTGACCACTACACCCCCAGTATGTGAGGACGGAGCTGTCTGACCTGTGACCACTACACCCCCCAGTATGTGAGGAGTGGACGGTGCTGTCTGACCTGTGACCACTACACCCCCCAGTATGTGAGGACGGTGCTGTCTGACCTGTGACCACTACACCCCCAGTATGTGAGGACGGTGCTGTCTGACCTGTGACCACTACAACCCCCAGTATGTGAGGACGGAGCTGTCTGACCTGTGACCACTACACCCCCCAATATGTGAGGACGGAGCTGTCTGACCTGTGCCCACTACACCCCCCAATATGTGAGGACGGAGCTGTCTGACCTGTGACCACTACACCCCCCAGTATGTGAGGACAGTGCTGTCTGACCTGTGACCACTACACCCCCCAGTATGTGAGGACGGTGCTGTCTGACCTATGACCACTACACCCCCAGTATGTGAGGACGGAGCTGTCTGACCTGTGACCACTACACCCCCCAGTATGTGAGGACGGAGCTGTCTGACCTGTGACCACTACACCCCCCAGTATTTGAGGACGGTGCTGTCTGACCTCTGACCACTACACCCCCAGTATGTGAGGACGGTGCTGTCTGACCTGTGACCACTACACCCCCCAGTATGTGAGGACGGAGCTGTCTGACCTGTGACCACTACAACCCCCAGTATGTGAGGACGGAGCTGTCTGACCTGTGACCACTACACCCCCAGTATGTGAGGACGGTGCTGTCTGACCTGTGACCACTACACCCCCCAGTATGTGAGGACGGAGCTGTCTTACCTGTGACCACTACACCCCCCAATATGTGAGGACGGAGCTGTCTGACCTGTGACCACTACACCCCCCAATATGTGAGGACGGAGCTGTCTGACCTGTGACCACTACACCCCCCAGTATGTGAGGACAGTGCTGTCTGACCTGTGACCACTACACCCCCCAGTATGTGAGGACGGTGCTGTCTGACCTGTGACCACTACACCCCCAGTATGTGAGGACGGAGCTGTCTGACCTGTGACCACTACACCCCCCAGTATGTGAGGACGGAGCTGTCTGACCTGTGACCACTACACCCCCCAGTATGTGAGGACGGTGCTGTCTGACCTGTGACCACTACACCCCCAGTATGTGAGGACGGTGCTGTCTGACCTGTGACCACTACAGCCCCCAGTATGTGAGGACGGAGCTGTCTGACCTGTGACCACCACACCCCCCAGTATGTGAGGACGGAGCTGTCTGACCTGTGACCACTACACCCCCAGTATGTGAGGACGGTGCTGTCTGACCTGTGACCACTACAACCCCCAGTATGTGAGGACGGAGCTGTCTGACCTGTGACCACTACACCCCCCAATATGTGAGGACGGAGCTGTCTGACCTGTGACCACTACACCCCCCAATATGTGAGGACGGAGCTGTCTGACCTGTGACCACTACACCCCCCAATATGTGAGGACGGAGCTGTCTGACCTGTGACCACTACACCCCCCAGTATGTGAGGACAGTGCTGTCTGACCTGTGACCACTACACCCCCCAGTATGTGAGGACGGTGCTGTCTGACCTGTGACCACTACACCCCCAGTATGTGAGGACGGAGCTGTCTGACCTGTGACCACTACACCCCCCAGTATGTGAGGACGGAGCTGTCTGACCTGTGACCACTACACCCCCCAGTATGTGAGGACGGTGCTGTCTGACCTGTGACCACTACACCCCCAGTATGTGAGGACGGTGCTGTCTGACCTGTGACCACTACACCCCCCAGTATGTGAGGACAGAGCTGTCTGACCTGTGACCACTACAACCCCCAGTATGTGAGGACGGAGCTGTCTGACCTGTGACCACTACACCCCCAGTATGTGAGGACGGTGCTGTCTGACCTGTGACCACTACACCCCCCAGTATGTGAGGACGGAGCTGTCTGACCTGTGACCACTACACCCCCCAATATGTGAGGACGGAGCTGTCTGACCTGTGACCACTACACCCCCCAATATGTGAGGACGGAGCTGTCTGACCTGTGACCACTACACCCCCCAGTATGTGAGGACAGTGCTGTCTGACCTGTGACCACTACACCCCCCAGTATGTGAGGACGGTGCTGTCTGACCTGTGACCACTACACCCCCAGTATGTGAGGACGGAGCTGTCTGACCTGTGACCACTACACCCCCCAGTATGTGAGGACGGAGCTGTCTGACCTGTGACCACTACACCCCCCAGTATGTGAGGACGGTGCTGTCTGACCTGTGACCACTACACCCCCAGTATGTGAGGACGGTGCTGTCTGACCTGTGACCACCACACCCCCCAGTATGTGAGGATTCTGCTGTCTGACCTGTGACAACTACACCCCCAGTATGTGAGGACGGAGCTGTCTGACCTGTGACCACTACACCCCCAGTATGTGAGGACGGTGCTGTCTGACCTGTGACCACTACACCCCCAGTATGTGAGGACGGTGCTGTCTGACCTGTGACCACTACATCCCCCAGTATGTGAGGACAGTGCTGTCTGACCTGTGACCACTACACCCCCCAGTATGTGAGGACGGTGCTGTCTGACCTGTGACCACTACACCCCCAGTATGTGAGGACGGAGCTGTCTGACCTGTGACCACTACACCCCCAGTATGTGAGGACGGTGCTGTCTGACCTGTGACCACTACAGCCCCCAGTATGTGAGGACGGAGCTGTCTGACCTGTGACCACTACACCCCCCAGTATGTGAGGACGGAGCTGTCTGACCTGTGACCACTACACCCCCAGTATGTGAGGACGGTGCTGTCTGACCTGTGACCACTACATCACCAGTATGTGAGGACGGTGCTGTCTGACCTGTGACCACTACACCCCCCAGTATGTGAGGACAGTGCTGTCTGACCTGTGACCACTACACCCCCAGTATGTGAGGACGGAGCTGTCTGACCTGTGACCACTACACCCCCCAGTATGTGAGGACGGAGCTGTCTGACCTGTGACCACTACACCCCCAGTATGTGAGGACGGTGCTGTCTGACCTGTGACCACTACACCCCCAGTATGTGAGGACGGTGCTGTCTGACCTGTGACCACTACACCCCCCAGTATGTGAGGACGGAGCTGTCTGACCTGTGACCACTACAACCCCCAGTATGTGAGGACGGTGCTGTCTGACCTGTGACCACTACACCCCCCAGTATGTGAGGACAGTGCTGTCTGACCTGTGACCACTACACCCCCAGTATGTGAGGACGGTGCTGTCTGACCTGTGACCACTACACCACCAGTATGTGAGGACGGAGCTGTCTGACCTGTGACCACTACACCCCCCAGTATGTGAGGACGGTGCTGTCTGACCTGTGACCACTACACCCCCCAGTATGTGAGGACAGTGCTGTCTGACCTGTGACCACTACACCACCAGTATGTGAGGACGGAGCTGTCTGACCTGTGACCACTACACCCCCCAGTATGTGAGGACGGAGCTGTCTGACCTGTGACCACTACACCCCCCAGTATGTGAGGACAGTGCTGTCTGACCTGTGACCACTACACCCCCAGTATGTGAGGACGGCGCTGTCTGACCTGTGACCACTACACCCCCAGTATGTGAGGACGGTGCTGTCTGACCTGTGACCACTACACCCCCCAGTATGTGAGGACGGAGCTGTCTGACCTGTGACCACTACAACCTCCAGTATGTGAGGACGGTGCTGTCTGACCTGTGACCACTACACCCCCAGTATGTGAGGACGGTGCTGTCTGACCTGTGACCACTACACCCCCAGTATGTGAGGACGGTGCTGTCTGACCTGTGACCACTACACCCCCAGTATGTGAGGACGGTGCTGTCTGACCTGTGACCACTACACCCCCAGTATGTGAGGACGGTGCTGTCTGACCTGTGACCACTACACCCCCCAGTATGTAAGGACGGTGCTGTCTGACCTGTGACCACTACACCCCCAGTATGTGAGGACGGTGCTGTCTGACCTGTGACCACTACACCCCCCAGTATGTGAGGACGGAGCTGTCTGACCTGTGACCACTACAACCCCCAGTATGTGAGGACGGTGCTGTCTGACCTGTGACCACTACACCCCCAGTATGTGAGGACGGTGCTGTCTGACCTGTGACCACTACACCCCCCAGTATGTGAGGACGGAGCTGTCTGACCTGTGACCACTACACCCCCCAGTATGTGAGGACAGAGCTGTCTGACCTGTGACCACTACACCCCCAGTATGTGAGGACGGTGCTGTCTGACCTGTGACCACTACACCCCCAGTATGTGAGGACGGTGCTGTCTGACCTGTGACCACTACACCCCCCAGTATGTGAGGACGGAGCTATCTGACCTGTGACCACTACAACCCCCAGTATGTGAGGACGGTGCTGTCTGACCTGTGACCACTAAACCCCCCAGTATGTGAGGACAGTGCTGTCTGACCTGTGACCACTACACCCCCAGTATGTGAGGAGGGTGCTGTCTGACCTGTGACCACTACACCACCAGTATGTGAGGACGGTGCTGTCTGACCTGTGACCACTACACCCCCCAGTATGTGAGGACAGTGCTGTCTGACCTGTGACCACTACACCACCAGTATGTGAGGACGGAGCTGTCTGACCTGTGACCACTACACCCCCCAGTATGTGAGGACGGAGCTGTCTGACCTGTGACCACTACACCCCCAGTATGTGAGGACGGTGCTGTCTGACCTGTGACCACTACACCCCCAGTATGTGAGGACGGTGCTGTCTGACCTGTGACCACTACACCCCCCAGTATGTGAGGACGTAGCTGTCTGACCTGTGACCACTACAACCCCCAGTATGTGAGGACGGTGCTGTCTGTCCTGTGACCACTACACCCCCCAGTATGTGAGGACGGTGCTGTCTGACCTGTGACCACTACACCACCAGTATGTGAGGACGGAGCTGTCTGACCTGTGACCACTACACCCCCCAGTATGTGAGGACAGTGCTGTCTGACCTGTGACCACTACACCCCCCAGTATGTGAGGACGGTGCTGTCTGACCTGTGACCACTACACCCCCCAGTATGTGAGGACGGTGCTGTCTGACCTGTGCCCACTACACCCCCCAGTATGTGAGGACGGAGCTGTCTGACCTGTGACCACTACAACCCCCAGTATGTGAGGACGGAGCTGTCTGACCTGTGACCACTACACCCCCCAATATGTGAGGACGGAGCTGTCTGACCTGTGACCACTACAACCCCCAGTATGTGAGGACGGTGCTGTCTGACCTGTGACCACTACACCCCCCAGTATGTGAGGACGGAGCTGTCTGACCTGTGACCACTACACCCCCCAATATGTGAGGACGGAGCTGTCTGACCTGTGACCACTACACCCCCCAATATGTGAGGACGGAGCTGTCTGACCTGTGACCACTACACCCCCCAGTATGTGAGGACAGTGCTGTCTGACCTGTGACCACTACACCCCCCAGTATGTGAGGACGGTGCTGTCTGACCTGTGACCACTACACCCCCCAGTATGTGAGGACGGTGCTGTCTGACCTGTGACCACTACACCCCCCAGTATGTGAGGACGGTGCTGTCTGACCTGTGACCACTACACCACCAGTATGTGAGGACGGAGCTGTCTGACCTGTGACCACTACACCCCCCAGTATGTGAGGACGGTGCTGTCTGACCTGTGACCACTACACCCCCCAGTATGTGAGGACAGTGCTGTCTGACCTGTGACCACTACATCACCAGTATGTGAGGACGGAGCTGTCTGACCTGTGACCACTACACCCCCCAGTATGTGAGGACGGAGCTGTCTGACCTGTGACCACTACACCCCCCAGTATGTGAGGACAGTGCTGTCTGACCTGTGACCACTACACCCCCAGTATGTGAGGACGGCGCTGTCTGACCTGTGACCACTACACCCCCAGTATGTGAGGACGGTGCTGTCTGACCTGTGACCACTACACCCCCCAGTATGTGAGGACGGAGCTGTCTGACCTGTGACCACTACAACCTCCAGTATGTGAGGACGGTGCTGTCTGACCTGTGACCACTACACCCCCAGTATGTGAGGACGGTGCTGTCTGACCTGTGACCACTACACCCCCCAGTATGTGAGGACGGTGCTGTCTGACCTGTGACCACTACACCCCCAGTATGTGAGGACGGTGCTGTCTGACCTGTGACCACTACACCCCCAGTATGTGAGGACGGTGCTGTCTGACCTGTGACCACTACACCCCCCAGTATGTAAGGACGGTGCTGTCTGACCTGTGACCACTACACCCCCAGTATGTGAGGACGGTGCTGTCTGACCTGTGACCACTACACCCCCCAGTATGTGAGGACGGAGCTGTCTGACCTGTGACCACTACAACCCCCAGTATGTGAGGACGGTGCTGTCTGACCTGTGACCACTACACCCCCAGTATGTGAGGACGGTGCTGTCTGACCTGTGACCACTACACCCCCCAGTATGTGAGGACGGAGCTGTCTGACCTGTGACCACTACACCCCCCAGTATGTGAGGACAGAGCTGTCTGACCTGTGACCACTACACCCCCAGTATGTGAGGACGGTGCTGTCTGACCTGTGACCACTACACCCCCAGTATGTGAGGACGGTGCTGTCTGACCTGTGACCACTACACCCCCCAGTATGTGAGGACGGAGCTATCTGACCTGTGACCACTACAACCCCCAGTATGTGAGGACGGTGCTGTCTGACCTGTGACCACTAAACCCCCCAGTATGTGAGGACAGTGCTGTCTGACCTGTGACCACTACACCCCCAGTATGTGAGGAGGGTGCTGTCTGACTTGTGACCACTACACCACCAGTATGTGAGGACGGTGCTGTCTGACCTGTGACCACTACACCCCCCAGTATGTGAGGACAGTGCTGTCTGACCTGTGACCACTACACCACCAGTATGTGAGGACGGAGCTGTCTGACCTGTGACCACTACACCCCCCAGTATGTGAGGACGGAGCTGTCTGACCTGTGACCACTACACCCCCAGTATGTGAGGACGGTGCTGTCTGACCTGTGACCACTACACCCCCAGTATGTGAGGACGGTGCTGTCTGACCTGTGACCACTACACCCCCCAGTATGTGAGGACGGAGCTGTCTGACCTGTGACCACTACAACCCCCAGTATGTGAGGACGGTGCTGTCTGTCCTGTGACCACTACACCCCCCAGTATGTGAGGACGGTGCTGTCTGACCTGTGACCACTACACCACCAGTATGTGAGGACGGAGCTGTCTGACCTGTGACCACTACACCCCCCAGTATGTGAGGACAGTGCTGTCTGACCTGTGACCACTACACCCCCCAGTATGTGAGGACGGTGCTGTCTGACCTGTGACCACTACACCCCCCAGTATGTGAGGACGGTGCTGTCTGACCTGTGCCCACTACACCCCCCAGTATGTGAGGACGGAGCTGTCTGACCTGTGACCACTACAACCCCCAGTATGTGAGGACGGAGCTGTCTGACCTGTGACCACTACACCCCCCAATATGTGAGGACGGAGCTGTCTGACCTGTGACCACTACAACCCCCAGTATGTGAGGACGGTGCTGTCTGACCTGTGACCACTACACCCCCCAGTATGTGAGGACGGAGCTGTCTGACCTGTGACCACTACACCCCCCAATATGTGAGGACGGAGCTGTCTGACCTGTGACCACTACACCCCCCAATATGTGAGGACGGAGCTGTCTGACCTGTGACCACTACACCCCCCAGTATGTGAGGACAGTGCTGTCTGACCTGTGACCACTACACCCCCCAGTATGTGAGGACGGTGCTGTCTGACCTGTGACCACTACACCCCCCAGTATGTGAGGACGGTGCTGTCTGACCTGTGACCACTACACCCCCCAGTATGTGAGGACGGTGCTGTCTGACCTGTGACCACTACACCCCCAGTATGTGAGGACGGAGCTGTCTGACCTGTGACCACTACACCCCCCAGTATGTGAGGACGGAGCTGTCTGACCTGTGACCACTACACCCCCCAGTATGTGAGGACGGTGCTGTCTGACCTGTGACCACTACACCCCCAGTATGTGAGGACGGTGCTGTCTGACCTGTGACCACCACACCCCCCAGTATGTGAGGATTCTGCAGTCTGACCGGTGACCACTACACCCCCAGTATGTGAGGACGGAGCTGTCTGACCTGTGACCACTACACCCCCAGTATGTGAGGACGGTGCTGTCTGACCTGTGACCACTACACCCCCAGTATGTGAGGACGGTGCTGTCTGACCTGTGACCACTACATCCCCCAGTATGTGAGGACAGTGCTGTCTGACCTGTGACCACTACACCCCCCAGTATGTGAGGACGGTGCTGTCTGACCTGTGACCACTACACCCCCAGTATGTGAGGACGGAGCTGTCTGACCTGTGACCACTACACCCCCAGTATGTGAGGACGGTGCTGTCTGACCTGTGACCACTACAGCCCCCAGTATGTGAGGACGGAGCTGTCTGACCTGTGACCACTACACCCCCCAGTATGTGAGGACGGAGCTGTCTGACCTGTGACCACTACACCCCCAGTATGTGAGGACGGTGCTGTCTGACCTGTGACCACTACATCACCAGTATGTGAGGACGGTGCTGTCTGACCTGTGACCACTACACCCCCCAGTATGTGAAGACAGTGCTGTCTGACCTGTGACCACTACACCACCAGTATGTGAGGACGGAGCTGTCTGACCTGTGACCACTACACCCCCCAGTATGTGAGGACGGAGCTGTCTGACCTGTGACCACTACACCCCCAGTATGTGAGGACGGTGCTGTCTGACCTGTGACCACTACACCCCCAGTATGTGAGGACGGTGCTGTCTGACCTGTGACCACTACACCCCCCAGTATGTGAGGACGGAGCTGTCTGACCTGTGACCACTACAACCCCCAGTATGTGAGGACGGTGCTGTCTGACCTGTGACCACTACACCCCCCAGTATGTGAGGACAGTGCTGTCTGACTTGTGACCACTACACCCCCAGTATGTGAGGACGGTGCTGTCTGACCTGTGACCACTACACCACCAGTATGTGAGGACGGAGCTGTCTGACCTGTGACCACTACACCCCCCAGTATGTGAGGACGGTGCTGTCTGACCTGTGACCATTACACCCCCCAGTATGTGAGGACAGTGCTGTCTGACCTGTGACCACTACACCACCAGTATGTGAGGACGGAGCTGTCTGACCTGTGACCACTACACCCCCCAGTATGTGAGGACGGAGCTGTCTGACTTGTGACCACTACACCCCCCAGTATGTGAGGACAGTGCTGTCTGACCTGTGACCACTACACCCCCAGTATGTGAGGACGGTGCTGTCTGACCTGTGACCACTACACCCCCAGTATGTGAGGACGGTGCTGTCTGACCTGTGACCACTACACCCCCCAGTATGTGAGGACGGAGCTGTCTGACCTGTGACCACTACAACCTCCAGTATGTGAGGACGGTGCTGTCTGACCTGTGACCACTACACCCCCAGTATGTGAGGACGGTGCTGTCTGACCTGTGACCACTACACCCCCCAGTATATGAGGACGGTGCTGTCTGACCTGTGACCACTACACCCCCAGTATGTGAGGACGGTGCTGTCTGACCTGTGACCACTACACCCCCAGTATGTGAGGACGGTGCTGTCTGACCTGTGACCACTACACCCCCCAGTATGTAAGGACGGTGCTGTCTGACCTGTGACCACTACACCCCCAGTATGTGAGGACGGTGCTGTCTGACCTGTGACCACTACACCCCCCAGTATGTGAGGACGGAGCTGTCTGACCTGTGACCACTACAACCCCCAGTATGTGAGGACGGTGCTGTCTGACCTGTGACCACTACACCCCCAGTATGTGAGGACGGTGCTGTCTGACCTGTGACCACTACACCCCCCAGTATGTGAGGACGGAGCTGTCTGACCTGTGACCACTACACCCCCCAGTATGTGAGGACAGAGCTGTCTGACCTGTGACCACTACACCCCCAGTATGTGAGGACGGTGCTGTCTGACCTGTGACCACTACACCCCCAGTATGTGAGGACGGTGCTGTCTGACCTGTGACCACTACACCCCCCAGTATGTGAGGACGGAGCTATCTGACCTGTGACCACTACAACCCCCAGTATGTGAGGACGGTGCTGTCTGACCTGTGACCACTACACCCCCCAGTATGTGAGGACAGTGCTGTCTGACCTGTGACCACTACACCCCCAGTATGTGAGGAGGGTGCTGTCTGACCTGTGACCACTACACCACCAGTATGTGAGGACGGTGCTGTCTGACCTGTGACCACTACACCCCCCAGTATGTGAGGACAGTGCTGTCTGACCTGTGACCACTACACCACCAGTATGTGAGGACGGAGCTGTCTGACCTGTGACCACTACACCCCCCAGTATGTGAGGACGGAGCTGTCTGACCTGTGACCACTACACCCCCAAGTATGTGAGGACGGTGCTGTCTGACCTGTGACCACTACACCCCCAGTATGTGAGGACGGTGCTGTCTGACCTGTGACCACTACACCCCCCAGTATGTGAGGACGGAGCTGTCTGACCTGTGACCACTACAACCCCCAGTATGTGAGGACGGTGCTGTCTGACCTGTGACCACTACACCCCCCAGTATGTGAGGACGGTGCTGTCTGACCTGTGACCACTACACCACCAGTATGTGAGGACGGAGCTGTCTGACCTGTGACCACTACACCCCCCAGTATGTGAGGACGGTGCTGTCTGACCTGTGACCACTACACCCCCCAGTATGTGAGGACAGTGCTGTCTGACCTGTGACCACTACACCACCAGTATGTGAGGACGGAGCTGTCTGACCTGTGACCACTACACCCCCCAGTATGTGAGGACGGAGCTGTCTGACCTGTGACCACTACACCCCCCAGTATGTGAGGACAGTGCTGTCTGATCTGTGACCACTACACCTCCAGTATGTGAGGACGGTGCTGTCTGACCTGTGACCACTACACCCCCAGTATGTGAGGACGGTGCTGTCTGACCTGTGACCACTACACCCCCCAGTATGTGAGGACGGAGCTATCTGACCTGTGACCACTACAACCCCCAGTATGTGAGGACGGTGCTGTCTGACCTGTGACCACTACACCCCCCAGTATGTGAGGACAGTGCTGTCTGACCTGTGACCACTACACCCCCAGTATGTGAGGACGGTGCTGTCTGACCTGTGACCACTACACCACCAGTATGTGAGGACGGAGCTGTCTGACCTGTGACCACTACACCCCCAGTATGTGAGGACGGTGCTGTCTGACCTGTGACCACTACACCCCCCAGTATGTGAGGACAGTGCTGTCTGACCTGTGACCACTACACCACCAGTATGTGAGGACGGAGCTGTCTGACCTGTGACCACTACACCCCCCAGTATATGAGGACAGTGCTGTCTGACCTGTGACCACTACACCCCCAGTATGTGAGGACGGTGCTGTCTGACCTGTGACCACTACACCCCCAGTATGTGAGGACGGTGCTGTCTGACCTGTGACCACTACACCCCCCAGTATGTGAGGACGGAGCTGTCTGACCTGTGACCACTACAACCCCCAGTATGTGAGGACGGTGCTGTCTGACCTGTGACCACTACACCCCCAGTATGTGAGGACGGTGCTGTCTGACCTGTGACCACTACACCCCCCAGTATGTGAGGACGGTGCTGTCTGACCTGTGACCACTACACCCCCAGTATGTGAGGACGGTGCTGTCTGACCTGTGACCACTTCACCCCCCAGTATGTGAGGACGGTGCTGTCTTACCTGTGACCACTACACCCCCAGTATGTGAGGACGGTGCTGTCTGACCTGTGACCACTACACCCCCCAGTATGTGAGGACGGAGCTGTCTGACCTGTGACCACTACAACCCCCAGTATGTGAGGACGGTGCTGTCTGACCTGTGACCACTACACCCCCAGTATGTGAGGACGGTGCTGTCTGACCTGTGGCCACTACATCCCCCAGTATGTGAGGACAGTGCTGTCTGACCTCAGACCACTGCAGCCCCCAGTATGTGAGGACGGAGCTGTCTGACCTGTGACCACTACACCCCCCAGTATGTGAGGATTGTGCTGTCTGACCTGTGACCACTACACCCCCCAGTATGTGAGGACGGTGCTGTCTGACCTGTGGACACTACACCCCCCAGTATGTGAGGACGGAGCTGTCTGACCTGTGACCACTACACCCCCCAGTATGTGAGGACGGTGCTGTCTGACCTGTGACCACTACACCCCCAGTATGTGAGGACGGTGCTGTCTGACCTGTGATCACTACATCCCCCAGTATGTGAGGACGGAGCTGTCTGACCTGTGACCACTACACCCCCAGTATGTGAAGACGGAGCTGTCTGACCGACCTGTGACCACTGCACCCCCCAGTATGTGAGGATTGTGCTGTCTGACCTGTGACCACTACACCCCCCAGTATGTGAGGACGGTGCTGTCTGACCTGTGGACACTACACCCCCCAGTATGTGAGGACGGAGCTGTCTGACCTGTGACCACTACACCCCCCAGTATGTGAGGACGGTGCTGTCTGACCTGTGACCACTACACCCCCAGTATGTGAGGACGGTGCTGTCTGACCTGTGACCACTACACCCCCCAGTATGTGAGGACGGAGCTGTCTGACCTGTGACCACTACAACCCCCAGTATGTGAGGACGGTGCTGTCTGACCTGTGACCACTACACCCCCCAGTATGTGAGGACAGTGCTGTCTGACCTGTGACCACTACACCCCCAGTATGTGAGGACGGTGCTGTCTGACCTGTGACCACTACACCACAAGTATGTGAGGACGGAGCTGTCTGACCTGTGACCACTACACCCCCCAGTATGTGAGGACGGTGCTGTCTGACCTGTGACCACTACACCCCCCAGTATGTGAGGACAGTGCTGTCTGACCTGTGACCACTACACCACCAGTATGTGAGGATGGAGCTGTCTGACCTGTGACCACTACACCCCCCAGTATGTGAGGACGGAGCTGTCTGACCTGTGACCACTACACCCCCCAGTATGTGAGGACAGTGCTGTCTGACCTGTGACCACTACACCTCCAGTATGTGAGGACGGTGCTGTCTGACCTGTGACCACTACACCCCCAGTATGTGAGGACGGTGCTGTCTGACCTGTGACCACTACACCCCCCAGTATGTGAGGACGGAGCTGTCTGACCTGTGACCACTACAACCCCCAGTATGTGAGGACGGTGCTGTCTGACCTGTGACCACTACACCCCAAGTATGTGAGGACGGTGCTGTCTGACCTGTGACCACTACACCCCCCAGTATGTGAGGACGGTGCTGTCTGACCTGTGACCACTACACCCCCAGTATGTGAGGACGGTGCTGTCTGACCTGTGACCACTACACCCCCAGTATGTGAGGACGGTGCTGTCTGACCTGTGACCACTACACCCCCCAGTATGTGAGGACGGTGCTGCCTGACCTGTGACCACTACACCCCCAGTTTGTGAGGACGGTGCTGTCTGACCTGTGACCACTACACCCCCCAGTATGTGAGGACGGAGCTGTCTGACCTGTGACCACTACAACCCCCAGTATGTGAGGACGGTGCTGTCTGACCTGTGACCACTACACCCCCAGTATGTGAGGACGGTGCTGTCTGACCTGTGGCCACTACACCCCCCAGTATGTGAGGACGGTGCTGTCTGACCTGTGACCACTACAGCCCCCAGTATGTGAGGACGGAGCTGTCTGACCTGTGACCACTACACCCCCCAGTATGTGAGGATTGTGCTGTCTGACCTGTGACCACTACACCCCCCAGTATGTGAGGACGGTGCTGTCTGACCTGTGGACACTACACCCCCCAGTATGTGAGGACGGAGCTGTCTGACCTGTGACCACTACACCCCCCAGTATGTGAGGACGGTGCTGTCTGACCTGTGACCACTACACCCCCAGTATGTGAGGACGGTGCTGTCTGACCTGTGATCACTACATCCCCCAGTATGTGAGGACGGAGCTGTCTGACCTGTGACCACTACACCCCCAGTATGTGAAGACGGAGCTGTCTGACCGACCTGTGACCACTACACCCCCCAGTATGTGAGGACGGAGCTGTCTGACCGACCTGTGACCACTACACACCCCAGTATGTGAGGATGGTGCTGTCTGACCTGTGGCCACTACACCCCCCAGTATGTGAGGACGGAGCTGTCTGACCTGTGACCACTACAACCCCAGTATGTGAGGACGGTGCTGTCTGACCTGTGACCACTACACCCCCCAGTATGTGAGGACGGTGCTGTCTGACCTGTGACCACTACACCCCCCAGTATGTGAGAACGGTGCTGTCTGACCTGTGACCACTACACCCCCAGTATGTGAGGACGGTGCTGTCTGACCTGTGATGACTACACCCCCAGTATGTGAGGACGGTGCTGTCTGACCTGTGACCACTACACCCCCCAGTATGTGAGGACGGTGCTGTCTGACCTGTGACCACTACACCCCCAGTATGTGAGGACGGTGCTGTCTGACCTGTGACCACTACACCCCCCAGTATGTGAGGACGGAGCTGTCTGACCTGTGACCACTACAACCCCCAGTATGTGAGGACGGTGCTGTCTGACCTGTGACCACTACACCCCCAGTATGTGAGGACGGTGCTGTCTGACCTGTGGCCACTACACCCCCCAGTATGTGAGGACGGTGCTGTCTGACCTGTGACCACTACAGCCCCCAGTATGTGAGGACGGAGCTGTCTGACCTGTGACCACTACACCCCCCAGTATGTGAGGATTGTGCTGTCTGACCTGTGACCACTACACCCCCCAGTATGTGAGGACGGTGCTGTCTGACCTGTGGACACTACACCCCCCAGTATGTGAGGACGGAGCTGTCTGACCTGTGACCACTACACCCCCCAGTATGTGAGGACGGTGCTGTCTGACCTGTGACCACTACACCCCCAGTATGTGAGGACGGTGCTGTCTGACCTGTGATCACTACATCCCCCAGTATGTGAGGACGGAGCTTTCTGACCTGTGACCACTACACCCCCAGTATATGAGGACGGAGCTGTCTGACCGACCTGTGACCACTACACCCCCCAGTATGTGAGGATGGTGCTGTCTGACCTGTGGCCACTACACCCCCCAGTATGTGAGGACGGAGCTGCTGACCTGTGACCACTACAACCCCAGTATGTGAGGACGGTGCTGTCTGACCTGTGACCACTACACACCCCAGTATGTGAGGACGGAGCTGTCTGACCTGTGATCACTACACCCCCCAGTATGTGAGGACGGAGCTGTCTGACCGACCTGTGACCACTACACCCCCCCAGTATGTGAGGATGGTGCTGTCTGACCTGTGGCCTCTACACCCCCCAGTATGTGAGGACGGAGCTGTCTGACCTGTGACCACTACAACCCCCAGTATGTGAGGACGGTGCTGTCTGACCTGTGACCACTACACCCCCAGTATGTGAGGATGGTGCTGTCTGACCTGTGACCACTACACCCCCAGTATGTGAGGATGGTGCTGTCTGACCTGTGGCCACTACACCCCCCAGTATGTGAGGACGGTGCTGTCTGACCTGTGACCACTACAGCCCCCAGTATGTGAGGACGGAGCTGTCTGACCTGTGACCACTACACCCCCCAGTATGTGAAGATTGTGCTGTCTGACCTGTGACCACTACACCCCCCAGTATGTGAGGACGGTGCTGTCTGACCTGTGGACACTACACCCCCCAGTATGTGAGGACGGAGCTGTCTGACCTGTGACCACTACACCCCCCAGTATGTGAGGACGGTGCTGTCTGACCTGTGACCACTACACCCCCAGTATGTGAGGACGGTGCTGTCTGACCTGTGATCACTACATCCCCCAGTATGTGAGGACGGAGCTGTCTGACCTGTGACCACTACACCCCCCAGTATGTGAGGACGGTGCTGTCTGACCTGTGACCACTACATCCCCCAGTATGTGAGGACGGTGCTGTCTGACCTGTGACCACTACACCCCCCAGTATGTGAGGACGGTGCTGTCTGACCTGTGACCACTACAACCCCCAGTATGTGAGGACGGAGCTGTCTGACCTGTGATCACTACATCCCCCAGTATGTGAGGACGGAGCTGTCTGACCTGTGACCACTACACCCCCCAGTATGTGAGGACGGTGCTGTCTGACCTGTGACCACTACACCCCCCAGTATGTGAGGACGGTGCTGTCTGACAGTGACCACTACAACCCCCAGTATGTGAGGACGGAGCTGTCTGACCTGTGACCACTACAACCCCCAGTATGTGAGGACGGTGCTGTCTGACCTGTGACCACTACACCCCCAGTATGTGAGGACGGTGCTGTCTGACCGGTGACCACTACACCCCCAGTATGTGAGGATGGTGCTGTCTGACCTGTGACCACTACACCCCCAGTATGTGAGGATGGTGCTGTCTGACCTGTGGCCACTACACCCCCCAGTATGTGAGGACGGTGCTGTCTGACCTGTGACCACTACAGCCCCCAGTATGTGAGGACGGAGCTGTCTGACCTGTGACCACTACACCCCCCAGTATGTGAAGATTGTGCTGTCTGACCTGTGACCACTACACCCCCCAGTATGTGAGGACGGTGCTGTCTGACCTGTGGACACTACACCCCCCAGTATGTGAGGACGGAGCTGTCTGACCTGTGACCACTACACCCCCCAGTATGTGAGGACGGTGCTGTCTGACCTGTGACCACTACACCCCCCAGTATGTGAGGACGGTGCTGTCTGACCTGTGATCACTACATCCCCCAGTATGTGAGGACGGAGCTGTCTGACCTGTGACCACTACACCCCCCAGTATGTGAGGACGGTGCTGTCTGACCTGTGACCACTACATCCCTTAGTATGTGAGTACGGTGCTGTCTGACCTGTGACCACTACACCCCCCAGTATGTGAGGACGGTGCTGTCTGACCTGTGACCACTACAACCCCCAGTATGTGAGGACGGAGCTGTCTGACCTGTGACCACTACAACCCCCAGTATGTGAGGACGGTGCTGTCTGACCTGTGACCACTACTCCCCCCAGTATGTGAGGACGGAGCTGTCTGACCTGTGACCACTACACCCCCCAGTATGTGAGGACGGTGCTGTCTGACCTGTGACCACTACACCCCCCAGTATGTGAGGACGGTGCTGTCTGACCTGTGACCACTACACCCCCCAGTATGTGAGGACGGTGCTGTCTGACCTGTGACCACTACACCCCCCCAGTATGTGAGGACGGTGCTGTCTGACCTGTGACCACTATACCCCCAGTATGTGAGGACGGTGTTGTGTGACCTGTGACCACTACACCCCCCAGTATGTGAGGACGGTGCTGTATGACCTGTGACCACTACACCCCCCAGTATGTGAGGACGGAGCTGTCTGACCTGTGACCACTACACCCCCAGTATGTGAGGACGGTGCTGTCTAACCTGTGACCACTACAACCCCCAGTATGTGAGGACGGTGCTGTCTGACCTGTGACCACTACACCCCCAGTATGTAAGGACGGTGCTGTCTGACCTGTGACCACTACAACCCCCAGTATGTGAGGACGGTGCTGTCTGACCTGTGACCACTATGTGGCGCCCCAGGACCTGGTCGCCACAACAGCATGGCCCTCCCAAAGGGTTAATGCTGAGCCTGGAGGTAATTGGGAGATCTATTGGCCAGTAAGTTAACACCCAACACAGTTCTCCCTCCGGCCAGCAGAGGGAGCTCTGAACCTGGAACTTCAGGGAGCATTCCTTAAGTCTGGCTGAAGGGAGGAAGTAGTGGTTAGTCTGGACACAGGAGTGAAAGAGTGCAGACGCAGAGTAGTGCTGCCTTGTAGAACTGGGGCCTAGAGCTGGGATAGCTTGGCCCAGTGAAGCAAGGGGAGCAGAGAGGCACAGCAGAGACTCGGACATCGGAGTCTGTGGTTGCCAGGGCATAAAATCCATCCCTGGTGGCTGAATCCGGAGGGCAGGAGAGCTGCAAGCCCCTGGCCCAGAAGCAATCTGAAGGTACAGCTGCATCCCAAGGGCCTGGTGTGGACTCCAGCAGAGAAGCACCAGAGAGGGCCTGCGCAGTCTACCCCACAGAAAAAGGGACGAACCAACAGTCCCAGCAGCAGGAGGGCAATTGCAAACCCAAAGTGCAGTGTCCTAAAACAGCAAAGAAAGATTAAGGAGTAGGCCTCATACTCAACTGGCCAAAGATCACCCCAGGCACTTCCAGGCCGGCCGGACCATCTTTACCATCTGTGACGGTCTCCCTGGACTAAACTTCTGCCGAGTAAAAGAGGAGAAGGTAAAGAGACTACTGTTTGTGCCTGTTTCTTTCATTGCTTGTCGGCCCTGCACCGTGCTAGTCACACAACACCATAGACTTCCACAAGCACCAACTGTGTCCCGGGGCACCGCTCCACCTGTGGGGAGCAGTACCACCATTGCTGCCACTTCATCACCCCGGAGGCCTTACACGGCAGCGGCGACTTAATAGCCGCATACCACAGGTGGCGTCACGAACACAAACTTAAAGTCATCAGCCACATATACTGACACCCACCAGGGCCACGGAGCCGGGCCCAGCCACCACTGACTACCACCGGACTAGTCCGGCCCGGCACCGGGTGTCCCATAGCCCTGGGGTGGGCGAGTCAACTTTTGGCGTCACAAACAGGATTTCGTGCCCGGTCCCACCGGGTACTGTGCGCCTGCAGGAATTGTGCTTAAAAGACTGTGTACTGGTTGTAAATTTCCGCCGCCATTAGCCGCGCCGAGCGCAGGAAGAAGGGGGGCGTGCCTGACAAAGAGCGCGAATGGAGCGCGCCATCAGAGCAGAGCGCTGTTAACCCCGCGCGACCCAGAAGAAAATTTGAAAAGTGAACGGAGCCTGGTAAGGTTCACTAAGGGGGAGGAAGATGTCCGACTCAGAGGGAGAGCAGGTGGCTGCCATCGCCCAAGGCGCCGCAGCACCGGCCGAAGCAGTCCCAGTCGCCGTCGCTCCAGCCCCCACTGTAGCGCCGGTAATGCCGATCACCATGCCGTACATACCGGGAGCAGAATGGCTGCCGCAGTACTCCGGGGAGTCCCATACCTTGAGTGACTTCAGAGAAAGCCTGCACAGCTTATTCCGGGTGTATCCGCTGACTGAGAGCCAGAAGGTGGGCATAGTAATGGGACAGCTAGCCGGCGCGGCCCAGCGTGAAGTGAAGTCCTGGCCTGATACAGATAAAGGGACAGCAACCCAGATACTGGCCAAGCTAAAGAGTACTTTTTAACCCGCACCGCAGCAGAGATAAAGATGAGATTCTTTGGGTGCAAGCAGCGGGCCACAGACAGCATAAGGGACTATGCCTTAAACCTGCAAGAGGCCCTGAAAGCAGTTAAACAGGTGGACCCAGAGAGTGTACGTGAAGAAGACAAACTCCTAACCGAGCAGTTCATAGAGGGGCTCCGGTCAGATGCCCACAGGACCCAGCTGCGTATCCTGGTCCTGCAGAACCCTGCTCTGGACTTTGCAAAGTTTAAGGACCAGGCCATCAGGGTACTGAGAGAATCTACACCGAATGACCCAGTACCCCTCCGGCCTCTTGCTATCACGTACCCCGGGGTGGTGCCTGCAACACGAGCCACTGCAGGGGCTGAGGCGCAGTCCCTGGATAAGGATCCCACTGCAGAGCTCAGACAGCAGTTCCAGGAGCTGACCAAGACTGTAGCTGCCCTGGCCAAGACCGTGCAGTCTCTACAAATGACCCCCTCGCCTGCAAAAATCGAGTTGGCCTCCAGCCCAGATGACGTCCCATGGATGCGACAGAGGAGGATTCCGCCGACCCGAGGCAGAGACACAGACCGGTATGATTCAACAGGACAACCGATCTGCCGCCGCTGCAGCCAGGCGGGCCACATTGCACGACGCTGTCCTTTAAATGGGCCGAGCCTGGGGCCAGGAGCCAACCCCCAGGTGTAAGGAAGCCCGGCTCAAACCCCAGCCGCAGCAAGTATGTGGGAGGACGACTTGTCCTTCCCATTGTGCTGGATGGGATCCCTTTGAATGCCCTCCTGGATACGGGGTCCCAGGTAACAACCATCCCCCACAAACTGTACAAAAGATATTGGGCTGATTCAGACATTGACCATGGCCCAGATGATGATTTAACAATTGTGGCCAGTAATGGTCAGCCCTTACCTCAAATTGGGTACAAAGAAGTAACCATTAAAGTGGGGCGGGTGGAATTGCCATGTCAGGGGATGATAATTGTAGATATTGATCGCAAAGAATCTGAACCACTGCTAACCATTGGTACAAATGTGATAGAAAATTGTATTGCCGAAGTGATAATTTTGTTGCAACAGGCGTCTGAAACTGCCAGCTCCGGGCAGCAGCGTGCCCTACAGAGGGAGATCAGAGCCCTGATGAGGAGGCAGCAGGTAGAGCTGGCCGGCGGAGAAATTGGCAGTGTGAGGGTAAGTGACCCCCTCCCCATTGTAATACCCCCAAGAAGTGAAATGTTGATATGGTGTCGGGCAGTAATAGGCCTCAAGGGTCAGGATTACCATGCCTTGGTAGAACCGGTGTATTCAGACAGTAGGCCTGGAGTCCTGATAGCCAGAGGGGTAGCAGACGTCCGCAAGGGGAGAGTGCCCGTCCGTGTCCTGAATTGTGGGGAGGAGGAAGCCAAATTGCCCCGGTACGCCACTGTAGCAAAACTGTACACTGTCAGCAACAATACCATTAAAGCAGTGGAACCCTTGATCCCGTCCGACCAGGCGGAAGACAATGGCTCCAAGGGGCAGCTGGAAGACTGGTGCCAAAAATTACATGTGGGCACCGACTCCACCCCCTCACACCAAAAGCATGGGGTTTACCGGGTGGTACAGGAGTACGAGCGGGTCTTCAGCAAACACCCCCTAGATTTTGGGCAGGTGAAAGGGGTTAAACATCAAATCCCCACGGGTGATCATCATCCCATTAAAGAGAGATACCGCCCTGTACCCCCCGCACAGTATCAGTGTGCCAAGGAAATGTTACGAGAAATGAAGGAGGCTGGGGTTATCAGAGATAGTTGTAGCCCCTGGGCAGCTCCACTAGTGCTCGTAAAGAAAAAAGATGGTACAATGAGAATGTGTGTAGATTACAGGCAAATTAACCGCATTACACATAAAGATGCTTATCCACTGCCCAGAATAGAGGAGTCACTAACAGCCTTAAAGTCAGCTAACTATTTCTCCACCTTGGATCTCACCAGTGGGTATTGGCAGGTTCCCGTGGCAGAGGCGGACAAGGAGAAGACTGCATTCACGACACCAATGGGCCTCTGTGAGTTCAATTGTATGCCATTCGGGCTCTGCAACGCCCCAGGGACATTCCAAAGGTTGATGGAGTGCTGCTTGGGCCACCACAACTTTGAAACCGTGCTGTTGTACCTGGATGACATCATAGTCTACTCCAAGACTTATGAGGACCACCTGAAGCACTTAGCAGAAGTGTTTGAGTCCTTGTCGAAATATGGCCTGAAGATCAAGCCGTCCAAATGTCACCTCTTGAAGCCAAAGGTACAGTACCTGGGTCATGTGGTCAGCGCAGAAGGTGTGGCACCTGATCCGGAGAAAGTCACTGTAATCAAGGACTGGCCAAGACCCACCACAGTGAAGGAGGTGCGGCAGTTCCTTGGACTGGTGGGCTACTACCGAAGGTTCATTGATGGTTTCACCAAGATAGCAGCGCCCCTTCAAGATCTCCTGGTGGGCCAGCCAAAGCAGGCTAAGAAGCAGAGCCCTCCATTTGAATGGAGCAGCCAACTAGAAACATCCTTTGTCCGGCTGAAAGGGGCTCTCACGGGAGAAGAAATTCTGGCCTACCCTGACTACAGCCAACCGTTTGTACTGTATACAGACGCCAGCAACGTGGGACTGGGAGCAGTTCTGTCCCAGGTACAGGGAGGCAGAGAGAGGGTGATAGCGTACGCCAGTAGGAAACTTCGGCCCACAGAAAGGAATCCAGAAAACTACAGTTCCTTCAAGCTGGAGTTCCTCGCTATTGTTTGGGCAGTGACTGAACGCTTCAAGCACTATCTGGCATCGGCCAAGTTCACCATCTTCACGGACAACAATCCGTTGACACACCTGGCAACAGCCAAGTTAGGTGCGATGGAACAGCGATGGATGGCCCGGCTGTCTAACTTTGACTTTACCATCAAGTATCGGGCTGGCAAGAAGAATAACAATGCTGATGCGCTGTCCAGAATACCTCACTTACCCGAGTCTGGAGAAGACCTGGATGAACTCGAAGAGATAGAGTTACCGGCTTTCCATCACCAAGGTGTTTCCCAGTGTGAGCATGCTGTGGGAGTGAAGCGCTCAAGCCAGCACGAGGTCTCGGTCAACCCATTACTTCACCATAATTGGGAAGAGACACAGAACGGTGACCCGGCCGTGCGATTGGTCAAAGAGAAGCTAGCGCAAGCTGAGACCCATCTTGGCCCAGACGCTCCAGAGGAAGCCCAGCAGCTGTGGAAGGAGAGGGGACGACTGTTCACCTACCAAGGCAAGCTCTGCAAGAGATATGTCAACTGGCGAACAAATGAACTTGTCTGGCAGATAGTGGTTCCGCAGAGGGATGCTCCAATGGTCCTAGCAGCGTATCATGATAACGCAGGACACTTCGGGTGGAAGAAGTTGGAGGCCCTACTCCGTGATCGGTTCTATTGGGTGCACATGAGAAAGATGATCGAGAAGTGGTGCCGAGACTGTGGCCCGTGTAACCTGAGGCGGAAGGATGATGCCAGCCAAAGGTCTCCCCTACAGCCAATTGTCACGAAGCAGCCCCTGGAGTTGGTGGCCCTGGACCACGTGAAGTTAACACCAAGCCGGTCAGGCTATGTGTACGCCCTCACTATTGTGGACCATTACTCTCGTTTCCTGGTAGTAGTGTCTGTGAAGGACCAGACAGCCAGAACAGCAGCTAGAGCGTTCCAGGCATCCTTTTGTCGACCTCACGGTTATCCGGAAAGGGTACTGACTGATCAAGGTCCTGCATTCGAGGCCGAAGTGTTCCAAGAGTTCTGTAACATGTACGGCTGTAAGAAAATCCGAACCACACCGTACCACCCCCAAACCAATGGACTGTGAGAGAAAATGAACCATGTGGTTATTGATATGCTGAAGACCCTACCGCTGGAAGAAAGGAACCAATGGCCAGAGAAGTTGCCAGATCTGGTAGACCTGTACAACCATATCCCAGTAAATTCGACCAACTGCAGCCCCGCTTACCTGATGCGAGCCAGACCTGGCAAGTTGCCTGTAGACTTTGAGATGGGGACTGTGTCGCCTGAGGCGGTTCAAGAAATAGAGGATTGGGATACAGAACGGCAGCAGCGGTACCGTAAGGTCCAGGAGTGCGTAGAGAGGAGCCTGTCTCAAGCAAGAACGAGACAAGAGCAGCATTACAATCAAACAGCCCCAGCAACTCCCTTAGCACCTGGAGAACAAGTCCTCAAGAAGAAGCGGAGGACGCATAAATTGGATGATCAGTGGGAAAACGAGCCCTACACCATTATCCCCTCCAACTTTGACAATAGTAAGGTATGCCTCATAAGCAAGGATGAAGGCAAGACCTATCAAGCAATTTCTCGAGACCGCCTGAAAGCGTGCCCTGAACGGTGCAGAATCCAAAGAGAAATGGAAGAAGTACAAGGAAGTCCCCAAAGTCAAGAGAAAGAAGGGGAGATGATTCAAACCATCCTTGGAAAATTCCCCAAAACTTGGACCCGAATAAACAATGCCATAGTGGTACCAGTTTTGACGTTTCCGCAGTTGGTCGAGCCAGAAACAGAAAAGGTTCCGGATCCACCTAAAGAACCGTCCGCTCCAACACGAGATGACACGCCAGCAGTGGAACAGGAGGATCAACCCCCTGTCAGTGGTGAACCTGTCATACCCTTGGCGACTCTTAGACCACATAGGCAACCATCACGCTTACCTATCGGGGTTAGGCCCACCTGTAGTGCTGAGGTAGAAGACGCACCACGTAGTCAGGGGCAAACACCAAAGCTACGCAGGTCCCAACGCAGCACTCGGGGACAACCCCCTCCAAGGTATAGAGAGTCAACTCTATAAGGGAAAAAGAAGGAGTATTTATTAGAATGTACATAGTTATGCAAAATGTCTGTAAGGTTGTGTACAAAATGTTTTTCTTTTTCTTTGATTGCGAAAATGGACAATTGGGCCACTGGACTATGGGTGGCCAACACCTAAATTGTTCATAGTTAGCACCAGTGTGCTCAACACCCCTGAAGAAAAACCCGTCCGGCGTGCATAGAGTGGGGTCATCAATGCTCTGACGCACGCCCAGAGCCTACGTTGGGGGTTTGATCGCGGCGGGTCCCCCATGGAGCAGTGTAATGGACACCCGGCAGGGAGCCACACTGGACTCTTATAGTAATGTTTAAGTTTGTAACGTTAAAGTATTTGCGCCTCCCATAATGGGATGAAATGTTCTAACATGTCATGTTTGTTTCTACAGTCCGGGAGTACTGAATTTAACTAAGGGGGAGTGTGGCGCCCCAGGACCTGGTCGCCACAACAGCATGGCCCTCCCAAAGGGTTAATGCTGAGCCTGGAGGTAATTGGGAGATCTATTGGCCAGTAAGTTAACACCCAACACAGTTCTCCCTCCGGCCAGCAGAGGGAGCTCTGAACCTGGAACTTCAGGGAGCATTCCTTAAGTCTGGCTGAAGGGAGGAAGTAGTGGTTAGTCTGGACACAGGAGTGAAAGAGTGCAGACGCAGAGTAGTGCTGCCTTGTAGAACTGGGGCCTAGAGCTGGGATAGCTTGGCCCAGTGAAGCAAGGGGAGCAGAGAGGCACAGCAGAGACTCGGACATCGGAGTCTGTGGTTGCCAGGGCATAAAATCCATCCCTGGTGGCTGAATCCGGAGGGCAGGAGAGCTGCAAGCCCCTGGCCCAGAAGCAATCTGAAGGTACAGCTGCATCCCAAGGGCCTGGTGTGGACTCCAGCAGAGAAGCACCAGAGAGGGCCTGCGCAGTCTACCCCACAGAAAAAGGGACGAACCACCAGTCCCAGCAGCAGGAGGGCAATTGCAAACCCAAAGTGCAGTGTCCTAAAACAGCAAAGAAAGATTAAGGAGTAGGCCTCATACTCAACTGGCCAAAGATCACCCCAGGCACTTCCAGGCCGGCCGGACCATCTTTACCATCTGTGACGGTCTCCCTGGACTAAACTTCTGCCGAGTAAAAGAGGAGAAGGTAAAGAGACTACTGTTTGTGCCTGTTTCTTTCATTGCTTGTCGGCCCTGCACCGTGCTAGTCACACAACACCATAGACTTCCACAAGCACCAACTGTGTCCCGGGGCACCGCTCCACCTGTGGGGAGCAGTACCACCATTGCTGCCACTTCATCACCCCGGAGGCCTTACACGGCAGCGGCGGCTTAATAGCCGCATACCACAGGTGGCGTCACGAACACAAACTTAAAGTCATCAGCCACATATACTGACACCCACCAGGGCAACGGAGCCGGGCCCAGCCACCACTGACTACCACCGGACTAGTCCGGCCCGGCACCGGGTGTCCCATAGCCCTGGGGTGGGCGAGTCAACTACACCCCCCAGTATGTGAGGACGGTGCTGTCTGACCTGTGACCACTACACCCCCAGTATGTGAGGACGGTGCTGTCTGACCTGTGACCACTACACCCCCAGTATGTGAGGACGGTGCTGTCTGACCTGTGACCACTACACCCCCAGTATGTAAGGACGGTGCTGTCTGACCTGTGACCACTACACCCCCAAGTATGTGAGGACGGTGCTGTTTGACCTGTGACCACTACACCCCTCAGTATGTGAGGACGGTGCTGTCTGACCTGTGACCACTACACCCCCCAGTATGTGAGGACGGTGCAGTCTGACCTGTGACCACTACACCCCCCAGTATGTGAGGATGGAGCTGTCTGACCTGTGACCACTACATCCCCCAGTATGTGAGGACGGTGCTGTCTGACCTGTGACCACTACAACCCCCAGTATGTGAGGATTGTGCTGTCTGACCTGTGACAACTACACCCCCCAGTATGTGAGGACGGTGCTGTCTGACCTGTGACCACTACACCCCCCAGTATGTGAGGATTGTGCTGTCTGACCTGTGACCACTACACCCCCCAGTATGTGAGGACGGTGCTTTCTGACCTTTGACCACTACACCCCCCAGTATGTGAGGACGGTGCTGTCTGACCTGTGACCACTACAACCCCCAGTATGTGAGGACGGTGCTGTCTGACCTGTGACCACTACAACCCCCAGTATGTGAGGACTGTGCTGTTTAACCTGTGACCACTACACCCCCCAGTATGTGAGGACGGAGCTGTCTGACCGACCTGTGACCACTACAACCCCCAGTATGTGAGGACGGTGCTGTCTGACCTGTGACCACTACACCCCCAGTATGTGAGGATTGTGCTGTCTGACCTGTGACCACTACACCCCCCAGTATGTGAGGACGGAGCTGTCTGACCTGTGACCACTACACCCCCCAGTATGTGAGGACGGTGCTGTCTGACCTGTGACCACTACACCCCCCAGTATGTGAGGACGGTGCTGTCTGACCTGTGACCACTACACCCCCCAGTATGTGAGGACGGAGATGTCTGACCTGTGACCACTACAACCCCCAGTATGTGAGGACGGAGCTGTCTGACCTGTGACCACTACAGCCTCCAGTATGTGAGGACGGTGCTGTCTGACCTGTGACCACTACAACCCCCAGTATGTGAGGACGGTGCTGTCTGACCTGTGACCACTACACCCCCCAGTATGTGAGGACGGAGCTGTCTGACCGACCTGTGACCACTACAACCCCCAGTATGTGAGGACGGTGCTGTCTGACCTGTGACCACTACACCCCCCAGTATGTGAGGATTGTGCTGTCTGACCTGTGACCACTACACCCCCCAGTATGTGAGGACGGTGCTGTCTGACCTGTGACCACTACACCCCCCAGTATGTGAGGACGGTGCTGTCTGACCTGTGACCACTACACCCCCTAGTATGTGAGGACGGAGCTGTCTGACCTGTGACCACTACAACCCCCAGTATGTGAGGGCGGTGCTTTCTGACCTGTGACCACTACACCCCCCAGTATGTGAGGACGGAGCTGTCTGACCTGTGACCACTACATCCCCCAGTATGTGAGGACGGTGCTGTCTGACCTGTGACCACTACAACCCCCAGTATGTGAGGACGGTGCTGTCTGACCTGTGACCACTACACCCCCAGTATGTGAGGACGGTGCTGTCTGACCTGTGACCACTACGCCCCCCAGTATGTGAGGACGGTGCTGTCTGACCTGTGACCACTACACCCCCCAGTATGTGAGGACGGTGCTGTCTGACTTGTGACCACTACATCCCTTAGTATGTGAGGACGGTGCTGTCTGACCTGTGACCATTACAACCCCCAGTATGTGAGGACGGTGCTGTCTGACCTGTGACCACTACACCCCCTAGTATGTGAGGACGGTGCTGTCTGACCTGTGACCACTACACCCCCAGTATGTGAGGATGGTTCTGTCTGACCTGTGACCACTACACCCCCCAGTATGTGAGAACGGTGCTGTCTGACCTGTGGCCACTACAACCCCCAGTATGTGAGGAAGGTGCTGTCTGACCTGTGACCACTACACCCCCCAGTATGTGAGGACGGTGCTGTCTGACCTGTGACCACTACATCCCCCAGTATGTGAGGACGGTGCTGTCTGACCTGTGACCACTACATCCCCCAGTATTTGAGGACGGAGATGTCTGACCTGTGACCACTACACCCCCCAGTATGTGAGGACGGAGCTGTCTGACCTGTGACCACTACATCCCCCAGTATGTGAGGACGGTGCTGTCTGACCTGTGACCACCACAACCCCCAGTATGTGAGGACGGTGCTGTCTGACCTGTGACCACTACAACCCCCAGTATGTGAGGATTGTGCTGTCTGACCTGTGACCACTACACCCCCCAGTATGTGAGGACGGTGCTTTCTGACCTTTGACCACTACACCCCCCAGTATGTGAGGACGGTGCTGTCTGACCTGTGACCACTACAACCCCCAGTATGTGAGGACGGTGCTGTCTGACCTGTGACCACTACAACCCCCAGTATGTGAGGACTGTGCTGTTTAACCTGTGACCACTACACCCCCCAGTATGTGAGGACGGAGCTGTCTGACCGACCTGTGACCTCTACAACCCCCAGTATGTGAGGACGGTGCTGTCTGACCTGTGACCACTACACCCCCAGTATGTGAGGATTGTGCTGTCTGACCTGTGACCACTACACCCCCCAGTATGTGAGGACGGAGCTGTCTGACCTGTGACCACTACACCCCCCAGTATGTGAGGACGGTGCTGTCTGACCTGTGACCACTACACCCCCCAGTATGTGAGGACGGTGCTGTCTGACCTGTGACCACTACACCCCCCAGTATGTGAGGACGGAGATGTCTGACCTGTGACCACTACAACCCCCAGTATGTGAGGACGGAGCTGTCTGACCTGTGACCACTACAGCCTCCAGTATGTGAGGACGGTGCTGTCTGACCTGTGACCACTACAACCCCCAGTATGTGAGGACGGTGCTGTCTGACCTGTGACCACTACACCCCCCAGTATGTGAGGACGGAGCTGTCTGACCGACCTGTGACCACTACAACCCCCAGTATGTGAGGACGGTGCTGTCTGACCTGTGACCACTACACCCCCCAGTATGTGAGGATTGTGCTGTCTGACCTGTGACCACTACACCCCCCAGTATGTGAGGACGGTGCTGTCTGACCTGTGACCACTACACCCCCCAGTATGTGAGGACGGTGCTGTCTGACCTGTGACCACTACACCCCCTAGTATGTGAGGACGGAGCTGTCTGACCTGTGACCACTACAACCCCCAGTATGTGAGGGCGGTGCTTTCTGACCTGTGACCACTACACCCCCCAGTATGTGAGGACGGAGCTGTCTGACCTGTTACCACTACATCCCCCAGTATGTGAGGACGGTGCTGTCTGACCTGTGACCACTACAACCCCCAGTATGTGAGGACGGTGCTGTCTGACCTGTGACCACTACACCCCCAGTATGTGAGGACGGTGCTGTCTGACCTGTGACCACTACACCCCCCAGTATGTGAGGACGGTGCTGTCTGACCTGTGACCACTACACCCCCCAGTATGTGAGGACGGTGCTGTCTGACTTGTGACCACTACATCCCTTAGTATGTGAGGACGGTGCTGTCTGACCTGTGACCATTACAACCCCCAGTATGTGAGGACGGTGCTGTCTGACCTGTGACCACTACACCCCCTAGTATGTGAGGACGGTGCTGTCTGACCTGTGACCACTACACCCCCAGTATGTGAGGATGGTTCTGTCTGACCTGTGACCACTACACCCCCCAGTATGTGAGAACGGTGCTGTCTGACCTGTGGCCACTACAACCCCCAGTATGTGAGGAAGGTGCTGTCTGACCTGTGGCCACTACACCCCCCAGTATGTGAGGACGGTGCTGTCTGACCTGTGACCACTACATCCCCCAGTATGTGAGGACGGTGCTGTCTGACCTGTGACCACTACATCCCCCAGTATTTGAGGACGGAGATGTCTGACCTGTGACCACTACACCCCCCAGTATGTGAGGACGGAGCTGTCTGACCTGTGACCACTACATCCCCCAGTATGTGAGGACGGTGCTGTCTGACCTGTGACCACCACAACCCCCAGTATGTGAGGACGGTGCTGTCTGACCTGTGACCACTACAACCCCCAGTATGTGAGGATGGAGCTGTCTGACCTGTGACCACTACATCCCCCAGTATGTGAGGATGGAGCTGTCTGACCTGTGACCACTACACCCCCCAGTATGTGAGGACGGAGCTGTCTGACCTGTGACCACTACATCCCCCAGTATGTGAGGACGGAGCTGTCTTACCTGTGACCACTACACCCCCCAGTATGTGAGGATGGAGCTGTCTGACCTGTGAGCACTACACCCCCCCAGTATGTGAGGACGGTGCTCTCTGACCTGTGACCACTACACCCCCCAGTATGTGAGGACGGTGCTGTCTGACCTGTGACCACCACAACCCCCAGTATGTGAGGACGGTGCTGTCTTACCCGTGACCACTACAACCCCCAGTATGTGAGGATGGAGCTGTCTGACCTGTGACCACTACATCCCCCAGTATGTGAGGACGGAGCTGTCTGACCTGTGACCACTACACCCCCCAGTATGTGAGGACGGAGCTGTCTGACCTGTGACCACTACACCCCCCCAGTATGTGAGGACGGTGCTGTCTGACCTGTGATCACTACAACCCCCAGTATGTGAGGACGGAGCTGTCTGACCTGTGACCACTACACCCCCCAGTATGTGAGGACGGAGCTGTCTGACCTGTGACCACTACACCCCCTAGTATGTGAGGACGGAGCTGTCTGACCTGTGACCACTACACCCCCCAGTATGTGAGGACAGAGCTGTCTGACCTGTGACCACTACACCCCCTAGTATGTGAGGACGGTGCTGTCTGACTTGTGATCACTACACCCCCAGTATGTGAGGTCGGTGCTGTCTGACCTGTGACCACTACAACCCCCAGTATGTGAGGACGGAGCTGTCTGACCTGTGACCACTACAACCCCCAGTATGTGAGGACGGTGCTGTCTGACCTGTGACCACTACAATCCCCAGTATGTGAGGACGGTGCTGTCTGACCTGTGACCACTACACCCCCCAGTATGTGAGGACGGTGCTGTCTGACCTGTGACCACTACAACCCCCAGTATGTGAGGACGGTGCTGTCTGACCTGTGACCACTACACCCCCAGTATGTGAGGACAGTGCTGTCTGACCAGTGACCACTACATCCCCCAGTATGTGAGAACGGAGCTTTCTGACCTGTGTCCACTATGTGGCGCCCTGGACAAGCCAGGTCGTCACAGGTACTGCAACAACACACCCCACACCCTGGTTAGGCACACCAGTCACACACACAAATCCTTGTTGCCTCCCTCCAGGGGCTGATGTCCACACCAGGTGGGGTGGAGCCAGGCGGTTGGGCCCACCCACTGAGGAGTTCACAGTCCTGGAGGCGGGAAAGGAAGTCAGTTAAGCTCGGGCAGAGCTAGTGAGCAGTTAGGGAGAGTGAAAAGGACAGAGAAGTGAGGAGCAGCCTGACCGTGTCTGTGTACGTGGCCTGGGCACATACAGCAAGGTTGGCAGACGGTGGTGGCCGTCTGCAGCAGAGGCCGATCGACGCGGAACCGTAGGACCGGGGACGGGCGGTGGCCCGCCGGTACCGAACCGGGGAGCGAAGAGAAGCCAGCACCATTCGGCAGGGCCTACGGACTTCGACCAGGCTTGGAGTCGCCTTTAACCGGTCAAATCCGTTAGCGACGGGAACCTCCGGGGTTTCCCAGCAGCAAAGACCTGATTGAACGCAACCATCCAAACCGTGAAGGGAAATACAGCTACCGCCACAGCTAGAGGTCCTAGGGCCAGAGCCTGCGGGCATAAAGGGGCTCCTCTGGCAAATACACCGCTGGGGAGCGGGCTACCGGTGGGAAGCCATCGGAGCCGACAACACAACACAGGTGCAGGGAGAGACAGTCACCACCAACCTACCGGGAGTGACCACTGCAGCCGGCTGCGGGACCCATCCAGCCAGCCGTTTGTTTTACCAGAGACTCCGTGTACGTTATTGGCTGAGTGAGTACCACCATGCCGTCTGGCACCGCGCTGCCCCCGCGACCCTGCACCTCACCAAACCTTGCCATCCACATTCCAGACACCTCACCGGGCCCCGGGACCACCCAAAACCCCCTACCCACGGAGGGGAGAGAAACATCTCGCCTGCTCCCTGTCATCACTCCCGGGATCCCCGTCCAGAGCAGCGGTGGTGTCCCAACCTCACCACAAACCGTGGGTGGCGTCACAAACCGACTTCCCCAACCCCAAAAACTATCCCCTTTCACTCACGGGCGAGGAACGCCGCTCGAGTCCCCGGATCCGGCCCACCACTCGAGCCACCGAGCAGCAAGCAGCAGGCTGCAGCAGCGCCGGACCCGAGCGCCAGCGAGAGCGCAGCAGCGACGGCTTCCTCCCCGCCCGCGACAACTTGGCGTCACGAACAGGATCTTACCGTTCTACCGCCTGGTAGAAGTGCGCCTTGTGTCCCGCCGGAGGTTTACGGCCGAAAAATCTCAGAATCCGCCATCTTGGGCGCGAAAAGTTCCCCGCTCGAGCGTCTTCCCAAGCAGTGGAAGCGCGACAGCCGAAGCTCCGCTCCTGAAGAGGAGGTGCTGAGAAGAAACCAAGGGGGGGCGTATGGCGTCCGGCCGCATGTAGACCGTGGCTATAAAAGCAGGGACGCCAGGACTCTGCGGCCATCTTTGGGTTCCTGGAAAATACCGCTACCAACATGACCGCCCCGTCCAGCTACGCGGAGACTACGGAGCCGGTGCCCGGAACAGCGGCATGGCTCCGGGCCCGAACAGCGGGGATCTGCTGGCGCTACCGAAATCAGATATGTCTTCTGATGGAGAAGTGGACCGCGGAGGTGGAGGAGGTAGCAGCGGTCGCCCGGGTGTACGGGATGGAGGCCATGATGGAGGAGCTGGTGAGTGACCCACGCCCCTGTGTCCCTGAGGGACCGGCCGCTGCGGCTGAGGGACCCGGTCTGCCCCTGGCCCCCATACTGCCTTCGTCTTCCCTGCCCGCGCGCCCCGCCGCTGCTGGTCCGTCTGGCTTGCGCCCCCTCGTAGCGGTAGCCGAAAGAGTGGCGAGCCCGGAGACTGCGGCAGATGGCGGCAACCCGCCTGGCGCAGAAACGAATGATAGTGACTCCGGGCCTTACACGGAACCTGTTTTGGAGGAAGAGGGAGTTGTTGGCTTGCACACCATGGAGGCCACCTATATTCCAAGGAGCGGAAACAACGGATATCGGGAGGCCCTTCCCCGCCGCGCCTGTCATGCGCTTGAGGGATTGATACCCGTGTTTTTCCACCCGGGACCGGAGGAGGAGCAAGAGAGCGAGCAGTGAGCCAGCGGTCCCTTCGCTGCAAGTTGTCCCCGTTGGGACCACCAGTACCGTTGTTAAGTGAGTAAATGAAGTAATCAACCGAACTGTAACCTGATTAGCAACCGTGATTGAACCAGCCGTTGCCGGCAAGTTGTCCCTGAAGGGACCCTTTGCACCGTTGGCGTAAGGAACTACTTACGGACACGCCCGAGAACTTGCAGGGCAACCACAAACTTGTGGCATGTAAATAATTTCTGGCCTTTATTCCGTGGCCGCATCCAGAGAGGCTGTTTTGGAGGATGGGCCTGGAGGAAAAGGATGACCCAGGCCCGCCACTACTGTAACCGGTGGCGATCCTCCGGGGGTCAGGGGTCCCTCATGGACGTGGGTCCCCTGAAAGAGACCGTGCCCGCTCGGGCAGCCTGGTGATGGAATGGGGCAAGGAATGCTGCCCACTTCTTAGGGGCAGCATCAGGGCCAGGTTGTTTGGGTGGGAGAGAGCGGAAGCCGTATGTTTTAATAAAAATGACTACCGTTAGCAACATTTAAGAACCGTGCCTCCCGTAAGGGAAGATTGATAAAAATGCTTATGTTTGATGTTTTACCTGTTTCTACCTCTTTTTACAGTTACAAAATAAAACCGGTGATGGACAGGCAGCCCGCGGACGGTCTGCATTTAACCAAGGGGGAATGTGGCGCCCTGGACAAGCCAGGTCGTCACAGGTACTGCAACAACACACCCCACACCCCGGTTAAGCACACCAGTCACACACAAATCCTTGTTGCCTCCCTCCAGGGGCTGATGTCCACACCAGGTGGGGTGGAGCCAGGCGGTTGGGCCCACCCACTGAGAAGTTCACAGTCCTGGAGGCGAGAAAGGAAGTCAGTTAAGTTCGGGCAGAGCTAGTGAGCAGTTAGGGAGAGTGAGAAGGAGAGAGAAGTGAGGAGTAGCCTGACCGTGTCCTTGTACGTGGCCCGGGCACATACAGCAAGGTTGGCAGACGGTGGTGGCCGTCTGCAGGAGAGGCCGATCGACGCGGAACCGTAGGACCGGGGACGGGCGGTGGCCCGCCGGTACCGAACCGGGGAGCGAAGAGAAGCCAGCACCATTCGGCAGGGCCTACGGACCCCGACCAGGCTTGGAGTCGTTAAACCGGTCAAATCCGTTAGCGACAGGAACCTCCGTGGTTTCCCAGCAGCAAAGATCCGATTGAAAGCAACCGTCCAAACCGTGAAGGGAAATACAGTCACCGCCAAGGCTACAATTCCCAGGGCCAGAGCCTGCGGGCAAAAGGAGCTCCTCCGGCGCCTATCAAAGCTGGGGAGCGGGTTACCGGTGGGAAGCCATCGGGGCCGAAAACACACTACAGGTGCAGGGAAAGGCAGTCACCGCCAACCTACCAGGAGTGACCACTGCTGCCGGCTGCGGGACCCGTCCATCCAGCCGTTTGTTTTACCAGAGACTCTGTGTATGTTATTGGCTGAGTGAGTACCACCGTGCCGTCTGGCACCGCGCTACCCCCGCGACCCTGCACCTCACCAAATCCCGCCATCCACATTCCAGTCACCTCACCGGGCCCCGGGACCACCCAAAACCCCCTACCCACGGAGGGGAGAGAAACATCTCGGCTGCTCCCTGTCATCGCTCCCGGGATCCCCGTCCAGAGCAGCGGTGGTGTCCCAACCTCACCACAAACCGTGGGTGGTGTCACGAACCGACTTCCCCAACCCCAAAAACTATCCCCTTTCATTCACGGGCGAGGAACACCGCTCGAGTCCCCGGACCCGGCCCACCGCTCGAGCCACCGAGCAGCGAGCAGCAAGCAGCAGGCTGCAGCAGCGCCGGACCCGAGCGCCAGCGAGAGCGCAGCAGCGACGGCTCCCTCCTCGCCCGCGACAACTACAATCCGCAGTATGTGAGGACGGTGCTGTCTGACGTGTGACCACTACATCCCCCAGTATGTGAGGACGGTGCTGTCTGACCTGACCACTACAACCCCCAGTATGTGAGGATGGTGCTGTCTGACCTGTGGCCACTACAACCCCCAGTATGTAAGGACGGAGTTGTCTGACCTGTGACCACTACAACCCCCAGTATGTGAGGACGGAGCTGTCTGACCTGTGACCACTACAACCCCCAGTATGTGAGGACGGTGCTGTCTGACCTGTGACCACTACACCCCCCAGTATGTGAGGACGGATCTGTCTGACCTGTGGCCACTACAACCCCCAGTATGTGAGGACGGTGCTGTCTGACCTGTGACCACTACACCCCCCAGTATGTGAGGACGGTGCTGTCTGACCTGTGACCACTACATCCCCTAGTATGTGAGGACGGAGCTGTCTGACCTGTGGCCACTACAACCCCCAGTATGTGAGGACGGTGCTGTCTGACCTGTGACCACTACAACCCCCAGTATGTGAGGATGGTGCTGTCTGACCTGTGACCACTACATCCCCCAGTATGTGAGGATGGTGCTGTCTGACCTGTGACCACTACATCCACCAGTATGTGAGGATGGTGCTGTCTGACCTGTGACCACTACATCCCCCAGTATGTGATGACGGTGCTGTCTGACCTGTGACCACTACAACACCCAATATGTAAGGACGGAGCTGTCTGACCTGTGACCACTACAACCCCCAGTATGTGAGGACGGTGCTGTCTGACCTGTGACCACTGCAACCCCCAGTATGTTAGGACAGTGCTGTCTCACCTGTGATCACTACAACCCCCAGTATGTGAGGACGGTGCGGTCTGACCTGTGATCACTACAACCCCCAGTATGTGAGGATGGAGCTGTCTGACCTGTGACTACTACATCCTCTTGCATGTTAGGAACAATGTCCCACGACACCCACCGATTCCTATGAAGTCTCGGTCTGAGAAATTTCTCAGACCCAGGGTCCATAGGTTACTGCCGGTCAGTGTCAGCCCTGAATTTTCCCACCAGTAACTTATGGACCTTTGGTCTGAGAACTTTCTCAGAACAAATCTCTATAAATATGAATGGGCCATTGTGGGACATTCATTACCTATTGGATTTATCGGCGGAACTTTTAGAATCTATTTTTTAAGAAATTGGTGAACGAGGGTATGTGTGTAAGAGGGTGTCCAGTGCCCTGCCACCCCTGAAGTGTTATAGATGTTTAGGAGTGATGTCGTGATATATGAATTTTTCCTGTGTAACTTGGGCAGTCGCCACTAGGTGTCACCTTCTCCCTGGTCCCTCAGTGTAAGGGAATGTAAAGGGAGTGACAGGATGGCATGGGTTAAAAGGGGAAGGATAGTCCCAAGCACAGAGGAGATATAAGGAAAGAAGCTTCCTGGTACAAGGCAGATAGGGAGTAGTGACAAGAAGAGAAAGGACCTGCAGGGTCTGATGCAGCAGAGTGGAGTCGGGTGGTGTGGAGGATTCAGGCACAGAGAAGGCCGAAGGCTGAAATAATTCCAGTAAAACAGAGAAAAGGTGCAGAGCGTCCCTTTCTTAGGCCGGCAGCTGTGTTACAGACAGATGGCCTGTGGGATCACTAGCACAGCAGGAGCCCAGTCAGAAGGAGTCCTTCCGTTGTTAAAGAGCCGAGCCATCAGACCATCCATCATGATTAATGACTGGGTCAAGAAGGAAAGGATAAATCACTCCTTTGTGGCCATAGCTGAAGAATCAGGTTCTGTAAGGAAACAAATGCCTGTGAAAAAACATGGTATAAAAACTGCCTTTAAAAAGTGGAAGCTGTGTGTTAAAAGATGTTACAGTAAAGTTGTTACGGTTTTAATCTGTGGTGGACTTGTTACAGGTAGTGCGGCGTGTGATGCCGGTTGTAGTGAACGGGATCTAGAGAAGCCGGGTGATGACCCAGATGAGCAGCTTCAGGCAGGTACCACCTCCACACCCACTCCATACACCACTCTGCCCCCTGTGTCTGTACTTTGCTGGGGTAGGTAGAGGACTACAACCCTCACCCTTTAACTGCCCCTCCCTGACACTTTACATGTGGAGGAGTCTGTATTCAAATAAAGTATTTTTTCTACTGGTCTGTGATATCTTAACCATTTACTTACCGGGTTAGTAATGGGAATGTCTGATAGACCCGTATTCATTTCTAATCTCTGAACTTAATGTTAGCTGTGAATTCACAGCTGACATAAACCCCATTAACTATTACCCCAATAGCCACTACACCAGAGCTATTGGGTAGAGCCGGGTAGAGGGCCAGATTTAACTCATTTAATGAATGCTCTTCTAGGTCTGCTGTGGGCTGCTATTTTTAGGCTGGGAAGGGCCAAATAACCATGGTCCTACCGACCCTGGTAATTCAAGCCCTAAGCAGTCTGCTTTACTTTGGCTGTTTATCAAGAATGAGGAGGGGGCACCCACCCAATTTTTATATTTATTTAAATCATTAAAAACAATGCTGTTGGATCCCCTCTATTTTTGATAACTAACCAAGGTAAAGGAGACTGCTGAGTGTTGCAGCCCATAGCTGTCTGTTTTATGTGCGCTTATTATCAAAAATAGGGTATGCCATTGTCATAACTGACTGCAACCAATCACAGATAAAAAGCACAGAGGGCGAGGAAAGTGTATAGCAGTCTGACTGCAACCAATCAAAGATGCTGGCACAAAGGGTGGGCGGGGGAAGCAGGGAATATTCATGTAGTTTAATGAGCGGGCCAGAAAAACATTTCTTGCCTTATCTATGGGGAAACACAGTATGGTTAACTGTCTTGCTCTTATCCCCATTCTGCTTTCTTTTGCAGCCCCTTCACCTTACTATGACCATTTTACAGCACAGAACTTAGGGTCGCCATTGACTTGTATGGAGTTCTCTGCCTGGGGTCATACATGGTTCCTGAACCAAAGTTGTTTTTAAAGTCTGGGCAAACCCGAACATCCATGGGTCCGCTCATCTCTACTTCTGAATTCTGGTTCAACAGAAAAATTTGAGAAACAAACTAATGAAAATGGCCTGGACAATATGATTTTCCATATTTTATTGTACAAAATTTTGACACAAACACTGCAAACGATTACAGTACCTTTCAGTGAGACTTCTTCACCTATTTACAGGTATTTTTGCCCATTCCTCAATAGAAATGAACGGTTGCATCATGGCTTGGTTCACCGGCAGCAAACAAGCCTAGTGTTACGTCACCACCGAAGTCCGCTCCAGTGACTTCTACTCCGATCGCCAGGCGACGCGGTGTTCCTGCCGTGGGTGGTGCTGGTGATGGGAAAGGAGTCGATGCCAGCGGCACCGGTGGGCACAGGCTCCGATCATCCACTGGGCTGGGTTATCTTGGGATCTGCAGTACCGCTGGCTGACTGTGGGTGGCATGTGTCTTCCAGCTGAAGTTGCCAGCGTTCAGCTACAGCCAATGGGAAGACACCACATCCTTCTTATTTCCCCTCCTGTCACATGATTACTGCCAGATATAGTTCTGATTTTCCTGGCTCCTGTTACGTCCTATTCTGTTGGTGATTCCTGTGATTGTGACTGATGCCAAAAACAGGATGTGTGAAAGAGGCCTAATGGAGAACATGGAGTCACCATGTGCTCTGTCTTGCACCAGTTTCAGGGATGTACTCCTTCTGCAGGCGGACACCCAGAAGTTGTAGACTGCATCTGGGTGTCTGCCTGCATAAAGCATAAAAATGGGGCTAGACAGGGAACAGTGTGAGTCCATCTGCACTATTATAGTCAATGGCTCCTTCAGCGCATGCGTCCGAAGCCTGTTTTGCGGGGCGGTTCGGACGGAAGCTCCGACAGGACCAGTGAACATAGGTTATAACGCAGTGTGAAAGCGGCCTTATATGTTAAGCATACTCCAAAAAGCCCCAAAAATCATACTAGGGCTTTTTTTTCAGGGTATGTCTTATTTTTGGGGAAACAGAGTATCTTTATTCTATGAGTTGATACGATGGCAAAAATTCCAAATTTATATATATACTGTATATTTATTTCATGTTTTATTACCATAGCACAAAAATTTACTTTAAAAAACAAAAACTTTTTTTTGTCGTCATAATCAGATACCCATAACGTTTAGATGCTGTAGATGCTGTTGTCCTAGATCTTATTTATTGGCAGACAATTAACCATTACATGGGCCAAAACAATTCATACAATCTCCAAAAAAAAAACATCCCATAGAAATTTATCAAAGGAAGAGGAGAGTTTGATATTAAAAGTAAAAAAATCTATTAAATGATATAAAAATCACTTAAAAAAAGGTAGAGAGGAAAAGGTGTTGCAGAACAAAAAAAAGTCCTGTGGTAGAATTATATATACTGTACATGTATAGATTGCATGGCTAAATTGCAGTAATTGTGGGGAAAAAAAGATCGAAGTACAAATCCATGTATTTAAAGATTTCTCTCCAGGTGGTAGATAATACACAAATAATACTGCTGTTTATTAGTTCTTTATTAGTTCATAAGGAGAAAAAAATAAGGTGCTTAGTGCAAGTACATAACATTATGTATCAAAAGTGTATTATACATGCTGGTATGATAAATTAAATCCAAAATGAGATGATAAAATGCTTAATACAAGTGCCAATATAATAAACACAACGATATTTTAGCTATAGAAGGCAAATAACAAACTGAGCAATGTATATAGCATGTTATGATATCCTGCATAACACATCCCATACAATAGACCTCTAGTGAGGGGAACAGATGCAGTTTAGGAACAGTATAACAATTCAAAGACCCATTTATAGTTACCACAATTAGTCAGCCACAAACACACAGGGTTCCCCTGACGAGCGTTTTGCATGGGCTTCTTCAGGGAAATGCTACTTCAATATCATAATCTCCTCTTTGATAAGTTTATTGGAGGACAGGCTGTATTTTTTACTGGTACCATTTTTGGACATATTACTTTTTGATCAGTTTACTTTATGGCAGGATGAATAAAAAAAACCCCCAAAAATCAATAAGTTTAAACTTGTTTTTTTATTGTATTTCCTACCGTACATAGTTCATTTTGCAGTATAATTTCCAGTTAAAGGGAATCTGTCAGCAGGTTTTCGCTACCTCATCTGAAAGCAGCATAATCTAGGCAAAGAGATCCTAAATCTAATGATGTATCACTTAGATTACTGGGTGCAGCCATTCTGACACAATCAGAATTTTTAGATTTAGCCATGTAGCAGAGTCCAGAGAGGTGTCCAGCCCACACCAGGCTCTCTATAGAGATTACAAAAAAACAAAAAGTGAGCCGGAGTATGAGTTGGTATACATGCAGCTTGTAAGCTCATGTTCACATTGGCCATAAGACATAAAAAAACATAGATGAAAATAATATGAACATATACCCTGCTGTAACTAAAATAAAAGCATAATGCATATAAATGAACATAGGGGACTTAGAAAACACTATGTTTGATCAAAAATGTGTAAAGCCATCCCACCGCGACAAGGTGTACTCAATCAGGACGGTACATACACTGTCTAATATTAAACCTCGCCATTTGTCAGCAAACATCAATGTGAATAAGGGCAGAGAGTGACTGGGTCCCAACTGGACACACAGCCATGGGAAGCATAGAATGAAATGCCCAGCTCATTGAGAGGGAGGGCCACACCCTATTTGTACTGAGTACAAGAGACAACACAAAAACAAAAAAGTGAGCCGCAGTATGAGTTGGTATACATGCAGCTTGTAAGCTCAAAGCTCATGTTCACACTGGCCATAAGACATAACAACCTTGTTGCGGTATGTTTTTTTTATCTAAATACTGATTGTACACTGACAGTGAGGTGTCAATCACAGGAAGTGACATACCGGACTGCCATGCGCGTTACTATGTAAGCAATGATAAGGGTCCTGCTGCTTAAACAAACAGTAAAAAAAGAACAGATTCAACCCGGACAAGACAGGCATCCCTAAATTTTCTGTGCTAACCCTTGCAGCATGCTGACTTCAGCTTACATAGCAAAAACATGCTGACAGATTTCTTTTAACCCCCTTTACGACCAAGGGCGTACTGGTATGCCCTTGGTCACCTCTGTCTGGTTACTGCAGTTACCGGTCCCGCGGCATACTCGCTCTAATCCCTGCACAAGTCTGCTGATCTGATCAGAGATTCACCCACGCCTGTTAACCCCTTAGATTGTGCTGTCAAACTCTGAAAGCGCAATTTATAGGGCCGCAGCAGGGATATCACTGTTCCCCACTGCTATCACTGGGCGCCAGTGTGTTACTATGACAGTGTGGGGTCAGATGATGACCCCTGATGCTGTCATAATTCATTTCCTATGAGAGACGAGAGAGCAGCATCTCTCTGATCAGGACAAGAGATTGGATAGGGCAATCATAAAGTCCCCTAGAGTGACTAGTAAAATCATTAAAAAATGAAAAAAAGTTTTTCAAAATATGAAAAAAACCCCACAAAACTAAACGTTAAAATCACCCCCCTTTTGCACCATTGAAAATATAACAAAATTACACATATTTGGTATTGCCACATTTAGAAATGCTTGATCTATCAAAATATAAAATCAATTAATCTGATGACCTGAGGAAGGCGTTCCGCCGAAACGCGTAGTAGTATACATCTGCCATGCATCAGTGTGAACAAGCCGGTGTCTTTACTTGAGAAATGGATATATATTTTTAATCGAGTTGATACAAATAAAGAAGCATTTTTATTTATCCCTTTGGAGTCCAGCTGGATTTTTCCACTGCTTTCTTCCATTATCTTCTCGGCTTGCTGCCGTAATCCGTGCCGGACCAAAGGGGACTAACAGGAGGATATATTCAGGCTTGTCTCTGCAGTGGTGAGCGGTTTTGTTTCTTTTTTGTACTTAATTAATCTGATTGGTACACAACGTAGTGAGGAAAAACTTCCAAACGCCAAAATTATGGGTTTTTTGGTTGCCACAACATTACAATAAAATGAAATAACAGGCGATCAAAATATCACATCTACCCCAAAATGGTATAATTAAAAATGCCAGCTCAAGACGCAAAAAATAATCCATCACTGAGCCCCAGATCCCGAAAAATGAGAACACTGCGGGTCTCGGAAAATTTCAACGAAAGTGCTAATCTTTTTTTGGATAAAATTCTGAATTTTTTTCCACCACTTAGGTAAAAGTAAAACTATTTATATGAGGCATCTACGAACTCGTACAGAACTGGTGAATCATAATTCCAGGTGAGGATTTACCACATTGTGAACATGGTGAATAATAAAAGGGAAAAAGACATTGTGCAATATCACTTTTTTCACCTCCACATTTAGAATTTTTTGCACATTTTCCAGTACATGATATGGTAAACTGAATTCAAAAGTAAATCTCTTCCCGCAAAAAACAAGCCCTCATATGGCTATATTGACTGAAAAATAAAAAAAAGTTACATCTCTCGGAAAGAAAGAGAGGAAAAAACTAAAATGAAAAACGGGAAATCGCTCAGGAGTGAAGGGGTTAATTGTTAGTTTTATTGTAGAGATTGATAGTTATGATTTCTTTAGATTTTTGTTATGTTTTACTACTTTTACATTAGAAAAATACATTTAAGAAAAAACTTATTAAAGGGACAGACACGACCTTGACTGGATACTTTTAACTGAGGCATTAAAGTTCATTTTCTTCATACGTATTGACTACATCATATACAGTATATTGTGTATGTTTGCCAACACCTGATGGATGAGGTTGTTCTTATACCTAACAGATTCATTCTGTAACAGGAAAGGCTGGTATGAGCTCTATTGTGGGGGTTTTTGTTCGGTAGAGCTGAGGAGTTTTGCTTTTTTAAATCATACTTGCACTTTTTTTTATATTTTATAATGTTATTAAATTATTTGATTAAAAAAAAACTTAAAGGGTAACTGCTGTTTCATTTTTTTACCGCATAATTCAACTTTGTATAATATCTCATCAGACAAATCTGTTTCTTTCTCCTTCAGGACTGAGCTTTCACTTTGTAAATTCTATACTCCGGGAATACAGATTTTCATGTTACTGGGATAGTGTAACTGACATTTTAGGAGAACTTGCAGCAGAATGTCTGTATCTGCCTCTAGCGTTACTGACATTTCAAGAGAACTTGCAGCAGAATGTCTGTATCTGCCTCTAGCGTTACTGACATTTCAAGAGAACTTGCAGCAGAATGTCTGTATCTGCCTCTAGTGTTAAGGGTACTTTACTAGCTGCGATATCGGTACCGATATGGCTAGCGAGCGTACCCGCCCCCGTCGGTTGTGCGTCACGGGCAAATCGCTGCCCGTGGTGCACAACATCGCTAACACCCGTCACACGGACTTACCTTCACTGCGACGTCGCTGTTGCCAGCAAACCGCCTCCTTTAGAAGGGGACGGTACGTGCGGCATCACAGTGACATCACACGGCAGCCGTCCGATAGTAGAGGAGGGGCGGAGATGAGCGGCTGGAACATGCCGCCCACCTCCTTCCTTCCTCATTGCTGGTGGATGCAGGCAAGGAGATGGTCGTCGCTCCTGCTGTGTCACACATAGCAATATGTGATGCCGCAGGAATGAGGAACAACCTCGCTACTGACCAGACAACGATTTGTCATAAATAAACAACCTCTCTCAGACAAACGATTTTTGCCTCTTTTGCGATCGTTTAAGGTTGCTCCAGCCTGACACACGCTGAGATGTCGCTAACGGCGCCGGATGTGCGTCACAAACACCGTGACCCTGACGATATATCGTCAGCGATGTCGCAGCGTGTAAATAGCCCTTTATTGACATTTCAGGAGAACTTGCAGCAGAATGTCTGTATCTGCCTCTAGCATAACTGACATTTCAGGAGAACTTGCAGCAACCGTCATCTTCTATCTCTGTAATGCGAAAATCTGTCTTCAATGAAAACAGATTTTACCCTTGAATTGAGATTGAAAGCTGAGTACATGAGGAGAAAGAAACTGATTTCTCTGATCAGATATATTACAGTTACTTCTTTACACCTGTTCTATTGATTTATGAAATAAAAATAAAAAATACTGTTTCACTTTAATTTTCTGCAAAACGTCACATTTAAATAGGCTACTAATGACAAATATGGAGATTCCAGGATCAGAGCTATCAATCAGATTCACCTTTGGACTGTAACATGCGCATTTCTCAACATATGGTGCTGAAGAATAGTTATCAGTTTCACCTTTTACCTTTTTGGCTTCTAATCTTCACATAATAATGAGCAGGCTGCGAATATGAAGAAAGACTACATTGTACAGTTAGCGAACAAATAGTGACTTTGTCATAGCCAGTACTGTGCATTTCCACTAAAGCAGGAGAATGGGGCACTTTCAATGTAGTTTTATAAGTTTGATCGTCAGTGAAGTGTTTAGGAGAACTTTGCTCAAATATTTGCTTGTGTATATCCTTCTATTGTCTTGTACAAACTGAGAAACTCAAGGAGTATTCTGATCAGTTAGGAATTTTGAGAGCTAAGAAACTATTATAACAATTGTATATAGTTTCTATAATGTACCTGTGTGCCTAATAAAAAGGTACTGAAATATTTTCCCATGGATTTATACAATATCTATGAGAAAAACATTGCGTCATAAGGAAACAAATGGAGTGTCCACAACCGGTATTGACTCGTAGGTGTTAGTACATGTGTGCGGCTGCAGTCTCCTCTGGTTTTCTCACTCTTCCTTTGTATAAATAAAACTCAGAATAGATATAAGTAGTGTGGGCAAGGATGACATCCACAACAATTTATTTTTCTCTTTGCAGAGAACCTTTTTCCCTTTTGGCTATATCAGTGCAAACATAGAATAAACCTATAAGATTCCAGCAAGAACCAAGCCTGATGTAAAATACTCACCAAACGCTTGTCACGCTAGGTACAGGAAAGTAACTAGCGAACAGCAAAAGAGAAGGGAAACCCTGTGTCTAGGGAAGAGGAAGATGGTGACCCCTGACCAAGCTTACCGCTGCCCCCTGGCTTACCTCACCTCCCTACATAGGTTCTGCACCTATGCGCCGAGCTGGATACCTGACCCTGGCTGACCCTGAAGTAGGCCCTAGGTAGGGAATGGATGGGATGAGCGCTTAGTCAACTCTATTAAGCTCTAAAGAAGACACAGGGATAACAAACAGGGAAAAGGCGAACAAAGAACTTATCTCCAGATATCTGAATCAGTGAAACTGCAATAACCACAAAGTTTCTGCAGATGTATACAACCTGATGGCTAAAAAATAAGGAATAACATTTGGAACTCCATTCTAAGTCGGAACTGGGTGCAAAAAACCTAAATAAACATCACTATATGGAGATAAGGTATGCACAACCTGATTGCTTGCACTGAATACTTATTAAGGGTATAAGAGCTAGCACTAGTACCGAGTAATAGGAAGTTAAGATATAAAAAACACCAAGGGAAGTGCTGATGAAAAGCAGTTGAAAGGCTGAGGTACTCTACAGGGTCCTAAAGGGAAAAGGATGAAAGCCAAGCAAAAATAATAGAAGGTGAGGGAGCAGTTTTTGCAACCAAATGCTGTGACCTTCTATAGCCAGACACCATAGGACTGTCTGTCTCCCGTGATACACTTGTGACAACACTTAATGTGAAAATGTGGCCTAACATTCACAAGTACCAGTGTGCTATCAGGTATCCAAGATGTTAGAGGCAATTGTTTTTCCTAAATCTGCAAAAAGGACAACACAAAGCAACATTACAGGGAAGAAATTTTAAATTGAGCAGAATTATTTTCCAGAGTACTTCATGTATGTGTTATAATATACTTGTGGTTTCAGATATATAGGGAGAATCACAGTCAGCCTCAGGAATTCCATTACTAAACACAGATCAAAAGTGAAACATGGGTATGTGAAGATTCACGTGTCCTGACATGTGACATTATCACACAACTGTATGTTTGCAAGACTGTAATGAGAAGATTCCCACTGAAAAATAGGTTTGAAATGTTAATGGGGTTGTCCACTGTCTGGCAAAAAACCCACATTTTTTTCCAAGAGATGTAGATTTGGTGTTGAAAATGTTACACCATATTCCTGCACCCAATCTACACCTCCTGCCAGGAGGTGCAAATTTGGTGATGAAATGTCTGCACGAGATTTCAGCACCAAATTTGTATCTCCTGCCAGAAAAAAATGTTATTCTGCATTTTTGGGCCAAGGGATACAAATTTGGTGATTACATTTTTACACCATGTTCATGCACCCAATCTACACCTCCTGGCAAAAACAGAATCAAAACCACATGCATGATAATGCAATAGTGATGCGATTTTTTTGCTAGGAGGTGTAGAATGGGTGCATGAATATGGTATAAAAATTTCAGCATCAAATCTGCCTCTCTTGGTAAAAAAAAAATGAGGTTTTCTGCCAGGATATGCAGGTGAGTTCACTAAGTTTAATGAGGTCACAGGTGGAGGACCGTGGGAAACTGTAGCTGTGACCGCAATTAACCTTAGTGACTTCACCGCTGATCTCTGTGGCTCATTCATTCTCTGCCTGGAGCTCACAGCGAGTAGTCATGCACTATTATCGCGCTCTGTTAGTTCACATAAAAACTCCCTCGTTCACCCCTTTATTAACCCCAAAACATCCCTGCAGATCCAACATAATACACAAGAGGTCCCACGATGATTCCTGCTCTACTACATCTGTATACACATATCGTGAATATATGAATGCTAAATCACTGACACATAACCCACATGGAGAAAATCGGGGATGGTCCTATATGAGCACACTGATTCAATTAATTACCACAAGTATCTAGAAGAATGATGTTATTCCAAAATATAAATACATTTATAACAACACATTGAAATCAGTCTGCTCACTTAACAGCGATTTTTAATCCCATTTAGCAAACATGGATCGGGTCGTGCTTATAATTTAGGAGGCATCCATATTAATTAAACCTCTTGTGGATTACCAACATACCTATGGGCCACAAGGGGAGCCTTTCGACTATTAGCTGGCCCCCTAGTATTCCCCAAATGGGGCTTGTTCCCTGGGGGCATCCACACCCTCTCACTTCCAGAATTCTGGGACCGAGAGGTATGTGGCTGCCAGCATCTAAGACCTGTGACCCACCGGTTAGGTGACAAATCTACATGGGAAAGTTGCAACACAAATTACAATAGTATAGTATAGGTATACAGACCTGACCAGAATGGTAACGGATCCCACCCACCAAGCCTCAACACGTTTCACCGCCTAGGGCTTCGTCAGGAGGCAGATATATATTCTTGGTTGAGGATATAAGTGGATCTATTGTTCGGTAGGATGCAATCCTGATTATGTCAGTACAAAATGTGGAATATGTGGTTATATGAGATAATATGTGCAGGCACTGGAGCTTGAAAACTGGGAGAGGAGCAGGGGAGAGCAGACCAGCCACGGTGGGGAGTACGTCAGCATCTCTGCTAAGAGGAGGAGGCGGAACAGTGCAGGAACACTGGTGTTACAAATTTAAATGCAGCACTTTTGTGTTTGCTCACATTTTTAGGATCTGACATTTAAGATCTAACAAGTTTCCTATGTAGACAAAAGATTTTTTTCTCTCACATATTGTTCACAGATTTGTGTAAATCTTCTTTGCCGAGATAATCTATCCACCTCGCAGGTGTGGCATATCAGTATGCTGATTACACAGCATGATCATTGCACAGGTGTGCCTTTTGCTGGCCACAATGAAAGGCAACATTGAAATGTGCAGTTTTATCACACAGCAGAATGCCACAGATATCGCAAGTTTTGAGGGAGTGAGCAATTGGTATTCTGACTACAGGAATGTCCACCAGAGCTGTTGCCCATGAATTAATTGTTCCTTTCTCTACCATAAGCCAGCTCTAAAGGTATTTCAGAAAATTTAGCAGCACATCTAGCCTGTCTCACAACCGCAGACCACGTGTAACAATACCAGCCCAGGACCTTCACCTCCAAGATCAATTGGTTTTCATAACCAAAGAATTTCTATACAAATTGTCAAAAACCGACTCAGAGAGGCTCATCTGCATGTGCATCATCCTCATTGGGGTCTCCATCAGACTGCAGTTCGTTGTCGTAACCAACTTGAGTTGGCAAATGCTTACATTCGATAGTGTCTGACACATTGGACAGGTGTTCTCTTCATGTATTAATTCTGGTTTTCACCGTACAGGGAAGATGGGAGACTGGCAAACTGTAGTCACACTAGATACCGACTGGTTTTCTGACTCCCCGTACTCTCCCAATACTGTAAAACATTTTAGAGAGGCCTGTTATTGTGGCCAGCCTAAAGGGTACTTTACACGTTGCGACATCGCTAGCATTTGCTAGCAATGTCGCGACCGATAGCACCCGCCCCCGTCGGTTGCACTATATGTGGTGATCGCTGCCGTAGCGAATATTATCGCTACGGCAGCGTCACACGCATATACCTCTGCAGCGATGTCGCTGTGACCAGCGAACCGCCTCCTTTCTAAGGGGGCGGTTCGTTCAGCGTCACAGCGATGTCACAGCAGCGTCACTGAACCGCTGCCCAATAGAAAAGGAGGGGAGGAGATGAGCGGCCGGAACATGCCGCCCACCTCTTTCCTTCCTCCTTTTCCGGTGGACGCAGGTAAGGAGATGTTCGTCATTCCAGCAGCGTCACACTTAGCAATGTGTGATGCCGCAGGAACAAGGAACAACATCGTTACTGCAGCAGCAACGATAATTGGGAATAGGGGGGCATGTCACCGATTAGCGATTTTGAAAGTTTTTGCGATGATTCAAAATCACTCATAGGTGTCACACGCAATGACATTGCTAAAGCTGCTGGATGTGCGTCACAAATTCTGTGACCCTAACGACATCGCTTTAGCGATCTCGCAGCGTGTAAAGCCACCTTAAGGCACACCTGTGCAATAATCATGCTGTGTAATCAGCACCTTGATATGCCACACCTGTGAGGTGGATGGATTATCTCAGCAAAGGAGAAGAGCTCACTAACAGACTTAAGGCCGCTTTACACGCTGCAATATCGGTACCAATATCGCTAGCGTGGGTACCCGCCCCCATCTGTTGTGCGACACGGGCAAATCGCTGCCCGTGCCGCACAACATCGCCCAGACTCGTCACACTACTTACCTGCCCGGTGACGTCGCTGTGACCGGCGAACCGCCTCCTTTCTAAGGGGGCGGTTCGTTCAGCGTCACAGCTGCGTCACTGAACCGCCGCCCAATAGAAGCGGAGGGGCGGAGATGAGCGGGACGAACATCCTGCCCACCTTCTTACTTCCGCATTGTGGCCGGGAGGCAGGTAAGGAGAGGTTCCTCGTTCCTGCAGCGTCACACGGAGCGATGTGTGCTGCCGCAGGAACGAAGAACAACTTTGTTACTGCTGCAGTAACGATAATTGAGAATGGACCCCCATGTCACCGATCAGCGATTTTGCACGTTTTTGCGACGATGCAAAATCGCTCATAGGTGTCACACGCAACGGCATCGCTAATGCGGTCGGATGTGCGTCACCAATTCCGTGACCCCAACGACTTCGCATTAGCGATGTCGTAGCATGTAAAGCCCCCTTTAGACAAATTTGGGAACAATATTGAAGAGAAAAATACATTTGCTGTACATAGAAATAGTCTTAGATCTTTGAGTTCAGCTCATGAAAAATGGCAGCAAAAAAACAAAAGTGTTGTATTTATATGTTTGTTCAGTATATTTGTACATTGCTATAAGATCACCCTTAAGCCTTTGTTTTTCCAAACTGAATAACTTTAAGTTTAATAACCTGTCTTGGTATCGCACTCCACCCAATAACCTTGGTTGCTCTTCTCAGCACCCGCTCTAGTTCAGCTATGTCCTTCTTATACACTGGAGACCAAAACTGTACACAGAATTCTAAGTGCTGTTTCACCAGTGACTTGTATAGAGGCAAAACTATGTTCTTCTCATAAGCATCTATGTCTCCATTAATGTGTCCAATTATTTTTTAGCCTTGGGAGCAGCTGCCAAATATTGAAATTCTACTCTGAATACCCCCCTACAAAGTAATTTCTAAATATGTTAAAAAGAAGAGGGCCAATACTGACCCATGTGGTATCCCACAACTAACCGTGATCCAGTTCAAGTGTGTTCCATTATTATCCACCCATTGTTTCCTGTCACTGATAAGGATGTGTCGGTCGCGCACGATCCGACACAAAGATCCGGCTCCCTGCAGTGACCGACAGGAGCCGGATCACCAAAGTGAGCCACTAAAATCGCTAAACGGCTCTTTTCGCCACTGAAACCCCACCCACCCGTGTCTAAACCCCGCCCACTCCACGATCTAATTGGTCCCTTGTAAGTGGACGGGGTTTAGCTGTGGGTGGGTGTGGTTTCAGCGGCGTTACTATAATCTTAAATATGTGTTCACCTGGGGTGAACACAAATTTAATAAGGAGCCGAGGACGATCCGAATGAGCCAGCTCGTCTTTGGTGAGCGGAGCCATGGGAACCGGATCACCAAAAAGAGCCGGACTGCCCATCACTAGTCACTGAGCCAATTGTTAACCCAGTTAAACATATTTTCCCCTATTTGCATTATTCTCATTTTATGTACCAACCTTTTGTGGGGCATTGTATCAAATGCCTTTGAAAAGTCCATATACAAAACATCCACTGCATTTCCCTGGTCCAGACTTGGATCTTACCTCCTCATAGAAGCTGATCAGATTAGTTTAACAGGACCGATCCCACATAAACCCATGCGGATACTGGGTCATGAGGTTACTCTTCTTGAGATACTCCAGGATAGCATTGCTTAGGAAACGCTCAAGGATTTTACCCACAGTAGAGGATAAACGAACTGGCCTATAATTTCAAGGCTCAGATTTTGTCTCCTTTTTAATATTGACACCACATTTGCTATATGACACAGTGCTGTGGTACAGATACTATTATTAAGGATTCTATGAAGATTAAAAATAATGTCTATCAGCATAGTTAATTCCTACAGTTCTCAGGAGTGGATGCCATCCGGGCCTGGGGATTTGCCTACTTTAGTGATTTTGAGGCGGTGCCGTACGTCCTGCAGGTGACATTTTATGGAGAATTTATGGTATACCTGATCATGTCATCTGTCATGGGATATTCTTGTATAAATACTGTAGAGAAAAAGGTGTTTAGCAGATAGACCTTTCCTTCATCCTCTTCCACCATTTCACCCAGGCTATTTTTTCAGAGGGCCAATACTATAATTTTTGAGTTTCTTCCTGTTTATCTATTTGAAGAATATTTTTGGATTATTTTTACTTTCTCTGGCAGTGAGTTTTTCCATCTCAGTCTTTGCCACTTTAATTTTCATTTTGCTGAATTTTCTTGCTCCCTTAATCACATTTGTGGGTAGACCTATCACATCTGCTCCCCTTCTATTTATACTGTTGGTATCCTTCTAGCCATGCCAGCTATAGTTTATTCTCTGTTGGTCTGTGAGGAGTGGTGTTCCAGACTCTCTCTAGTGAAAGTCATGTTTAGTGGTGCTTTTTGCTTGGTGTGGTTGTAGAGAGTACCCCTGTTGTTATGTACTTCCTTCCAGCTCATGTTGTTCCTCGCTATCCCAAAGTCATTGTGACCCCCATTTTCATTAGTTATGTCCAGGTCACTATCTGCATTATATTCCTCTACTGTACAGAAAATGCCCTCTCCCCAGTCTCTAGTTTACACAATCTTCCCACCTTCTAGTCATTTTTACCTCAGCACACCTCCCTGTTGAGGTGCAGGTCATCCCTTGCATAGAGCCTCTAGCAAACAGTTCTCCATAAACTCCAAACACTTCATCCTTCACCAATTCCTGAGCCACCTATTAACCTCCCTAATATCCCACTGCTTCTCTGATGTGGCACGTGGTACTGGCAGCATTTCAGAAAATACCAACTTGTCCCAACTTGTGCCGGGCCCAACTAGAGGGGCAGCCCTTCTCGACTTAAGTTTAAGCAACAGGCCAGATAGAATAACAGACGTACGAGTGGATGGGCACCTAGGGAATAGTGACCACAATATAATACAATTCCACTTGTCCTTCAGTAAGGTGCCTTGGAGGGGGGTTACAAAAACGCTGAATTTCAGGAATACAAAGTTTGATCAACTTAGAAAAGACCTTCGCTGAATTTCAGGAATACAAAGTTTGATCAGCGTAGAGAAGACCTTCGCCAAATTGATTGCTACAATGTCCTCAAAAATAGGAGCACAGAAAATAAATGGGAAATTTTTAAATCGGTATTAAACACCCACTGCGAGCGAGCCATACCATACGTAAATAAAAGGGCTAGGAACAGGAGAAAACCAATGTGACTAAATAAGGATGTAAAAGGGGCAATGAAAAATAAGAAAAAGGCATTTAAAAAGCGAAAACAAGAAGGCAGCAAAGAAGCATTAAAAAGATATAGAGAAAAAAATAAAATGTGTAAAAAACAAATACATTTAGCAAAAGTAGAAACTGAGAGACTCATTGCTAAGGAAAGCAAAACAAATCCCAAATTATTCTTTAATTATATAAACAGCAAAAAGATTAAAATTGATGGTGTTGGCCCTTTAAAGAATAATGAGGGTAAAATCATAGAAAGCGATGTGGGAAAAGCAAATGTTTTAAATACTTTTTTCTCAACTGTGTTCACACAGGAAAAGCCTATGCCAGGGGAAATGCAGAGTGATCATGTAAACGCTTCATTAAGTATGACCTGCCTAACCCAGGAAGAAGTGCAGAACCGACTTAGTAACATTAAAATTGACAAATCACCAGGCCCTGATGGCATTCACCCTCGGGTATTAAAGGAGTTAAGTAATGTGCTAGACAGGCCTCTATTCCTTATATTTAAAGACTCTATAGAAACTGGGTCTGTTCCACTGGATTGGCGGCTAGCAAATGTGGTACCAATATTCAAAAAAGGGTGTAAAAGGGAACCTGGAAACTATAGGCCGGTAAGCTTAACATCTGTTGTGGGTAAAATGTTTGAAGGGTTTTTAAGGGATACTATTATGGAATGTCTCAATTAGAGTTGAGCGCGGTTCGTGGTTCGTGGTTCTCCAGTTCGCGGCTCGAGTGATTTTGGGGCATGTTCTAGATCGAACTAGAACTCGAGCTTTTTGCAAAAGCTCGATAGTTCTAGATACGTTCGAGAACGGTTCTAGCAGCAAAAAGCAGGGCTTTTTACAGCTACAGTGTGCAGGAGCCATCGTTGGCAGCCTGCCACAAGCTGGTAACCAAGATAAACATCGGGTATCCAAGCAAAGCGCTTTGGTTAGTAACCCGATGTTTATCTTAGTTACGTGCAGGAAGCCCACACTTTCCCGCTCAGCTCGCTCCGCCCCCTCCTGCCCGCGGCATGTACACATACATACACAAACACACACACACACACACATCCCCCCCCCATCCCCCCCCATCCCCCCCATCCCCCCCCGCCCGCCCGCTCGCTCGCTCGCTCGCTCGCTCGCTCGGCTTACCTGCGGTGATGAAGTCCCGCCATCCCGACCTCAGCGCTGTCACTGTCCTCCATGGCCGCCGCTTGTCACATCACCTATCGCTTCCGACCCGAGACTGACTAGCGGTGACGTCACGGACCTCTCGCGATACTTGCTGTGAAGGCGCCGGTCATTGACCTCAGTGACAGGGGCTGTCAGTGTGCTGGAGATCAGCGCAGGTAATGTACCTCGCTGACAGCAGCACTTGTCACCCCCCTGCAGTGACCTGGGCTGACCCATTGATGTTAGCTCAGGTCACTGCACTGCTCTCCCAGTCAATGGGGAACATCCTGCTCTTCATTGACTGGGACAGTGTGGATCGTCATGGCAACCCCTTGGATTACACCAGACCTGGATTTGTTTTTCAATCTAATAAATTGGTTAAAGAGGGAATGTTTTGGGGAGTGTTTTTTCAAATAAAAATGTGTTTGTCGTCTATTTTTTTTTATTACTGACTGGGTTGGTGATGTCGGGTATCTGATAGACGCCTGACCTCACCAACCCCAGGGCTTGATGCCAGGTGACATTACACATCTGGTATTAACCCCAAATATTACCCCGTTTGCCACCGCACCAGGGCGCGGGATGAGCTGGGGCGAAGCACCAGGATTGGCGCATCTAATGGATGCGCCACTTCTGGGGCGGCTGCGGCCTGCTATTTTTAGGCTGGGGAGATTCCAATAACCATGGACCTCCCTAGTCTGAGAATATCAGGCCCCAGCTGTCTGCTTTACCTTGGCTGGTGATCCAATTTTGGGGGACCCCTACGTGTTTTTTTTTTAATTATTTATTTAATTTAAAATAACAGCGTGGGGTGCCCTCAGTTTTGGATTACCAGCCAAGGTGAGGTTGCCAGCTGTGGTCTGCAGGCTGCAGCCGTCTGCTTTACCCTAGCTGGCTACAAAACTAGGGGGAACCCTATGTCATTTTTTTTTCATTTTTTTGGCTAAATACAAAGCTAAGCACCCCTTAGTGCCACATGAAAGGTACCAAAGGGTGTTCCACTTTTTCTCCATTTTTTTCTCCACTTTCTCTCCACTTTTTCTCCACTTTTTCTCCATTTTTTTCTCCACTTTTTCTCCACTTTTTCTCCACTTTTTCTCCACTTTTTCTCCACTTTTTCTCCACTTTTTCTCCTCTTAATCTCCACTTTTTCTCCTCTTATGCTCCACTTTTTCTCCACTTTTTCTCCACTTTTTCTCCACTTTTTTCTCCACTTTTTCTCCTCTTATGCTCCACTTTTTCTCCACTTTTTCTCCACTTTTTCTCCTCTTATGCTCCACTTTTTCTCCACTTTTTCTCCACTTTTTCTCCACGTTTTCTCCACTTTTTTCTCCACTTTTTCTCCTCTTATGCTCCACTTTTTCTCCACTTTTTCTCCACTTTTTCTCCACTTTTTCTCCTCTTATGCTCCACTTTTTCTCCACTTTTTCTCCACGTTCTCTCCACTTTTTTCTCCACTTTTTCTCCTCTTATGCTCCACTTTTTCTCCACTTTTTCTCCACTTTTTCTCCACTTTTTCTCCACTTTTTCTCCTCTTATGCTCCACTTTTTCTCCACTTTTTCTTCACTTTTTTCTCCACTTTTTCTCCTCTTATGCTCCACTTTTTCTCCACTTTTTCTCCACTTTTTCTCCACTTTTTCTCCTCTTAATCTCCACTTTTTCTCCTCTTATGCTCCACTTTTTCTCCACTTTTTTCTCCACTTTTTCTCCACTTTTTCTCCTCTTATGCTCCACTTTTTCTCCACTTTTTTCTCCACTTTTTCTCCACTTTTTCTCCTCTTATGCTCCACTTTTTCTCCACTTTTTTCTCCACTTTTTTCTCCACTTTTTCTCCTCTTAATCTCCACTTTTTCTCCACTTTTTCTCCACTTTTTCTCCACTTTTTTGTCCACTTTTTCTCCACTTTTTCTCCTCTTATGCTCCACTTTTTCTCCACTTTTTTCTCCACTTTTTTCTCCACTTTTTCTCCTCTTAATCTCCACTTTTTCTCCACTTTTTCTCCACTTTTTCTCCACTTTTTCTCCACTTTTTTCTCCACTTTTTCTCCACTTTTTCTCCTCTTATGTTCCACTTATTCTCCACTTTTTCTCCACTTTTTCTCCACTTTTTCTCCTCTTATGTTCCACTTATTCTCCACTTTTTCTCCACTTTTTCTCCACTTTTTCTCCTCTTATGCTCCACTTTTTCTCCACTTTTTCTCCACTTTTTCTCCACTTTTTCTCCTCTTATGCTCCACTTTTTCTCCACTTTTTCTCCACTTTTTCTCCACTTTTTCTCCTCTTAATCTCCACTTTTTCTCCTCTTATGCTCCACTTTTTCTCCACTTTTTTCTCCACTTTTTCTCCACTTTTTCTCCTCTTATGCTCCACTTTTTCTCCACTTTTTTCTCCACTTTTTTCTCCACTTTTTCTCCTCTTAATCTCCACTTTTTCTCCACTTTTTCTCCACTTTTTCTCCACTTTTTCTCCACTTTTTTCTCCACTTTTTCTCCACTTTTTCTCCTCTTATGTTCCACTTATTCTCCACTTTTTCTCCACTTTTTCTCTACTTTTTCTATGGTCGGTCTACCCATTAGCTCTGCCATGCATAGTGTAGCTCTACACCTACTGCACATGTTACTTTATGATTGACATCTCTTTCGTACCAGAGCTGTCTAAGTCTACTCTGACCCCATATTTGTCATTACTATATTGTCCTTGTACTGTATTATGACATTTGTATCATGTGTTTCATTTCTTGCTGTGTTGCAATTTTTTTGCTGCATCCCAATTGTACCTCTACATTGTTCGAGTTTATGTTATTGTTCTCTCACTCTTATGTGATACTGATTATTGTCATTTTTCATGATTACATGCAGATAAGTCCAATCTGACGAAGGCTCAGGCCGAAACGTCATTTGTAACTTGTTTTGGACAAAAACATATATGCTTATGAAAAAAAAATTTTCTTAATACGGACCAATAAAGAGTGATTTTGCATTACTATCCATTGTGACTTACTGACTTAGTCTGGGAGATATAGAGTGCCGAGGTTACTCACTAATTTTATCTATTATTACCTCTGAGCACCTATATACCAGTGAGCAGAGCTTCCTCTACAGTAGTTCTCCTGATTAGGCATGCCCTTACCTCATGAGCAGGGCATTGCAGCTTTGGTAGCAACCATTACGACATGGACTCTGCTGCTGTGGACCCGGGGAGAGTGAGTGCAGATTCATTGCACCCACACTCCTCACATGAAGGGTCCGCACTCCTAGAAAATGGGGGATACGTTCCCTGAGTGTCTCCCCCCCATATTCTAGACGGTCCAGAGTCGTCGTGGGACCCCTTTATTTTTTTTCTTACAATAAATTGGTGAAAGAGGAAATGTTTTGGGGACTGTTTTTTCAAATAAATTTCTTTTGTCGATTTTTTGTTTTTGTTAGTACTGACAGTTTATGATGTTGGGTATCTAATAGACGCCATGACATCACAAACTGCTGGGCTTGATCTCAGGTGACTTTACAGCTAGTATCAACCCGATTTATTACCCCGTTTGCCACTGCACCAGGGCACGGGATGAGCTGGGGTGAAGCGCCAGGATTGGCGCATCTAGTGGATGCGCCACGTCTGGGGTGCCTGCGGCCTGCTATTTTTAGGCTGTGAAGGCCCAATAACTATGGACCTTCCCACCCTGAGAATACCAGACCACAGCTGTCCGCTTTACCTTGGCTGGTGATCCAATTTGGGGGGTCCCCTACTTTTATTGTGTAATTATTAATATTTATAAAATAATTATAAAAAAGAGCCTGAGGGGACCTCCACATTGGATCCCCAACCACGGTAAAGCTGCCAGCTGTGGTTTTCAGGCTACAGCCGTCTGCTTTACCCTAGCTGGCTATCAAAAATGGGGGGACCCAACGTAATTTTTTTTTTTTAACTATTTTTTAAATAGAAAAAATTAATGGGCTTCCCTGTATTTTGATTGCCAACCAAGGTAACGGCAGGCAGATGGGGGTGGCAACCCATAGCTGTCTGCTTTATCTGCGCTGAGAATCAAAAATACCGCGGAGCGCTACGTCATTTTTTTAAAGATTTATTTTTACAGCACTGTGATGTCCAGCAATCAAAATACAGGGAAGCCCATTTTATTTTTAGTTATTTAAATAAATAATTAAAAAAAATATATGTTAGCTCCCACTGCATTTTTTGTATTGCTAGCTAAGGGTAATCCAAGCAGCTACTGGCTGCTAACCCCCACTGCTTGGTGTTACCTTCACTGGCAATGGAAAATCCAGGGAAGCATTTTTTTTTTTTTTTGCCAAAAAGCTACAAAAAAAGGACGTGAGCTTCGCCATATTTTTGTATGCTAGCCAGGTATAGCAGGCAGGTGCTGGAAGAGTTGGATACAGCGCCAGAAGATGGCGCTTCTATGAAAATGCCATTTTCTGAGGCGGCTGCAGACTGCAAATCGCAGCAGTGGGGCCCAGAAAGCTCAGGCCAACCTGTGCTGCGGATTCCAATCCCCAGCTGCCTAGTTGTACCTGGCTGGACACAAAAATGGGGCAAAGCCTACGTCATTTGTTTTCTAATTATTTCATGAAATTCATGAAATAATAAAAAAAGGGCTTCCCTTTATTTTTGGTTCCCAGCCGGGTACAAATAGGCAACTGGGGGTTGGGGGCAGCCGTACCTGCCTGCTGTACCTGGCTAGCATACAAAAATATGGCGAAGCCACATATTTTTTTCAGGGGGCAAAAAACTTCTGCATACAGTCCTGGATGGAGTATGCTGAGCCTTGTAGTTCTGCAGCTGCTGTCTGTCTGTATGGAGAAGAGCAGACAGCAGCTGCAGAACTACAAGGCTCAGCATACTCCATCCAGGACTGCATGCAGAAGTTTTTTGCCCACCAAAAAAATGACGTGGGCTTCGCCATATTTTTGTATGCTAGCCAGGTACAGCTGGCAGCCACGGGCTGCCTCCAACCCCCAGTTGCCTATTTGTACCCGGCTGGGAACCAAAAATATAGGGAAGCCCGTTTTTTTTAATTATTTCACTTATTTCATGAAATAATTAAAAAACAAATGACGTGGGCTTCGCCCTATTTTTGTGTCCAGCCGGGTACAACTAGGCAGCTGGGGATTGGAATCCGCAGCACAGGTTAGCCCGAGGTTTGTGGGCGCCTCTGCTGCGGATTTCAGTCCGCAGCCGTCCCAGAAAATGGCGCTCTCATAGAAGCGCCATCATCTGGCGCTGTATCCAACTCTTCCAACAGCCCTGGAGCCGGGTGGCTTGTTGGGTAATCATGAGTTAATACTGGCTTTGTTTTACCAGCCAGTATTAAGCCAGAGATTCTTAATGTCAGGCACGTTTGACCCGGCCATTAAGAATCTCCAATAAAGGGTTAAAAAAAGACACCACACAGAGAAAAAATACTTTAATAGAAATAAATACACAGACACATTAGAGACTCCATCTTTATTACCCCTGTCAGCCCTCCACGATCCTGCTCTTCTGTCTTCTTTCTTTCTAGTGTAGTAGTAGTGACGATTGTAGTGAGGGGCATCACTTGGGGCTGGGGAACCTCCATCCTAACTACAATGCTCACTACAATCGGGAAGCAGCGTGCAGCCTTCACTCCGTGAGTGATCACTGCTGGCTGCTAGCGGTAACAGCGGTAACGCTGACAGACGCGTTACCATAGCAACGGTGCTCCCGGAGCCGCGGTTAGCGGTGACGTCACCGCTAACTGCGTTGCTATGGCAACGGTGATCTCCGTTAATGACCGGCTGTGTCAGCCGGTCCCTAACGGAACGGGGAGTCGACCGTGTGCTAGAGCATGTCGCCGGTACACGGCGATACACATATGTGCACCGTGTACCGGAGAGATGCACTCGCAGGTCCTACATGACGTGTCATAGTCATGTGACCAGTCTGTAGCCAATGAGATAATAGCCACGTGACTGGTCACATGGCTATTTTGACGTCACGATAGGTCCTGCTTCTCTGCTGGCAGTGCAGGTCACCGGGAGGATTCAGCGATCATCGGATGGAATAGCGGCAGGAGACAGAGTGCAGAAGGGATCGCGAGGACCGGTAAGTGTTATGGCAATGTTTATTAACTGTTTGTGTACATTTATAATGCATTTTTATGTGTTTGTGATTGCCTCCCATTATAGCCTATTGGTTCTAGTTCGGTTCGTCGAACGTTCGACGAGCCGAACTCGAGCCAGACCCCCCGTTCGGCGAACCGCCTCGAGCCAAACCGGGACCGGTTCGCTCATCTCTAGTCTCAATGTTAATAATTGTTTAACTCCATATCAACATGGATTTATGAAGGATCGCTCCTGTCAAACTAACCTGATCAGCTTCTATGAGGATGTAAGCTCTCACATGGACCGAGGAGAATCATTGGATGTCATTTATCTCGACTTCGGTAAAGCATTTGACACTGTCCCACATAAAAGACTGCTAAGTAAAATGAGAAAGCTTGGGCTCGGGGAAAATGTGTGTAGATGGGTAGGTAGCTGGCTTAGTGGTAGAAAACAAAGAGTGGTTATTAATGGCGAATACTCAGATTGGGCCAGGGTTACTAGTGGGGTGCCACAGGGGTCTGTATTGGGCCCCCTACTATTTAATATATTTATTAATGATCTGGTGGATGGTTTACAGAGTAAAATATCAGTATTTTCAGATGATACAAAACTATGTAAGGTAATTAACACAAAGGAGGACAGTTTGCAACTACAGATGGATTTGAGTAAATTGGAGAATTGGGCTGAAAAATGGCAAATGAGGTTTAACACAGATAAGCGTAAGGTTATGCCCATGGGAAGGAGAAATAGATGCTATGATTACTTACTAAATGGGAAACCGCTGGGGAAATCAGACATGGAAAAAGACAGGCATCTTAGTCAATAAGAATCTAAATTGGAGTGCCCAGTGTCAGGCAGCAGCCACCAAAGCAAATTGGGTGATGGGATGCATTAGAAGAGGTCTGGGGGCACGAGATGAAAACATCATACTCCCTCTGTACAAATCACTCGTCAGACCACACTTGGAGTATTGTGTGCAATTTTGGGCACCGGTGCTCAAGAAAGACATTACTGAACTTGAAAGGGTTCAGAGGCGGGCTACTAAAATAATAAATGGAGTGGGTGCATTACAATACACGGAACGGTTATCAAAATTAGGTCTATTTACTCTAGAAAAGAGAAGACTTAGGGGAGACAAATAAATATGTACAAATATATCAGAGGGACATATAGAGATCTCTCCCATGATCTGTTTGTACCAAGGACTATGACAAGAACAAGGGGGCATTCTCTTCGATTGGAGGAAAGAAAATTCCTACATCAGCATAGAAGAGGGTTCTTCACGGTAAGAGCAGTAAGGCTCTGGAACTCTCTTCCTGAGGAATTGGTGATGGCCAACTCACTGAATGAATTTAAGAGAGGAATGGATGCTTTTCTTGATAGCAAAAGTATAGAAGGTTATAAATAGCATAATCTTACAGATAGATAGAAGAGCGACCAAGATTATTAGAGGAATGGATGGGCTGCAATACCAAGACAGGTTATTAAACTTGGGGTTATTTAGTCTGGAAAAACGAAGGCTTAGGGGGGATCTAATCACAATGTATAAACATATGAGGGGACAGTACAGAGACCTTTCCAAAGATCTTTTTACACCTAGGCCTGCGACTGGAACACGGGGGCATTCGCTACGTCTTGAGGAAAGAATGTTTAATCATAATCACAGAGGAGGATTCTTTACTGTACGAGCAGTGAGACTGTGGAACTCTCTGCCGCATGATGTTGTAATGAGTGATTCACTACTAACATTTAAGCAGAGCCTGGATGCCTTTCTTGAAAAATATAATATTACCAGTTATGTATATTAGATTTTATGACAGGGTGTTGATCCAGGGAACTAGTCTGATGGCCGTATGTGGAGTCAGGAAGGAATTTTTTTCCCCATTGGAGCTTATTTGACACATTGGGGTATTTTTTCCTTCCTCTGGATCAACATGTTAGGCTACGGGTTGAACTAGATGGACTTAGGGTGGCTTTGCACGTTGCGACATTGCACGTGCGATGTCGATGGGGTCAAATCGAAAGTGACGCACATCCGGCGTCGCAGTCGATATCGCAACGTGTAAATCCTTTTTGATACGATGAACGAGCGCAAAAGCGTCGTTATCGTATCATCGCTGCAGCCTCCGACATTTCCATAATGCCGGTGCAGCGACAGGTATGATGTTGTTCCTCGCTCCTGCTGCAGCACACAACGCTGTGTGTAAAGCCGCAGGAGCGAGGAACATCACCTTACCTGCCTCCCGGCTGCAATGAGAAGGACGGAGGTGGGCGGGATGTTTACATCCTGCTCATCTCCGCCCCTCCACTTCAATTGGCCGCCTGCCGTGTGACGTCGCTGTGACGCCGCACGACCCGCCCCCTTAGGAAGGAGGCGGGTCGCCGGCCAGAGGGATGTCGCACGGCAGGTATGTGCGTGTGAAACTGCCGTAGCGATAATAATCGCTATGGCAGCTTTCACTAGATATTGCACGTGCGACGGGGGCGGGACTATCGCTGCAGCATCGGTAACACATTGTTACCGATGTCGCAGCGTGCAAAGCCCGCCTTAGAGTCTCCCTTCAACTTTAAAAACTATGAAACTATGAAACTATGAAACCACCTTCGAGATCCTTTAAGCTAGCAGCCTAATTCTATGAAATCATCTTCAAGGATCTTCCACCTACCCCTAACTTTGTCATTTGTGGGGGGTGATTAAACAAGTTGAATTTTGTGCTACATATAATACAGAAAGTTAATTTATTTGTTTATTTTAAATGAGTCTTAAAGAGAACCTGTCACCAGGTTTTTGCCAACTAATCTGAGAGCAGCATAACGTAGCGACAGAGATCCTGATTTCAGCGATGTGTCACTTACTGGGCTGCTTAGTGTAGTTTTGATAAAATCACAGTTTAATCATCAGTAGATTATCAATATAGGACTACTTTGCGTGCTGCCAGGTAGTCCAGCATATTTATGAGTTCTGTATAACTGCTAGAACTGCAGCAGAGAAAATATTGATTTTATCAAAATGACAGCAAACAGCTCAGTAAGTGACACCTTGCTGTAATCAGGGTCTCTGTCTTCACAATATGCTTCTCTCAGATGAGGTAGCAAAAACCTGGTGACAGATTCCCTTTAAAGACAAAAAATATGTCAATCTTTTGGGAGCTTGGGCGTCTGACAGTGCTAAGACTCTGACCCTGTGCTATACCCATGGACAACTTGAGCCCTGTGCTATACCTGATGATAGCTTTAGTCCTGTGCTATCCCTGTTGACAGCTTTAATCCTGTGTTATCCTCCTTTGCAGTTTCAGTCCTGTGCTATCTTTGTGGACCCCTTTTGTCCTGCGCTATTCCCGTGGATTTCTAAAGTCCTGTGCTAACCCTGTGGACAGCTTTTTTTTTATTATTATTATTTATTATTATAGCACCATCAATTCCATGGCGCTTTACATGTGAAAGGTGTATACATAATAGGGACAAGTACAATAATCCTAAACAATACAAGACACAGACAGCTTGAGTCCTGTGCTATCCTCGTGGATAGCTTATGGCCCCTGTGCTATCCCCATAGACAGCTTTTGTCCTGTGCTATTCTCATAGACAGCTTAAGTCCTGTGCTATCCCTGTTTACAGATTTTGTCCTGTGCTAACCCCCTTGACAGCTTGAGTCCAGTGCTATCTATGTGGACAGACTGAGTCCTGTGCTATCACCAAAGACAGCTTGAGTCCTGTGCTATTCTCATGGACAGATTAGTGGTGTGCTAGTGTACCGCCCCCGCAACAGCCAACGGGCTGCTCGGATCCGAATCCGCAGTAGCTCGAGGGGTCTCCACACCCGAGGCCGGGTCGTGCGGCCTCTCGAAAATAAAAGGGGGTAAAAAAAGTGTGGATTTGGATAATGTTCGTGACGCCACCCACGGTTTGTGGCAAAAATGGGGATACCACCGCTGCTGCGTTTAGGGGAGAGGGGAACGCCCGGGAGCGATGAAATAGCAGCTGTAGATGTTAACCCCTCCGTGGGCAGGGGAAGGTGTCCCGGGGCACGGTGATGGTAGCTGGGGACCCGTGGGGAGCAAAGGGGCACAACGTACTCACACAGTCCAGAGATGCTGACACTGACACCAGGTAAACCAAAGTCTTGAACGTCCTGCAGCCTTAATCCGTTCACGTTGGGTCCGTGCCCTTTTGGCGTTGCTGCTTGGTCTGAAGCCTTGTCCCTTGGCACCGTGTTTACACTTGGTGGATCCCTTTCGCCTAGAAGTACTCGAGTCCCGCTCACCTGCGTGGATAGCAGGGTGAGCTTGCTCTCATGGTTCACGCGTGGGATTTTCTGGACGGTTTTGGGAAGTCCTATCCCTCTGTTGCGCTAGTACCCCGATTTTTGGAGCGGGTGGGGAGTGGTTTGTGAAGATTCCGTTCCCGTTGGGTGAATTACTTGGCTGCGTGAAGCTACTTCCCAGCCTAGGGTCCGCGTACCCCGTCGTTCATTGGCCCCTGCCCGGTTGTAGCACAAGGCCGCCGGTCTGCCCTCCGTGGCAGTACCGTGCCCCCTGTCACTACCCCCTGCGACCGGGGTTCCAGCTCCTTCCAGGCCAGATCAATGTCTGGCACCTGGGACTGTTACAGGAGCCCAGCTCTGCAGCTTGACCTTTCCTGTCACTGCTCACTGGCACTTCTCCACTACTCTCTTCTCTTCTCCTGACACTTCTGGCCCTCCTACTTCTATCCCTCCATCTGGGCGGCCCTATTCCCCTCAGGCTGCCCAATGGGTGTTTGGTGGGTATGGTGCAGAGTGTTCCTCAGCATTTGTGTATACCTGCTCTTAGCAACACCAAAGGGACAGGACCCATAACCAAGGAGGAGCGGGTACCATGCAGAAGGGCAGATTGCACGGCACCCTTGTCACGACCTGATAGGCCAGGGCGTCACATTAGCACTGTGGACAGACTGAGTACTATACTATCCCTGAATAAAGCTGGAGTACTGTGCCATCATCATAGACAGCTTTAATCCTTTGCTGTTCCTATGGACAGCTTGAATCCTGTGCTATTCTTGTGGACAGATTTAAGGCCCCGTCACACTAAGCAACATCGCTAGCAACATCGCTGCTAACGAACAACTTTTGTGACGTTGCTAGCGATGTTGCTGTGTGTGACATCCAGCAACAACCTGGCCCCTGCTGTGAGGTCGTTGGTTGTTGCTGAATGTCCTGGGCCATTTTTTAGTTGTTGCTGTCCTGCTGTGAAGCACAGATCGCTGTGTGTGACAGCGAGACAGCAACAACTAAATGTACAGGCAGCAGGAGCCGGCTTCTGCAGAGGCTGGTAACCAATGTAAACATCGGGTAACCAAGAAGCCCTGTCCTTGGTTACCCGATATTTACCTTCGATACCAGCCTCCGCCGCTCTCACTGCCTGTGCTGCCGGCTCCTGCTCTGTGCACATGTAGCTAGCTGCAGGACACATCGGGTTAATTAACCTGATGTGTGCTGTAAGTAGGAGAGCAGGGAGCCAGTGCTAAGCATTGTGCGCTGCTCCCTGCTCTGTGCACATGTAGCTGCAGCACACATCAGGTAATTAACCCCATGTGTGCTGTAAGTCGGAGAGCAGGGAGCCAGCGCTCAGTGTGCGCTGCTCCCTGCTCTGTGCACATTTAGCTGCAGCACACATCAGGTAATTAACCCGATGTGTGCTGTAGCTAGGAGAGCAAGGAGCCAGCGCTCAGTGTGCGCTGCTCCCTGCTCTCTGCACGTGTAGCTCCGTGCGGTGGTAACCAAGGTAAATATCGGGTTGGTTACCGATATTTACCTTAGTTACCAAGCGCAGCATCTTCCATGCAGCGCTGGGGGCTGGTCACTGGTTGCTGGTGAGCTCACCAGCAACTCGTGTAGCCACGCTCCAGCGATCCCTGACAGGTCAGGTTGCTGGTGGGATCGCTGGAGCGTCGCAGTGTGACAGCTCACCAGCAACCTCCTAGCAACTTACCAGCGATCCCTATCGTTGTTGGGATCGCTGGTAAGTTGCTTAGTGTGACGGTACCTTAAGTCCTGTGCTATCACCGTGCACAGCTTGAGTACTATGCTATCCCTGATTAAAGCTTGAGTACTGTGCCATCCCCATGGACAGCTTTAATCCTTTGCTAACCCCATGGACACCTTTAATCCATTGCTATCCTCGTGGACATATTTAGACCTGTGCTCTCTATCACTATGGACAGCTTGAGCCCTGTTCTATCCCTGTGGATAGCTTGAGCCCTGTTCTATCCCTGTGGACAGCTTGAGTCCTGTTCTATCCCTGAGGACAGCTTGAGCCCTGTTCTATCCCTGAGGACAGCTTGAGCCCTGTTCTATCCCTGTGGACAGCTTGAGCCCTGTTCTATCCCTGTGGACAGCTTGAGCCCTGTTCTATCCCTGTGGACAGCTTGAGCCCTGTTCTATCCCTGTGGACAGCTTGAGCCCTGTTCTATCCCTGTGGACAGCTTGAGTCCTGTTCTATCCCTGTGGACAGCTTGAGCCCTGTGCTATTCCCGTGACCAGCTTCAGTCCTGTTCTATCCCTGTGGACAGCTTGAGCCCTGTTCTATCCCTGTGGACAGCTTGAGCCCTGTGTTATTCCTGCGGACAGCTTCAGTCTTGTGCTATCCTTTTGGACAGCTTGAGTCCTGTGCTATTACCACCGACTTGGACTGCTTGACTCCTCCAGAACAAAAGCCTAGCTTATAGAGTCTCTTTAAAAATTTCCCACAATGTGGGCTTCAAATATTGAATTATGGTTCAGGGACATTTAGATAAATTACTTATATCATGAAAGTAACCAGAACACATTTGTGCAAAATCTGTTCTTATCCTTAGCTAAACATGTTATCAGTATTACTGAGTCTAATATGATACAGGTATAATGGCTTATCACCTAATACTACACTTGTTCATGGTGAACTTACTGGCCGGGTTATGTTTTTCTACAGTGTGGTGGTAGTAGTCATGACTTATGTGTTTGCTATAAGTGTGCCTGTGTGTTTGTAGTTACTGATAACAATCCAGCCGCAGTTATACTACATGTCACCCACGGGGAACGTTGATTGTTGTATAACAGTAATAATTACCAGCCCTATGAGAGAACTAGAGCTAAAAATGGCCTAAACAACCACAGACACAGCACACTGTTATGCAACCGAGTGCCCGAGTGTAATGTAAAAGCCAAACAAACTTCAAGCTGAAAAGTACGAGGACTGTTCACGAGACACAATAAACCCTTAGATTATGATATTATTGTATGTTTCCACTTTAGTCACAGGAGCATTCACATAAGAGCATATATGGTTTGGTGCTATCGTATATAAGATACTTAGAGGGTAGAATTGGCTGAGTAATATCTATGGACATGTTACTAAGGTGGGTATGAAATCAGTTGTACTACTGCAGAGAATCATGAGTTGAATTTCCCAGTCCACCAGTATTCATCCTACTAAGTAGACTATTGCAATCCACTATTTTTTACGGCCTCCAACTTGATCTCGAGCCATGGCGACTTAATGGATGAACGCACTGTAGGAAGTTCGATCTTGTTCAAGCCTAGATATGTCCACCAGGGTCTTCTCCGCCGCTATCATGATAGTCTTCCTCTTCGCCCTGTTCGTTCTGTTCTTATGACCTTGATGTCCTTCTACAGTGATTGCACTCTTCGTATGATGTGTCTAAAGTAGGCAAGTCGTAGCTTGGTGATCCTTGCATGAAGTGATTTGTTCCAAAATGTGTTTGTTCTGCCATCTCCATGGTATCGATACTATCATTGTCACCCCTTACTATATATATTAAGAGGTGTAGCCACTGGGGTGCAGAAATAGCAGTGGCATCCAATCTGTGCTGATTTGTGTTTATTGAGAGTTTCTGGGTGACTGCAGTTTACATCTAGCATTAATGTAACATCTATATAAAGCACTAAGGGTTTCAGACAGGTTGAATAGGCACTGACTGTAACATCCTCACTATTGCAGACATTCACAAAGAGTCCCCATGGAGCAATTATGTAATGAGAGTCTGGAGGGAGGCTTATGAGTTATGATATGTTGATTGGCATCTGAGCTGCTCTGTCCTGCTGACAAGAATCATGCAGTGAATAATTTTCAGCTTTCTAATACAACTTCCTAAACATCAAATTCAAGTATATTTTTGAAATATTATTATCTGACATCAATAGGACTAAGAAGGATGGACCACAACAAGGTCCCGAACAGATTCCAGCAAGAAAAATATTTAAACCAATTGCATATTAGGTTTATTAGCAAAATTTGCAAAGATTCTGCTTTTTACAATAAACCAAGTACCGTAAATGGTTTCTCTAAATTCAGCACAAATTACTACTTCTATTGAAATTGTCTCTTCATGGAGGAAGTAGACGAACTCTAGCGCCACCTATTGGAAGTAGCAATCCTAAAAGTCAAAAGTGGCTCTTTAACGAGCCTTTTCATATGATCTAGATTGGTCAAATAATATGGCCAGATTGGTTTGTCAGTCTCCGCAAGGAGAAAAGTTGTCCCCTCAGACCCCAGTAGTGCTTTTCATACAGCCAGATCAGATCTCATACTTTGCATTGACGAGGGACAATGATCCCGATACACTGTGTCTGCAAAATCAGGTTCTGATCTGGCACAAATCCTAGGTCATACGAAAGGGCTCGTTAAAGGGCCACTTTTGACTTTTAGGATTGCTACTTCCAATAGGTAGCACTAGAGTTCGTCTCCTTCCTCCCTGAAGAGACAATTTGAATATTACCCAGAGGAGCATTGCAGCTATAAGACTCCTTACCATTGACAGCCAGATTGGTTTGTCAGTCTCTGCAAGGAAAAACGTTTTCCCTTTATACTTCTATTGACTATTGAACTGTCAGGATTATTCACCCCGTTCATGACAAGTGTCTTTATCACTTAGTAGAGCACCTTTGATTGTTATGATGGCCACCTACAAATGTGACATATAGCCAGACAAAAGCTTCTGTTAGTATTCCTCAGGAACATTAGACAATTTTTCATTGGCAAACGTCTCCAGATCACAAACATTCTCTAGTTTGCATACTAAAGCTACCCTTTTCAAATTAAAGCAAAGCTTTTCTATAGGTTCAAGACAGGAGACTGTGATGGCCACTCCAAAATCTTCCAAGACTTCTTCAAGTCTTGGAGGACATTGAGGTATGCTTGGGATCATTGTGCCGTTGAAAGGTCTAAGGACACTCAGGCTTCAGCTTCCTCATAGAATGCATGTGTGGCGCCCCTGACCTGGTCAGGCACCACTGAGTACTGCACCCATGCTGGGGACAGTACAACACAGGTAATCCAGAAGGCTGACAGGGGTGTGGAACACAGGCGCATAGTGACCAGGTCTCACACATGTACCCATGAGAGGACCCCTGGGGATCCCAGGAGGGGGCAAGCCTTCACCTTCACTGGAATAGTGGAGGGGGTAGAGCCTCCATCTCCTCTCAAGGGGTGTGGTGGAGAGTCTGGTTGCTAGGTGGCGTAGGCAAGAACAGGAGAGGAGGGGCAGTGAGTCAGTTAGAGCAGAACTCCATAGGGCTCAGTGAGGAGCAGACCTGTGGGGCTGTTGCTGTCTAACAGCGCCCGCGCAGTGGCTACAGACGGGGGAGAACGGTCAACTAGGAGTGCTGCCTGAAAGCCAGCTTCAGCTAGGGAGTGCAACGGAGTGGGAAGTAAGGAGACTGCTAGAGAGCACCAGGCCCAACCGGGCGGCAGATCCCGAAGCGGGGATAGATTCAACTTTCTTCTGCTAAACCTGCCGGTGTGGGGCTCTTAAAGCCCACACCACAACACTACAAAAGCCGCAGCCACGTAACCACAAGTTAGGGCCCATAGGTCATAGGAGGCAAGAGGCTGGAGTGGCCTGGTCCGGGGAACAAGCACACGGCAAACAACAAGGGGAGAGAGGCTGCAGCATCTTCCCTGGGTGACCCCCATAGGGACTCAAAGTCGGGGTCACCCCAAACCACCAAGGGCTAAGGAAGGCGAGTCAGTAGTCACCCTCATAAAGTCAGCCTGAAGGATACCTGGTTCCCACCTGGTTCATCTCAGCTACGCCCGGGTTACTCACCCTGCCACCTGAAGTGAGTAAAAACCCTGAAAGACATCCTGCCTGTGTGGTCATTCTGCGACTTGTGGTACTACAAACCTACACAGGGCCCTGGGGCTTGCCTCACTCTCAGGAGGCTACTACATCTAACTGCACACACCATCAGCCCCAGGCGACCCTCAACCTGCAGTGGCGGTCCCTACTGGCCGCAATACTGAGAGTGGCGTCACGATCAAACAAGAAGATTTCCTACCAGTGACGGAGATCCAGCAACGTGGAGTCCCTGAAGGTAATGCACCGACACTGACACTACACCTGTGGGGCTTCACATCTGGCGTCACGAACAGGATAAGGACTAGACCTGTTCCGACAGGTGACCATGTGCCTAGGCGGTCCGCTTGAAAAATTGGAAGCGCCGCCATATTGCCACCATGAAAAGCGCGCTGAAAAACAACAGCAGCCCGCGCTGGAAGAAGTTACCGCCCACGAAGAGGTGTGGCTACCCAGAGATCCCCTGCAGAGTTCTGACCTTGCCGGCTATGAGAGCGGAAGCGTCCAGAGACGGCGGAGCAGAAGAGAAGCCAGCAGCTTGTTAGAGAAAATGGAGTCCAGACGTGGATACCCAGAGCCAGGCTCTGCTGCCTGGTGGTGCCGGGAGCTTGCCATCTTCTGCGACCGGCTGGAGGCCGGGATTGTGCGACAGCTTAGGGAAGAACGCACGGAGCTCCTGGAGATGGCTGCGGCGGTGCGGACCTACGAGGAGGGAGCCGCGCGACGCATGTCAGACCGAGCGGCGACGACGCAGACCCCGATGCAGCCACAGATGGGTGAGTCGAGTGATGCCCCGGCCAGCACAAGTGCCCCGACCCCTGCTGCCACGCCCGCGGTCCCGGAAGAGGCGCCCGGCGCGGCGCCACCGAACCAGGCCGCAGCCACGCTAGATGCGGCCCGCCAAGCCCAGGCCGCTGCAGCGATGCCCCGCCTGTCCCGCAGGGCTCCGACCACCACGGCAGTGCTCATCCGTGCTGCAGGTGTGACGCTGACCCAGGCTGCCACCCTGCTAAACCCGGTCCGCCAAGACCCCAACGCAGCAGCGACGCTCGTCCGCGCCGCAAGTGATATGCTGAACCAGGCCGCAGCCCCGCCGGGTGCGGCCCGCCAAGCTCCGATCGATGCAGCGACGTCCAGCCCAGCCTGCACAGAGCCCCCTGCAACAGCGACACTGATTCAGGCCGCCGCCATGCCGGGCGCGGCCCGCCAAGACCAGGCCGCCGCCATGCCGGGCGCGGCCCGCCAAGACCAGGCCGCCGCCATGCCGGGCGCGGCCCGCCAAGACCAGGCCGCCGCCATGCCGGGCGCGGCCCGCCAAGACCAGGCCGCCGCCATACAGGGCGCGGCCCGCCAAGAGATTGCATCACTATTTTCCCCGGCCTGCAAGGCCAGAGCAGACACCGCTCCCCAGTCCACAGAGGTCCCTGCTAGGAAGACCCTGATAGGAGAGGACCCCGAATACTGGAAGCTGAAGGCTGACCTAGAGGCCCAGTTCCCACAAGAGATGGTGGATCGGTACCTGCTCCCTCCGTATACCCCCAAGGAGATTCAGACAACCCCTGCAGCTGCGCCAGAGAGTCCACCGCCCAGACCAGCTGAAGAAAGCCCATCCCCAGCACTGCCACCAAAGGAGTGCAGCGAAGAACTAAGGGGGAGAGGAGGCCAGGAAGCTGAGGAGCTGACTCCGGAGCCACCAGCAGTGGATCTATACTCAGAGCCGGAGATGCTGCCCTATTCACGCTGGGATGAGGAAGATTTGACACCGTCTGCAGACGAAGATCAGCCCAAAGACCTCACCTGGGAGCCTGCAAGCATGAACCCAGCCCGCAAGACACGGCGCAGCAGAACAAAGTATCCTCCAACACCACAGTCTCCAGAGCAGAGAGAGGTCACAGCCAGAGACCTGGAGGAGAAAAGGAGCCTAAGAAGGTCCAAAGCCCAGGCCAGAGGACCCCTGTGTTATGGCGTAGTGGAAGATTTCAACTTGAAAAGTGGTTATGGATTCATTGTAGCCCCTGGCATCAAGGAGGGGATATTTGTTAATAGGAGAGATGTAAGCGCTCATCTGCCTAGAGGACACCCTGGCAGAAATCTAAAGATGGGAGACTCAGTTCAGTTCACCAAGCATCAAGGCGAAAGGGGATTGTATGCCCTGGACGTAGCGTTATGTCCCAGCAAACCTTACAGCCATCCCATGCTACAAGAAAGACAAGAAAGACAAGAAAGACAAGAAAGACAAGAAAGAAAAGACAGAGATAAAGAACCAGATGTAGAAACAGACGAAGACCAAGAAAGGAAAGATAAAGAACCTACAGATGAAACAACCACAGACAAAGATCCTACAGATGAAACAACCACGGACGACGACGGAGAGCAAGAAAGTCACAGGTGCCGGTGCCCTACATGCCCACGCCCTGGTGAAATGGAGGAGTAGAGTAGAGAGAAGTAAAGAAATACAGCAAGTTACCAGTTGAAGTTTTGACAAGTTTTGTTTGCAACGTTTAAGAAATGTGCCCACAAAAACTATTGTGAGAAAACCATAAACCTTAAGGCTATGAACTGGCTATAGCCACAAACTCTCGCAGTGTAAATAGTTACACCAGTGGCACCACCACCAGGGCCAGCCTGTTTAGGGGCTTGGCTCGTCTGCGACCAGGGGGGCCCGTCCGTAGAAAAGGGCCTTGGCTCACCTGCGATCAGAGAGCACGCCTGTTTATGGGGCCTTGGCTCACCACCACAAAGAGGGTACCTGGCCAGCACCAACTGTGGAGGCCGCCTCTGCATCCTGCCAGAAGAGGCTGACGGCGCGGATCCACCAGGCCAGGTATACCCTGAAACCACCAGCCCATGAAAGCCGCCTCTACATCCTGCCAGAAGTGGCTGAAGTCGCGGCCAACGGGAGAGGAAGATTGGAGGAAAGGTCTGGGGAAACGGATGGCCCAGACCTGGTCACCAACAGGACCGGTGACCTGCCTCCTGAGAGGGTTTTGGGTGGGTTAACGGACTTGTGGGTGGAGGGTGGTGATGTATGATATCTGGTGGTTTTAAAAATGTTTTATATGTTTTAATGTTTTATGCATTTTAAAATGTTGTCTTGCAGCCCGAGGACGTGCTGGTGATAACTAAGGGGGAATGTGGCGCCCCTGACCTGGTCAGGCACCACTGAGTACTGCACCCATGCTGGGGACAGTACAACACAGGTAATCCAGAAGGCTGACAGGGGTGTGGAACACAGGCGCATAGTGACCAGGTCTCACACATGTACCCATGAGAGGACCCCTGGGGATCCCAGGAGGGGGCAAGCCTTCACCTTCACTGGAATAGTGGAGGGGGTAGAGCCTCCATCTCCTCTCAAGGGGTGTGGTGGAGAGTCTGGTTGCTAGGTGGCGTAGGCAAGAACAGGAGAGGAGGGGCAGTGAGTCAGTTAGAGCAGAACTCCATAGGGCTCAGTGAGGAGCAGACCTGTGGGGCTGTTGCTGTCTAACAGCGCCCGCGCAGTGGCTACAGACGGGGGAGAACGGTCAACTAGGAGTGCTGCCTGAAAGCCAGCTTCAGCTAGGGAGTGCAACGGAGTGGGAAGTAAGGAGACTGCTAGAGAGCACCAGGCCCAACCGGGCGGCAGATCCCGAAGCGGGGATAGATTCAACTTTCTTCTGCTAAACCTGCCGGTGTGGGGCTCTTAAAGCCCACACCACAACACTACAAAAGCCGCAGCCACGTAACCACAAGTTAGGGCCCATAGGTCATAGGAGGCAAGAGGCTGGAGTGGCCTGGTCCGGGGAACAAGCACACGGCAAACAACAAGGGGAGAGAGGCTGCAGCATCTTCCCTGGGTGACCCCCATAGGGACTCAAAGTCGGGGTCACCCCAAACCACCAAGGGCTAAGGAAGGCGAGTCAGTAGTCACCCTCATAAAGTCAGCCTGAAGGATACCTGGTTCCCACCTGGTTCATCTCAGCTACGCCCGGGTTACTCACCCTGCCACCTGAAGTGAGTAAAAACCCTGAAAGACATCCTGCCTGTGTGGTCATTCTGCGACTTGTGGTACTACAAACCTACACAGGGCCCTGGGGCTTGCCTCACTCTCAGGAGGCTACTACATCTAACTGCACACACCATCAGCCCCAGGCGACCCTCAACCTGCAGTGGCGGTCCCTACTGGCCGCAATACTGAGAGTGGCGTCACGATCAAACAAGAAGATTTCCTACCAGTGACGGAGATCCAGCAACGTGGAGTCCCTGAAGGTAATGCACCGACACTGACACTACACCTGTGGGGCTTCACACATGACCTTTTCGTCTAGTGATTTTTGGTACTAGATTGAATCCATCTAGGCCTCCTCAAGCTGCAGATTCCCACCAGGGGAAGCAAAACAACCCAAGAACATCATCAAGGCACCACCATGCTTCACTGTACATTGGGTGTTTTTTCAACATCTGCGCTATTCTTCCTCCTCTTTTAGACATTTTGTTTATCTAGACCAAAAAGTTTTAGTTTTATTAAATTGCACCACATAAGAGAATACCCAAAATGCTATGGCTTATTTATATGGTTTTCAGCAAATGGGAGCTGCTTTTGGGTCAGTAGAGAAGTACGGTACATCTTGGAGATGTTCAATATTTAGTATGCACCTTTTGTGCAAACTGAAATCTCAGTGTCTGCTGTCATTCCTCAGGAATCTGGTGACAGCTGTTGATGGCATCTTCTTTCGCTCATGTCCAAGTAGTGTGGCTAATGTTTTTTTAAAGGGTTGTTTCCAAAATTAAACTTTAGAAAAGTGCCTTATCCCTGCCTTCCAGCTTTGTTTTTGCCCTCCTGTAGATTGGCAGCTTGAGTCAGAGGATTGGTTGAGCCTCTGCGCCAAACTATACACTTTCACTGCAGTAATCCAATGAGCTTCAGAACCATTCTTGCACACTGTATAGCAAACAGCTTGTAAGAACTGCACTCATTGCCTAAAAAACTGGCCACCTCTGATAAACTGCATAGGTGGCCAATAACCTAAGCAACGAGCGGGAAGCTATACTGTAGAATTAAAAAATCGATCTATTCTTGAAAATATAGAGGATTTTAATAAAAAATTGCAAAGTTGCTTGTTTTTTCATACACTTTGCAATTTCATCTATGTAACATGTTATGAAAACTCCTTTCATTTTGAACTCTGCTTTCAACTGTGTCTGTAAAAACATGAGACACCTTTACTACCTTACTGTATATTTTTTTTTTCAATCTCCTCTTTTAACTTTTTGGAACACTTTCTGGACAACCCAAAAATATTAGTGAACTTAAAACCATTTTCCATGAAGAATAGGCTAAAAATGCTCATGCGTCATATTTAGAGGCCATTACTAGTGATGGGCGAACTCGGACTGTAAAAGTCCAGATCCGCATGGGTTCAAAAGAACCCGAGCAGCGGCCTTGGGCCCGGTGTTCACGGTAAAGATCCGGGTCCGGCCACCCAGGTAATAATAAAAAATTAATAAAAAAAGAAAGAAAATAAGAATAATGCAAGCGCATCATGCATACCGGTCTCCATGCGGCTGTGACTCTGCTCCCAGGCCTCTTACTCTACTTTTAGGGCTGCTCATTATCCTTCATGCATATGCACTGCTTCCCCCGCCCACTGGCAGTCCCGGCATCTCTGATTGGTTGAAGTCAGACAGCACCCCCTGCCTGTGTCACAGCCTATCTGACTGCAACCAGAGGCGCTGTGTGTAACTAGATTGATGTAAAAATAAAAAATAATTTAAAAAGTGTCAGAGGTTCCCTCTATATTATGATACCCAGCACAAATAAAGCATATGGCTACAAGCTGCAGCCGCCAGCCGTGCACTAATCTTGGCTGTGTATCAAAATTACAGGGACCTTATGAGGCTTTTATTTTTTAAAGTATTTAAATAAATAAATTTAAAAAAACAGCTTGTGGTCCACCTCAATTTTGATACCCAGCCATGATAAATCCAACAGCTGAGAGCTGGTATTCTCAGGCTGGAGAGGCCCATGGTTATTGGGCCCCCCAGCCTAAAAATAGCAGCCTACAACCGCCCAGGATTTATTCATCTAATGGATGCAACTATCCCGGAACTTTACCCGGCTAATCTCAATTGCCCTGGTGGGGTGGCTGTTGGCTGTCATGATGGAATTTCTATAAACAACATCCAATTGTTGGCATTCACAGTAGATCAGCATTTCTAATGCAATACTGACACACCACTCTGAACAGCATACGTTACCGGACTATATCAGCTCAAAAAATAATAAAAAGTGTAAAAAAAAAAAATTCAAAAGTTTAACTCACCCTCCCTTTTGCCTCACTGGAAAGAACGCAATGAAAAAAAAGAAAACACATATCTGGTACTGCTGCATTCAGAAGTGCAAAATTTTTCAACATATAAAATAAATTAATCTGGTCGGTAATGAGCATACCGAGAAAATAAATCAAAACGCCAGAATTACGATTTTTTGATTGCTGCAACATTGCAATAAAAAGCAATAAAAGGCGATCAAAACATCATATCTACCCAAAAATGGTTTCAGAAATAATATCAGTTAAAGAAGCAAAAAATAAGCCACTATTGAGCCCCAGATCCCAAAAATTGAGAACGCTATGGGTCTCGGAAAATGTCAACAAAAGCGCAATTCTTTTTTTTTGACAAATTTCTTGTCACCACTTAAAAATAAAGTATACATATTTGGTATCTACAAACTCATACTCACCTGGAGAATCATATTGCCAGGTCATTTTTACCATATAATGAACATGGTAACTAAAAAAAACAAAGCCATTCTGCAATTGCACTTTTTTGCAATTTCACCGCACATGGAATTTTTTCCTTTTTCCAGTACAATATGTGGCACAATTAATGGAGTCATTCAAAAGTACAACTCCCCCCTCAAAAACAAGCTCTCATATGGCTATACTGATGGAAAAATAAAAAAGTTACGGCTCTTGGAGGAAAGGGAGGAAAAAACGGAAAATCGCTCGGGGAAGAAAGGATTGAAACTAGTGCTTATCTGCAAAGTCATTCAGTAATTAAAGGAACTGTCCACTATTTGGATAATCTCTTCTAAAATGGTATATTCCCCACTTTAAAATAAAAAAAAAGCCTTATACTCAACTGCCGCACCAGTGACATTCTAGCGATGTCCGTTCCCCGTTTCCTGGAATGTGTGGGACACTGTTTTGCCATATGAGCTTTCCTGCTTATGGGCTGCTTCGCTCATCCTTCTCACTGTTTTATCCGAGGAAAATGTGAGCACTGGTAATCTGCAGGACTCACGTAGCATAAGAATGTTATGCCAGCACCGGGAGACCTGATGTCGACATCATGCACTGAGTACGTAGTTGTAGCGCTCCATAGGGCAGGCAGTTAATCTACTCGTTACTGGGCTGTCGACGGTCAGGCAAGACGTTGTCACGGGTGGCCTAGCCTGGCTTTGTTGCCCCGAGGCGAACAGTAAATGGTGGGGAAGAGATGATGGGGTAGTAGTAGGATGAATGTCGTGATGCCACCTGTGGTATGCAGCCAGGGAATCGGCCGCCGCTGCTGACGCTGTCCTCCGGGGTGGATGGTGGTAGCAGCTATGGATGGTATCACTCCCCACAGGTGGAGCGGGCCCCGGGTAGGATGATGAGAGGGGTAGTAATGGCAGACGCTAGAGCGCGGGGCGGCGGTGCCGGTAATCAAGAGACAGAGTCTATGGCTGCGGTTCCAGGTGTCTTTACTCACTCTTTGTGCTGTCTCGTTCGCTCTGTTAGTACTGGTCATCCGCTGTGATGGGCTTCGCCGACCTCGAGTAAGTTTGGAGAAGTCACCGGTGTTGGAGAGAAGAAGAAAATCCCTTGTCAGAGTGGTCCTTGTAGTTGTGAGGCACCTGGGCTTAGCAGTAGAACCCCAAGCCCCAGGCCCTGGGAAGAGAGAAGGAACTGGTGTTGTGTCCCAGAACTGATGTCCTGGGTAGACTGACTAGTGATTGTGTGTGTTTGCTCCTTTTCTACCCCAAGTGGAACCCGCCCCCCAGGTAACCGTCCCAGTGACTGGGTAATTCTCATGCTTCGTGATGGCCAACCCCCTGCCTACCCCAGCACAGCTCTTCAGAGAGAAGGCTCCTAAGCTTTATGTCAGGTGTGATTGTGGAACACCGGTGATTAACCCCCTCCTTACCTGAGGTGAATATCACACCTAAAATAAGGTGCAATACTCTGCGGCGACTGAAGCCTCAGGGCTTCATAGTGTCATAGAGACATGACATGAAATAACAAAGAAGGGGGGCGGGGCACAGATGGGGTCTTATCCGGTGGTGCCAGAAAAAATAAAATTAGATGCACTAACTTGGTGCGGTTGTGTTATAGACACAACCACTATAACCACGTGTTGAGGATGGCTACTGCAGAACCCAGGAGGATAGGGTTGAAGGAAATGGAAGGATAGGGTTAATTTACACTGCCAAAAGAAGAGCACTGCATATCAATGGGGATTAAGATGTTTGATTTTATGGTTTGACGTGTTTCGGAGCCATAGACTCCTTCTCCAGGAGAAAAAAATCAATAATGTACATTTCTTCCATTTCCTCCAAGAACATCATGCACTGAGTATAAGGGATTTCATTTTACAAAAAGAACTACAGGAAGAAGAGGTTGCCCAAGTACTGGACAACCCCTTTAATTATCTATTTTAAAACCATGCACTCTGCCTATAGCTATGGCTCTGGACCCATGCGGCCGCTGCTATGTGACAGTAGTCATAACAGCACTTCATAAAACAATTCCTGAAAATAACTTGTATATTTATTAATTTACTTTAGTAATAAATGGTCTGTGTCTTTTGACCAAGTAATTACAACAATGTCATTTGTTACTTCTCTATTTTTTATATTGTCATTATTATTGCATGATATCATTGTTGAAATCCCAGTGTAAAATATAAATGTGTCCTATATCTTCCATGCGTTTATATAAAGCCTTGAAAAAGAAATATGACACTAAGGCAATGAAGCAGCCAGGAGTGACTGAATGGATACGATTCCCCGAAATCCATCAGGGTAACATACTGCATTCATTCACTGGACAAAGGCCATTGTCCCTGCTCAGTGAGCTTGATATAAAAAATTGATGTCAAAGGGAAATACACCGTGTCCCTCAATGGACCCGCGTGTATCTTAAAGGGAAGCCGGCAGAGTTTTGCATTCCATTTGGCAATACAGTCATGTATTATTTACATAGGACTGCAAGATTATCTGTATATTGCACAGTATAAGATATAACACAACAAATTTGTTACATTTTACATCTGTATGAAAAATCTATCTATTAATGTTTCCATTTATAAAGCTGCTAATGGCAAAATTGTACTCTTGTTAATTTCTACCTCTCGGCTATGTCCAGTGTTATCCCTGACGTGTTGCTCTTTACTTGTGATGCCATATTCATGTTAACCAGATGATGGGATTATGTGGACATATTGTCCTTGGCTTACAGCAGCTGTGGGTGCGGAATTACTTATCCTTAATAACAAAGTGTGCTTTCATTCTTAAATTGTCCAATCTTCCATTTCCTAAAGGATCTAAAATAGATAAAGGGAATCTGTCAGCAGGTTTTTTCTATGTGATCGGAAGATAGTCTAAGATAGGGACACAGAATTCATGGATGTGTCACTTAATAGGCTTTGAGCTGTTTGCTTACCATGATTGTTTTATCACCAGGCGATTGTCACTACTGGACTACAGCTCATGGGCCTGCTAGTCCAACCACACCACACTGATAAGCAGCTCACTGTCAATAGACAATGTACACAGAGAGTTGTGGTGTGGGCAGAGTTAGCTTTCTGAGCTCTACTACGTGTTACATCTAAAAACTCTGATTATGTCACAACTACTGCACCCAGTAATCTAGGTGATACATCATTGGAATCAGGGTCTCTTTTCCTACATTATGCTGCTCTCAGATGAGGTAACAAAATCCTGGTGAAAGATTCCTTTTAAAAGGGGCAATATAATGCCTCATATACTGGGTATATACACATTGCCACACAGGACTGAGGTCCACATAAAAAACACATGCAGTGCCCGCATTAATACTGTATTTAGCATCCATAAATATATACATGGAGGACACAGTGTATACAAAGCTCAGGAAAATAGTGCCATGCAATGCATGGTCTTTCTCTTAATGACCCCATACGGATTTACTCAATGTTGGGAGAACTTGCCAATATTGACGGATTCAGCCAATGGTCTAATGTATATGGGGGGCACTGGCCGACTGATGGTCATGAGAGATTTCATTTGAACTTGTCTGATTTCCGACTGCCAATCACATTGTTCTTCTGGAGGTAAACCTCTGGCCGACATGCCTTCTGATAGAGAACACAAGGATGCTTGGCCAAATAGGTGCTACTAAGCATGAGAAAGATGGCTGAGATGGCTGTTATCTGAACCATCTACCGAAGCATTGTTTGTCAGCCATCTAATGTGTATGGTCAGCTTTAAACCTCCCATAGACATTAGATAAAAGTCAGTCAGAGCCGCTGAATTTCAATGGTTAATCCTTTTATTTGGCAGTTAGAAAAGCTGCCACTGTATATGTTCTTGTATATTTATATAACATCATTCAGTAGGATAGATCGGTGTTAAGTAAGCAATAGCCCCGGATCCCCAGCACAAGTAGAACCATAAGAGAAGAACCAAGACTTTTTACATCTCCATTATTGAGATCTTAAGTAATAGCTGAGAAACAATGTAAATGTATTGGATAACATTTGCAAACCAAGCAATGTCCACATCTCTGTGCCCTTTGAATCCATAATGAAGCTTTGATAAATAAGCCTTGTTACTCAGCTGCTCTATAAAGCAAAGTGATGCCAAGTCTTCTTTATGTGCCAGGGAGATCCAGGGTTGCCAACTTGATTCTTCTTTTTTTTTTTCTGGACAGCTTATCAAAAAACAATCACGTACCTCCAACATTTTTCATGGACAGATTGGAAAACCATAATGAATCATTCAAATTTAAAGTGATACATACCTATACCCATAATACTAATAGATATTAGCTTATGATGTGAATTATAAAATGATTATAATCACAGTCACAATAATCTGTACAAATTTCTCCAAATTCATAAAAATTACTGTAGTTTAAAATATTTTTTACCGGCAGTGGAAAAAGTTCCCTATTTTTACAGGCTGTCCAGGAATTTCTAGATAGCTGGCTGCCCTGGTGAGATCTTCTATTCTTGTACTGAAGCATTCTTATTTAGGCTGCTTTCACACATCCGGTTTTTGCTGAGCGGCACAATATGGCGCTTTACAGAAAAAACGCAACCGTTTTTTTTTTTTTGCCGCTGGTTGCGTTTTTTCCGCATAGGCTTGCATTAGCACAGTATTGTGCCGCATGGCCTTGCGTTGCGGCCGGATGGAACGTTGCCTGGCACGTTTTTTTGTGCGGCGAAAAAACTGCATCATGCCAGATGCGGCGCAATGCGGCACGATTTACAATGCAGTTTTTTGCACTGCGCATGCTCAGTATCAAGCCGCATCCGTCAAAAAACGGACGGGCCGCATAGAAAAACTTATGCAACGGATCCGTTTTTTTCGCCACATCCGTTGCATAGGTTTTTGAGCCGGATTGAGCCGCACTGCAAAAACCGCATGTGTGAAAGCAGCCTTACTGTCAAACACATGCACACTGGTGGAGATTTAGGCACAATAAAGGGTTATCCCCATCTCCATACATAGATATTATAGCAGCGGTGGGGAACATTTTTTACCGCCAGGGGCCATTTGGAAATTTCTACCAACCTTCAGGGGACGCACAAAATTATCAACTTGAAAATTACCCGGCTATATCTGGTCAAACAATGAATTAATTCACCCCTACTGTGGTGGCTGGAGCTGCTTTTCTTTGGTGCAGTGGTGATGTTCGGTGATATTGATCATATTGCTTCTCACAACTCCTTTTCCAGATTTGTCTTGGTCTGGAGAAGCTGGACAGCATGGATAGCACTTGGCGGTGGCACAGACAGCACTGGCGACAGCAAGGACAGAACTAGCGGCGGCACGAACAGCACAACAGCACTAGGTGGCAGTACGAACAGCACTTGGAGGCAGTACGGAGAGCACTAGGTGGCAGCATGGACAACACCAGGTGGCAGCACGGACAACACCAGGTGGCAGCACGAACAGCACCAGGTGGCAGCACGGACAGCACTATGTGGAAGCCCTAGGGGGCACGGACAGTACTGGGTCAGCATAGACATCACTAGGGGGGCAAAGATAGCACTAAGGGGCATAGACAGCAGTGGGGGTTACACAGCACTGAGGGGGTACACAGTACTTGGGGGCACACACAGTACTAGGGGGTATACACAGTACAAAGTGGAACACAGCACTGGGGGGCATATTGGGTTGTGGAATCACAGTACTGGGGGAGGAGTCTTTAGGCCCCGTCACACACAGAGATAAATCTTTGGCAGATCTGTGGTTGCAGTGAAATCATGGACATATTGTTCCATTTGTACACAGCCACAAACCTACCACTGATTGTCCACAATTTCACTGCAACCACAGATCTGTCGCAGATTTATCTCTGTGTGTGACAGGGCCTTTATACCACAGATCCGGGAGGCATATTCAGCAGGGAGGCCGGTAAACCTGATGCTCCTCCTCTTCTGTGACTGGAGTGCAGCGTTGAGCACATCCTGCACTGCTTAACCCAACCACAAGGTAAGCCCTAGCACGCAGAGTGCATGCACGTATTCGCATCACTCAGTGTGATTTAAAGGGCTGAGCACTGCAGTTCCCGGCAATGTGCCCGGGGGCCGCAGAAAAAGTCATTGCGGGCAACAAACCGCTCATGGGCCGGAGGTTCCCCACCCCTGTATTATAGGATATAACCTGCAAAAAAAAAGCTATTTTGAGACAATAACTTTTATTTGATAGCTTGTTGCCCAGAAGACAGACCACCACTGAGGTCTAGTTTGTAAACAAGTTAGCTGAGATTAGGAGGTAACAGTGCGCTCCAGTGATCCTGGCCAGCTTTCAAAACTGTGCACGCAAGCTCAATATAAAAGAGCTTGTAAGTACTGTACATGTTCCGCTATGTACTAGGGGCTGTCGGTTTCCACAGCAATGAGCTGTAAAGAAAAGAAAAGTGTTAATATCTCAAGAACAGCATAAAACCTTAATAAGCAGTGCATTGCAAATTTGCTTGTATTTTCTAATACTATCTGACAATAACCCTTTAAGAAGATGGGAATAACCCTTTAAAGGGAATCTGTCACCAAGTATTTGCCACCTAATTTGAGAACAGCATAACGTAGGGGCAGAGATCCTGATTCCGGTGATGTGTCACTTACTTTGCTGATTAGTGTAGCTTTGATAATATCACTGATTAATCAGTAGTAGGTCATTAGTGGCCTGCTGCCAGGTAGTCCAATATATTCATGAGCTCTGTATAGCTGCTAGATCTGCAGCAGAGAAAACATTGATCAAAATGATAGCAAACAGCTCAGTAAGTGACACATCGCTGGAATCAGGGTCTCTGTCTCTACATTATGCTAATCTCAGATAGGGGAGTAGTTAAGTAGTTTGAAAGGCGCCTTCAGGGACACTCTGCATATTGAAATCATCCTAAAATGTTAATATTTTATCATTCCACATTCAGACAATATTTATAAGGCGCTCTGCAGTCTCTTCCATTCATGAGTTGTCTTGAAGGGAACCTATCACTTGATTCATGCTGCCTTAAGCGGGCTTCACACGCTACAATTTTGCTACAGCGATCTCGTTGGGGTCACGGATTTTGTGACGCACATCCGGCCGCTGTAGCGATGTCGTAGCGTGTGACTCCTAGGAGCGATTTTGGATCGTTGCAAAAATGTCCAAAATCGCTCCTCATTGACATGGGGGTCCGCTGCCAGTTATAGCTGCTGTCGCTGGGGCGAAGTTGATCCTCATCCCTGCGGCATCACACATCGCTACGTGTGACGCTGCAGTAACTAGGATCATCTCCTTACCTGCCTCCGGCCACAATGCGGAAGGAAGGAGGTGGGCGGGATGTTACGTCCCGCTCATCTCCGCCCCTCCGCTTTCATTGGGCGGCCGCTTAGTGGCGTCGCTGTGATGCCTGAACGGACCGCCCCCTTAGAAAGGAGGCGGTACGCCGGTCACAGCGACGTCTCTATGCAGGTAAGTATGTGTGATGGGGGTGCCAGATTTTGTGCGCGACGGGCAGCGATATGCCCGTGTCGCACAAACGATGGGGGTGGGTCGCATGCTAGCGATATCGGGCCGGATATCGCAGCATGTAAAGCCACCCTTAACCGTGGGCGACATGAATCACAACCTTGTTCCAGCATTTCAGGACATTTATAGTCCGAAGATGAGAAAAATGAGTTGGGTTCGCTGTTGCTTGTCCCCACCCAGCTGCCGGTGATGCACAGGTTTCCCCCATATGTGTAACATTAGGGGGGACCCTATCAATCACCTGGAGCAAGGTTGCAACAAGCCGCATGTAATTGATTGGGAAGCATGAATCTAGTGACAGGTTCCCTGTAAGAAGATGGATGAATGGAGGAGGCTTCTGGGTGCCTTATAAATGATGTGTAGATGTACATGATAAAGGATCAATATTTTAGGAGGATCACAATATGCAGAGTGTTCCTCCTAAAGATAAGAAATGAATACAGACTTGTGGACTGCATCTCATCGTGTAACTAGCCGGCTCCAGCCCAGAAGGAAAGCACAGTACACGTATGAAGTAACATCCTGGAGAGGAGGAAATTGCATTTTGCTTTGTTGCAATCTAATTATAACCTTGGTTTTACATCGGAATACGGTAAACAAGTGACAGGAAGTGTTTGCTTTTCTGAGTTACTTGGGTAAAGAAACCTAATGCTGTTATTAAGCATTGACAGTATTTCAGAGTACGGCGTGAAAAAGAAATATTACAACATATTTTACATCCAAACAAATATCCTTAATTTGAAGGGCAAGTCGACTGTTGTATCAAAGTCACGGTAAATATATAGATATATATATATATATATATATATATATATATATATATATATACAGTGGAACCTTGAAGAGTAACTTGTTTGAGAGCGTATTGCAAGACAAGCAAAGCTTTTTAAAACTTTGTAACTTGGTTTAAGAGCAATGATTTGCAATAAGAGCAAATTCTCACAAAGCACATGTTTGGTTCTGTCCTTTCACTGTGCTCTGGAGGTAAATTTCTGTACATATGTACTGTATACAGTATACCATTGTACAGTATATACTATATAGCATGTCTATTGATTTGCATTTGTTTATATAGTATTGTACTTTCTTTTTGCTAACCAGTGCAGCACATTGCTTATACAGTGGAACCTTGGTTAACGAGAACAATCCGTTCTGGGAGTTGGTTGTTAACCAAGTTACTCGTCTAGCAAAGCAAAATTTCCCATATGAAATCATTGGAATGCAGACAATTTGTTCCACAACTTGTTAAATGTCCCATCCTGGTCCCCTATTGTGTCATTCCACACACATACAAACACGGACAAACACACACAAACATGCACAAACACGCACAAACACAAGCACATATTATGCTCACCTTACCTTCCGTTCCATCACCGGTCTCCTGGGACTTGCTGTTCGCTAGTACGGGCTGTGTATCGGGTAACCATCGCGATGAGGGAGGAACTTCCGCTGCCAGAGCGCTGACATCAAAGGCAGGAGCCGCTTGTCTCTGATTGGCCAGCGCACTGCCTTTGAGTTGCGGCTGACAGCGGAAGTTCCTGCTTCATAGCGATGCTTGCCGATACACATCCTGGTGGAGCGGCGATCTACAAGACCCAGGAGGCCGGCGATGGAATGGAAGGTACACATATTATGCTCACCTTACCTTCCGTTCCATCGCTGGCCTCCTGGGTCTTGTAGTTCGCCGCGAGGATTCCTCTCTCTGTCACGATGTACCGGCGAACTACAAGACCCAGGAGGCCGGTGATGGAACGGAAGGTAAGGTGAGCAAAATACTGTATGTGTGTGTTTGTTTGTGTGTGTTATGTGCGTGCTTGTGCATGCTTGTGCAGACTGCAAGTGCGGGTCAGAGCGCGGTGGATGTACGGAAACGGAAGTGTGTGCGGTGAGAATTTTGCTCGTACAGCAAAGCTTTCTCGTAAACTGAGTTACAAATTTACAGCAAGCTTTGCTTGTTAAGCGAAATTCTCGTTAAGTGGGTTACTCGTTAAGCGAGGTTCCACTGTACTGTAATCTAAATGCCTGTGCAGTATTCCTACCCCACATTTGGCTTAGTTCTGCCCTTGTTTTGGGGAGAATAGATTTGGATCTGATTTTTTTTTGTGTATTGTACTAGAATAAAGTATAGTATAAAGTAATAAATTATGTATTTTTGTAATAATTTTGTATAAATACAGTAAATATTTTTGGGTTGTGGAACAAATTGTCTGCGTTTCAATGATTTCCTATGGGAAAATTGGCTTTGATATGAGTAATACTGTTTAAGGCTGTGTCCGCACTTTGTGTCTCCACCTGCGTTTCCGTAGCGTTTTGAGCTGCAGCGTTTTCATACCGAAAGACATGCGTTTTGATTTTCCATAATAGTCTATGGAAAAGGAGGATTTTCCGTCCGCACTTTGCGTTTCTAAACGCTGCGTTTAATTTGCATAAATTGTGGCAAAAAACATGCGTTCAAAGAAGCAGCATGTCACTTGTTTTTGCCATTTCTGCAGCGTTTTGATAACATTGAAGTCAATGAGAAATGTGAAAACGCAAACAAAATCAAAATCCCAGCGTTTTACCTGCTTTTTAGGTGCAGAAAACATGCGTTTTGGACTAAATAAACACATGCTTTTTGGACATCAAAATAAAGATTTGATATGTCCCTTTACACACACACATAGTCCGACAATGAAATTAATGAAAAATATTAATTTATTGCTATTTTACCGCTAAATAGTAAATAACTGCTATAATTATATGAAATATAACTATTTTCTTTATATTTTCATAAATTATATTTGTGGCCCTTTTTTGTCTCTTTTTTCATTGTGTTTGACTGTTTAAACTTTATTTAGCAGTGTCTTTATGTTCAAAACGCATCTGTCCAAACAAGTATGTAAAAAGCGCTAAAAACGCACCTAAAACGCGGTAAATACGCATGCGTTTTTAGCGCTATTTTGTGGTAAAAAGCAACTTTGGCCAAAATCAATTACTGCCAGAGGGTGTGTTTTCGAACTGCAAGTAGGACGACGCAAAGTGCGGACATAGCCTAAGAGCACACTCCTGGAACCAATTATGCTCGTAATCCAAGGTTCCACTGTATAAATAGTATATATATATATATATATATATATATATATATATATATATATATATATATATATATATATATATATATATATATATATAAAATATATACTATATACATACTGTGTCTCTCTCTCTCTCATATACATATATACATATATATATACATATTAGTGTATCTATCCATCTATACATACACAGTAAAGTATCTGTAGTAGTAGCTATACACATATAGCTACTATTACAGTTACTCCGTGGGTGTCATCCATCCTTCCTAGGGCTCAGTCATGCACATAATTGTGGTAAACATAGCTTTAGTATTGCTCCCAAGGGAAAATATCTCCATAATGTGGCAGCGTATGGCAGCATATGGAGTGCACATGGCTCACAGGAACTCAGTGCCGCTGCTTGCTGTAGGTGCTCTAGTATAATATGACACATTCCCTCAGTAACTTTAAAATGGCAAATAGGAATGTAAAGAAATAATAATCATTTTATTCTATAGCGCTAACATATTCTGCATCACTTACAATTGATTGGGGGCATGTACAACCATATCAGACAATACAGAATAGCACATAATTATAGAATTTTAACAAGAAGAGGGAGGATCCTGATCGCCAGATTACATTCTATAAGGACATAGGATGAACACAAAAAGTAAAAGTGCTTTTCATGTAAGGTCCAGCCATCAATTTAATAAATAGGGATATTCAAGTAAAGCTGCACGACGGTCACCAGCCAGTGTCTGTATAAGGCCAGATGCAATGTGATACTGAATGCATGCAGGGTGTGGGAACAGAATTTAGGAAGCACCACATCCTGAAAAAAATGTAGGAAACTAAAAACAGAGAGGAGTTAAATTAGTGAGGGGATAGAACTTTAAAGAGATGTTTTTTTTGTGGCACACTCAAAGCTGTTGATACTGTTAATTAATTGGGGTTGTGGATTTCAGAGAGCTGGATGAGGCACAAGGAAAGTCGGGAAGTGAGAAGTTCGGATTGTGGAGGATCTTAATTTTAGAGGATTTTCAGAACAGAAATCACAGGTAGAATAGGGAGTAGATGTAGGGTGGTGCAAAACTGTGAAGGGCTTTGTGGGTTAAAGTGCTACATTTATATACACTGTAGCGGATGGGTAACCAGTGCAATAACTGGCACAGGGTGGAGGCAACAGTGTAGCATCTGGGCAGAAGTATAAAATGCATTGATAACATTTTAAACCCACAGACAAATCCATATGTCAAAATGTTGCAAGTCACCAAAATATTGTGTTACTGAGCTGATTGCCACTTTAGTAGAAAAGAAAACCATTTTAGTATTGACTTGCTGTGTGTATGTACATTTTACTTGATATCTAAAAGAAGAATGTTCAGGTGCTGTAAAGTCATTTTCATTTCTGGTTGTTATGGTAACTGCAATAATTTGATGCCTTCGACATGAACCCAGTCTCAGTTACTATGGGAACTGTTTTCAGCCTGTGTTATCTCCATATATTGCAGTAATAACTTGATGTTATGTTTGCAATTTTTCCAACATGCAGTATTTGTTTGTTTGTAATCTATTAGCTTTGATCACATCACATTTAGGCTTTATAGCAGATATCTATATGTCAATATATACTACATAAATGAAGCCACTAATACTCTTAGCTTTCCAAGAGTGCAAAAATGCAAAATAGACGTTCTTTGGCATACATTCAGAGGTGGATTAAGAGTTGCCAGGGCCCCGGCCAGTTTAGAAGGTGTGGCTCCCCCCCCCGGCCCCGATGTATCACGTGACATGTTACATGATCCCCTTTTAGTAGAACATGTGATAGCTCACGTGATTAACACAGGTACACTGGTGCACATCTATAGAGGCAAAACAACAGAGACAGTGATGCGCTATGTGCGCCTTGCACATTTTTTCCCCTTACATACAGTGTTATATGTAACATAGCACTATAAATAATTGAGCAGTGGTTGGAAATCAACTTTCTGAGGAGCCACATAGGAGATTGTGACTGTTGTGGAGGCCAAACCAATAAGCTGAAATTAATGTTGCTCAATATTAATATTAATATATTAGATATACCGTAATTATTATTTTATATTAATTAAATCACTTAATATTGAGCAGAATTAAGTATGCTTACTCTCCTCTTATATACTGTATGAGCCTTACATATCTCTCCTATATACAGTATGAGACTCCCACATAGATCCTTATATACAGTATTAGTCCTCTCATTTCTCTCTATATGAAGTATGAGCCCTCACGTAGCCCGGGGGTGGAACAGCTCCTGACCATCCTGTACTTACCGTTTCCAGCGAGCTTCCACAGCCTTTGCGAGTTCCCTGCTCTCCGGTACTCGTAGAGTGCTGTGTGCCGCCCCCGCGACAGCCGACAGGAAGCTCGGATCCGGATCCGCAGTGGCTCGAGGGGTCTCCGGACCCGAGGCGGGGTCGAGCAGCCTCTCGAAAATAAGAGGGTGGATTGGATAATGATCGTGACATCACCCACGGTTCGTGGTAAAAATTGGGATACCACTGCTGCTGCGTTTAGGGGGAGAGGGGAGTGCCCGGGAGCGATGGAATGGCAGCTATTGATGTTAACCCCTCCGTGGGTAGGGGAAGGTGTCCTGGGGCTCGGTGCTGGCAGGCTGGGGACCCATTGGGAGCAAAGGGGCACAACCTACTCACACAGTCCAGAGATGCTGACACTGACAGCAGGTAAACCAAAGTCTTGAACACCCTGCAGCCTTAATCCGAACATGTTGAGTCCGTGCCCTTTTGGCGTTGCTGGTTGGTCTGAAGCCTTGTCTCTTGGCACCGTGTTTACACTTGGTGGATCCCTTTCGCCTAGGACTACTCGCGTCCCGCTCACCTGCGTGGCTAGCAGAGTGAGCTTGCTCTCAGGGTTCACACTTGGGATTTTCTGGACGGTTTTGGGAAGTCCTATCCCTCTCGTTGTGCTAGTACCCCAATTTTGGAGCAGGTGGAGAGCGGTTCAAGAAGATTCCATTCCCGTCGGGTGAATTACTGGGCTGCATGAAGCTACTTCCCAGCCTAGGGTCCGCGTACCCCGTCGTGCCCTGGCCCCTGCTTGGTTGTAGCACAAGGCCGCCGGTCTGCCCTCCGTGGCAGAACCGTGCCCCCTGTCACTACCCCCTGCGACCGGGGTTCCAGCTCCTTCCAGGTCAGACCAACGTCTGGCACCTGGGATGATTACAGGAGCCCAGCTACGCAGTGTGACCTTTCCTGTCACCACTCACTGGCACTTCTCTCTCTCTCTCCTACTCCTGACACTTCTGGCCCTCCTTCTACCATCCTTCCATCTGGGCGGCCCTATTCCCCCAGGCTGCCCAATGGGTGTTTGGTGGGTGTGGTGCAGAGTGCTCCTCAGGATTTGTGTATACCTGTTCTTAGCAACACCAAAGGGACAGGACCCATAACCAAGGAGGAGCGGTTACCATGCAGAAGGGCAGATTGCACGGCACCCTTGTCACGACCTGATAGGCCAGGGCGTCACAGCTGCATACACTAAGGATCATGTGATCTATGACTCTTCCCCCCTGTGACATCATCGCAGGTCCTGTTAGTGCAGAGGTGTCCTGAGTGCAATTCCTTCCTAGCCTATTGCTGAGTGGCTCTGTGTATATAAAGCATCTTCCCCTTATGGGAGGTGCCTGGGCAACTTTTCCTATCCTTAGGTATGTTGTCAGTATAGAGGTCGCACTGCGTACCTCTTCCTGTGCCTCTTACTAACGTGTCTTTTCCTATCCTTAGATTTACCCATGTATGCGGTGCCTCCGGAGTCACTGCTTCTTTGATGCCTAAATTATCCGTAAGCTGTGCCTAATCCTTGGTGCTAAGCTTCACATCCGGTTTCATGTCCACAGAGTCAAGTCGCATCAGCAGTACTGCATCCGGAGAAGCCACTTCCACTAGACCTGCACGTATGCTGTGTCTTGTCACGTTGTGCCGTGCCACTGTCCGGGCGTACTACCCATAGACTTTACATTATCCCTGTGACACAGTGAGTTGTAACCATCGTCTTGGAAATCTTGCATTTAGGTCCCCTGGGGTTGTACCGGACAGCCCCTGTAAAGGAGTTCGCTCACGGTTGATCCTCCAAGGGAATCCGCTGCATGGTTCGGTGGAGCCGCTCCCAGTCATTCTCGCATTCCTCACCTGTTTAGTGATTGTCAATAAACCTTGTCGCCGCCGCTCTGTGGTGAGCATTACAGTTCCCTCACATAAGCCCCATCATATACAGTATGAGACCCCATTTAGCTCACTAGCTAAAGTATGAACCCTCCCATAGCCCCCTATACAAAGTATCAGCCCTCACATAACCCCCTATATACAATATGAGCCCCCATATAGCTCCCTATATACAGAATAAGCCCTCACTTATCTCCTTATATACAATATGAGCCCCCCATATATCCCCCTAGATACAGTATGAGCCCTAAAACAACACATACTCAGCTCCCTCCCATTCCGTTCCCCTGGCACTTTACTGTGGTCCCCCGGGATTCACTTCTTCTTTTGGCCGGCACGTATATGGTGGTGCACAACGGCTGATGTCGTCATCTTGCCGTCACATCACATAAGAGACGACAGACGCTTTACTAGAGCTAGGTTGCTATTCTGTATTCCCAGCAGCAGAGCTTTGAGAAAGCTCCCAGGCTGGAGATGGCGAGGCACAAAGCATTATAATGAGAACAATCTGTCCATGGGCCCCTCTGGAGCTTAGAGGTGGTAGCCCAGAATGCCCTCATTATAATCTGCCTATGCATACATTTATATGACTTATGTATGCCGTTGATTTGAATAGCTTTGCAAATTCCTGTTTTACCTCTATCTTCCAGAAGGAAAAGGGAAAAAAAGGATCTGTCAAATTGAAATGGAATACAAGCAACATACAGTGCCTACAAGTAGTATTCAACCCCCTGCAGATTTAGCAGGTTTGATAAGATGCAAATAAGTTAGAGCCTGCAAACTTCAAACAAGAGCAGGATTTATTAACAGATGCATAAATCTTACAAACCAACAAGTTATGTTGCTCAGTTAAATTTTAATAAATTTTCAACATAAAAGTGTGGGTCAATTATTATTCAACCCCTAGGTTTAATATTTTGTGGAATAACCCTTGTTTGCAATTACAACTAATAATCGTCTTTTATAAGACCTGATCAGGCCGGCACAGGTCTCTGGAGTTATCTTGGCCCACTCCTCCATGCAGATCTTCTCCAAGTTATCTAGGTTCTTTGGGTGTCTCATGTGGACTTTAATCTTGAGCTCCTTCCACAAGTTTTCAATTGGGTTAAGGTCAGGAGACTGACTAGGCCACTGCAAGATTTTTTTTACATCCTCTTTCCCTCCATTAGACTGTCTAAGAAATCCCCTGTGTTTTCGGAGGGGGGCATGCGTTTACAATACTTTGATCTGTCCTGCTCAGGGCAGATCAAGGTGCGCCTGCGCAGGACCTCAATGCCGGCTAGTGTGCATGACGTAGGACTCATCATGCGCTCAGGCTTCAGAAGAAGGAGGACAAAGATGGCCAAAAGAGGAGGCGCCGGTACCGGAGAACAGAGACACCCATCCAACCAGTCTGCACCGCCCATGTTGGAATGCTGTATATAAGAGTCCACTGGTGTTTGCCATAGCTTATAGTGGCCAAATCTGTTGACAGGTTCCCTTTAATATTTGCAGAAAAATCTAATTTTATTTAATATGCAAATGAGGGTGCTTTGCTGCACCATTGGTGTGATCTTTGCTTTGGTGCACCATTGGTGTGATCTTTGCCTTGGTGCACCATTGGTGTGGTCTTTGCTTTGGTGCACCGTGGGTGTGGTCTTTGCTTTGGTGCACCATTGGTGTGGTCTTTGATTTGGTGCACCGTGGGTGTGGTCTTTGCTTTGGTGCACCATTAGTGTGGTCTTTGCTTTGGTGCACCATTGGTGTGGTCTTTGCTTTGTGCACCATTGGTGTGATCTTTGCCTTGGTGCACCATTGGTGTGGTCTTTGCTTTGGTGCACCGTGGGTGTGGTCTTTGCTTTCGTGCACCGTGGGTGTGGTCTTTGCTTTCGTGCACCGTGGGTATGGTCTTTGTTTTGGTGCACCATTGGTGTGGTCTTTGCTTTGGTGAACCGTGGGTGTGGTCTTTGCTTTGGTGCACCATTGGCGTGGTCTTTGCTTTGGTGCACCATTGGTGTGGTCTTTGCTTTGGTGCACCATTAGTGTGGTCTTTGCTTTGGTGCACCATTGGTGTGGTCTTTGTGCCGGTGCACCGTTATGCCCTCATATTTGTATTCTAAAGTCTTTTGTTTTTATTGACAGCGCTCCAATAGTAAAAGTGAGTGCTGTCTAATATCAGCTTGTATGTCTGATTTTTACCGCTCTTACTACACTGGTGTACCGTGAGTGCGATTTTTCTCTCGCCCCATTCACTTGAATGGGTGCGAGAGAAAAGAGTCTCGCATTACAATCGCAGCATGCTGCAATTGTTTTCTCGGTCCGATTAGGGCTGAGAAAACAATCGCTCATGTGTGCTGACATACAGGCTAAAATTGGTCCGAGTGGAATGCGATGTTTTATCGCACGCCACTCGCACTGATTTTCTCGCCGTGTGGCTTAGGCCTTATAGTGTTTAGCACTTTTTCAAGTGTGTTACAGAGTAGATCCGTCTTAAATAGATGTCGTGTGCACAGACTCATAGGGTGAGTTGTCAGTAAGGGACGCGACCACTTAAAGTGCTAAGGGCAGCATGAAGGCCAAATACAGCCCTGCTCATGAATCAATAATTCATAAATCATTGGGACCCAAACAGTATATATACTGTAAGATTCAAGTAGAAATTTCCCAATCAGTTAATTTATTAGCTATGCATAAATATTCCGTGTGAATTCATATAGCAATCAATTGAGTGTGAGTCTTTAGAAAAATCTATCATGCATGATTTGCATGCAATCATCCTAATGTACAACATCACATAAAACATGTACTGGGTGGTTGAGGACGTGCACAATGTAATCAGATGAATGTAAAATTTATAACATATACTTAAAAAGGCAATCTCCTAAAAACTGGTTTGTTGAGGATTCATCGACCATGTTTCTATAAAGATTATCAGATTTAGGCCTTTCTAAGGGGAGTGGAGAAGAAGGTACTTCTGAAATGAGATCCAGTAAGCAGCAGAGCATTTGGAAAAAATTATATGTATAAGTGTAGATTATCTGGATTTTCCACTGGGGTACTACACCAATTCACCCTTAGGGTAAATTCACACAGTGCGTTTTTCGCAGCATTTTTGCTCGTTTTTCGGGTGCGTTTTTGGTCTCAAAACCGCAGGACTTTGCTTCCCCAGCAAAGTCTATGAGTTTTCATTTTTGCTGTCCGCACACAACTTTTTTTTTAAGCTGCGTTTTTGAGCTTAATAAAAAATAATGGACATGTCAATTTTTTCCTGCGTTTTTCTGCGTTTTCCCCCCATGCAATGCATTGGAAAAAGGTAGAAAAACACAGAGATCAAAAACGCAGCAAAACGCAGCCACAAACGCCCCAAATCGCGGTAAAAACGCATGCGTTTTTTGCTGCGTTTTTTTGCCGCGGGTGCTTTTTTGTGCGTTTTTAGCTGCCAAAAACGCACAAAAACGCAGCGTCAAAAAAATGCAGCGTGTACACATAGCCTTAATTGTCAAAGGTGACAGATAGTCATGTGGTTTTTAGCCATAGGAGGTCACAGCGTTTTGCTTCGCAGAATGCTCCCTGGCTTTCCATTGTTCCTGCTGTCAGTATTCATTTGTATAGGTAAGCTTTCCTGCAGGATTTATCTCTCCCCCTTTTGGATCCAGCAGGAGCTCGCCTTTCACCCAGCTGCTGATCATCAGCATTATCTCGGTGCTTAAATACCCCTTCCTTCCTTGGACTGGTGCTGGTGATATTTTTCAGTTCATTCAAGCCGTGGTTGCAAGCTGGTGACTTGTACTCCTCTGTGGTATTGTTACTAAAAACGATGCTGAACTTCTACCTATGTCATCTGTAGATAAATAGTTCATGCATTTTCCCCCTGTGTGTCCTCCTTGTGTCATCTATAGTGTTTATTGGGGTTGACTGGGGGTGAACCATCACTCATGGGTTTGGAGGAGCCAATGCAGCTAGTGGGAGCCATGACTTTGCATGTTCCCATAAAATCCACAAAAAGAAGAGGAGTTGTTTTTTGTGATAAAGAAGGTCATTTTATTGGAGTCTATCCCTCAATTCCTAAGCAAAAAGGAACATCTGGAACTCAGCTTACCCTTGGTGGTATGGGGGTGGACAATAAGGGTGTGTGTTTGTTCTTCACATGTAATTCTGGCTTTGTCCTGACAGAAGAAGTCATGCTAGAGAGCAGAACTGAGAGACTTTCGTGTTTGTTGGCAGTGGAGCAAGAGTCAGCATGGTGGATGCTCTGTTTGTAACTCATTGGCTTACCTGCAGTATGTTATCGAACCCGATCTCCATCTATGCCATCGACCCAGCAGCACCACTTGCTCAGGAATGCCTGATACAGATATTACATAGTATAAAACTGAGTGTAGGATCCCTGCATTATCAAGTAATTTCTTGCTATGCCGTGGAAGGCCTTCCCACTCCCATTATACTGGGTCTACCCTGATTGGTGAAACATAATCAGGTAGTGGATTGGCAATCCAGGGAAATTGTGGAGTGGGGAAACTACTGTATTGATGATTGCTTGTGCTTGTACACTTTACTCTATATAATCTCTATGGAGTCTTTACCTGCATTTTTCTCTGGGTTTGAGGATGTGTTTTCGGAGATGGGGTGTCAGGATTTACCTCCCCATCGTGTATATGACTGTTCCATTAATCTGCTTCCTGGAGCAAAACTTCCCAATTTCAGACAGTATAATTTTTCTGGCCCAGAGAGACAGGCCATGAAAGATTACATTGCTGAGAGTCTGGAGAAGGGACATACCAGACCCTCCTCTTCAACCGTAGTGGTAGGGTTCTTCTTCGTTAAGAAGAAAGATGGGGGTCTCCACCTTCTTTGGATTTTAGGGAATTGAATCAGATTACCATCAGAGACACTTATCCTCTCCCTCTGATTCCAGATTTATTCAACCAGATTGTGGGAGCTAAGTGGTTCTCAAAGTTGGACTCACGGGGGCCCGACAATCTGGTTAGAATCAAAGAAGGGGAAGAATGGAAAATGGCTTTCAATACACCTGAGGGACATTTTGAAAGTCTAGTCATGCGATTTGATCTCTAATGCCCATGCCGTTTTCCAACATTTTGTGAATGATCTTTTTCACCATTTGGTGGGTAAGGTTGTGGTGGTTTATTTGGATGATATCTTGATGTACTCACCCGATATAGAGACACATCAGATACATGTAAAACAGGTATTACAGATTTTAAAAGATAATAAACTGTATGCCAAACTGGAGAAGTGTGTTTTCGCTGTACAAGAAAGAGTTTTGTCCAGCGCTCTGGAGTGAAAAAATCCAATCAATTAAGGATCAGACAATCTCCATGCAGAGGAAAAAAAGGAGTTGACAATGACAATGGCATGGAGATTGTCTGACCCATGATGTAAATCTTTTTACTTGCGCATAAAGCGAAAATAAAATTGGAAATCTTAATTGATTGGATTTTTTCACTCCGGAGCGCTGGACAAAACTCTTTCTACTTCATTACTCACAGGTGGCTGCACCTACTGGTCCGTGCTGCAGAAGGAGTTAAAATACACAGCAAATGGGTGAGCTGAACTAAAAAACTTTATTTTGTTTTTAATTCGCTGTACAAGAGGTACAATTTATGGGGTACAAATTTTTGTCTTCAGGTTTTCAAATGGATCCTGAGAAGGTCCAAGATATACTTGACTGAGATCGTCCAGAAAACATGAAAATGTTACAGCGTTTTCTAGGATTTATCAACTTTTATCGGAAACTTTTTCAGAACTATTCGGTGATTGTAAATCATGGCAAAAAAAGGGACAGATTTCTCTCAATGGTCAGAACCTGCGAAGCAGGCTTTTTCTTCTTTAAAAAGATGTTTTTCCACAACACCTATACTCAGTCAGCCTGATGTTTTGCAGCCTTTTATCATGGAGGTCGATGCATCTGAGGTGGGGGCTGGGGCTGTGTTATCACAAGGTCCGCCTCCTGGTAAATGGTGCCTTTGTGTTTTATTTTCCAAGAAATTGTCCGCAGCCTAGAGAAACAATGATGTTAGTATCAGAGGGTTCTTAGCAATTAAGTTAGCTTTCGAGGAATGACATCATTGGCTGGAGGGGCAGTTCATCCTACTACAGTAATCACAGACCATAAAAATCTGTCATATCTCAAGTCTGCCAAACGTCTCAATCCCAGGCAGGCTAGATGGGTTTCTTTTTTTTCCCAGATTTAAGTGTACTGTCACTTACCATCCAATGATTAAAATCATCAAAAAGATGCATTATCCTGGAGCTTCCCTGGTGGTAGTGATCATGCAAACCCAATACTCAGTTTGCAGAAGGGGGTGGTCGTCTCGGCTTTGTGCCCAGACCTGGAGGGGGAGGTCTTGGAGGCTCAGGGGGATGCCCCGGCCTCTTGCCCTTGAGGGAAGTTGCTTGTGACACCTATTTTGCATCACAATTCTGTAATTGCGGATCAAACAGGTAGTAAAGCAACCTCAAACCTCCTGTCTTGACGTTTTTGGTGACTGAGGTTGTATCAGGATGTGGTTAGCTATGTCTCTGCTTGCAGTATTTGCGCACGTTCCAAGGTAATGCGTACCAGTCCATCAGGATCTCTCCTGCTATTGCCTATCCCAAATGGACACAACTGCCAAACACACATGCCAAAACTCTGGCTCAGGTCATATGCCAAGACTCTAATTACTAAATAGGATAACTGAAGTGAGCGCTAATATATATATTTTATGAGTGCAAGCCAAAAGAATACATAATACATAAGGATAAGGCTACACATCAAGCTTAGATAATAGTATAATGCTATAAGCATACCTAAAAATATATTGAAGCATACAATGAAAAATGCCACTTGCTAACTTGAAACTGTGAATAATGAAATGCATACCTGCCATGAATATTAGGAAAAAGGAGATATTTAGCAATCGCATTGATCAATGTAACTGAGCCCCAAAACCTCGTCAAGGTATATCTCTATATTGGGGTCCCTAGCTCTGTGACCCTAACTGTGTGTCATCTCATTGCAATTAAAAACTGCTGTGTGTGGAGAGGGGTAACCGATGACTTTCTTATATAGGAGATGTAAAAAACATGGCCGAAAGGGGCGGAGCTGTGTCTTTTGGCTTGCACTCATAATATATATATTAGTGCTCACTTCAGTTTTCCTATTTAGTAATATGAAGTTTTTTTTTTAATGTGAACACAGCTCCGCCCCTTTCGGCCATGTTTTTTCCATCTCCTATATAAGCAAGTCCTTGATTACCCCTCTCCACACACAGCAGTTTTTAATTGCAATGAGATGACACACAGTTAGGGTTATAGAGCTAGGGACCCCAATATAGAGATATACCTTAACGAGGTTTTGGGGCTCAGTTACATTAGAGAGCGGTACTGTCACGGGTGTTTCACAGGTGACAGACAGTCATGTGGTTTCGGCCAATAGAAGGTCACAGGTCTATGGGTGCATGTGAAACATCGGACTGGGCTGATGACATCCAGTCCGATATACACAGAGACAGGCAAGAGAGAAGATGGAGAGATTCATTTTTCATCTTCACCACATCTGTGATAAGTCTCGCATGTGAGAGAATTGGATCATGGTGACTGACACTTGGCAGATGATGCTCGGCACACACAAAATATTGACACTTTGGGCACAATTTCCCACTTTTACTTTAGGGTTCACTTTCTTTTGTTGCCATCAGTTTAGACATTAATATCTGTGTGTTGAGTAATTTAGAGGGCACACCAAATTTATACTGTTATACTATCAGTACACTCACTAAGTATCATATGTTCACTGTTGTACCATGAAAAGATAAAATAAAATATTAACAAAAATGTGAGGGGTATATTCACTTTTGTGATATACTGTACATACAATTGGCGACATTTAGTCCTGGGTATTATAATCCATGCATATGTGACGCCCTGGCCGGGCCAGGTAGTCACAGATAGGCCCCTGCACAACACCTTTCCCTCATAGGTGACATCAGCCAACCTTCAAAACCCTAGTCACCCCCCTCAGGGCTAGATGGACACACCAGGGGGCGGAACCAGGTGGTTGGAAGACGCCCACCAAGGAGTCTAGACAGCCCGGGGTGGGAAAACAGAGAGTCTACAGTCAGTTCAGTTTGGGAGTTCAAGGAGAGTGGAGGTCAGGCCTGTGTGTCAGGCCTGAAGTAAACTGACAGGTACCAGGGTAGGAGCCCTGGTGCCTTTGGCTAGGAGGCAGACGGCGGTCTCCGTCTGCAGGAGATGGAAAGATGGCTCAGTGGAACCGAGGTGGGCCGGGACAGGGTAGTGGCCCGCCGGTACCGACCTGGGGAACCAACTCGGAAACCGGAGCACACAGGGGGGTACTCAGTCCCTGAAGCTAGGTCCAGAAGCGACTGGAACTGGTTAATTAACTGATTGAGGCCAAGACTAGAGGTCCTGTCCCACCCAAAGTCCCGATAGAAGGCAACAGCCCACCGAGAGGGATAACAGGCCACCGCAAGGGCTCAGAGATCCCACGGGCCAGCATCTGCGGGCAAGGGCTCCTTAGGCCACATCCATCCGGGAGCGGACTCCTGCAGTTGCAAGCACAGGCAGTCCACCATTACACAAAAGTGCAGGAGAAAGACCGAGACCACCAGCCAGGTGGGGGACCAGAACGCAGCCAGCTGGGGGCACCGACCACCATCACCTTGGTTTACCAGAGACTCGTGTGTTTCCTTCACTAGTGAATACACCAGTACCCTGCGGTCGCCCATCTCCCTGCTCCAGAAAATCCCAACGTGTCCCGGGGCCACCATCCCTGCCCACGGAGGGGTTAACAACTTGCTGCGCAACATCTCCCCCCAGGTGCCCCGTAACTGCAGCGGTGGTGTCCAAACTCACCACATACCGTGGGTGGCATCACAAACCTAGTACGGCCCAGTCCGTACATATACGTTCTACATCCACCACCCCCAAACTCTATTCATTCGGAGTGTCCGCGGGATCCCCCGGGTCTGGAGACCCTCGAGCCACCCACCGGAAGGCCCGGACCCGAGCGGCAGCAGGCTGCCGGCACGGGGGCAGCACACATACGGCATTGCCAAATGCACAGAGACTGAATGGCAGTAAACGCTTGCTACAAGTCCAGACTGTATGCCGCCATATGCTGCCTTGTTTGCATAGTTAGCGTGTGATATTGCCAGAACATAAAGCAGAAATAAATGAAAGTGAAATGTAAACCTCTTATTGGAGCTGTTAATAAAATTTCATGCAGGTTGTTAGCTAGCATTCCTAGAAATGGCAGAATAGAATTTTTAACAGCAAGTCCCCTGTGTTTCTTCCTGTTAAGCAGGTTCTATTACTTGTCAGCCCAAAGCTATCAGGGCATGTTGGGAGTTGGAAATTCTTTGATATATTTAATCTATTCACGGGTTCAGTGAATCTGAATGGGAATACTATTAATGTCAACTTTATCATTTGAAAAAGCAATAACCTTGTATGCTATAGAGAAAGCTATAGGTTATGGATTCATTGAATCCTGAGGCTGTTCCTAGATATGATGGTGAGCTGGTGTTGCTCACCTGTCCCTGCTCCAGTGTTGGGCCTTGTTACCTTCTCTTATGGCCAGCTCCCCCTATACTAGTTGATGCTGGGTTGCTGCGATGTCCAACAAGCATCTCTGAAGTTATCACCCGAGGTCTTCTAAAGCTTACTCAGGTACCCATGTGTGCCTGAGTATTCAGGAAGCATACCTTCCAGATACCATATTTTTTTCAGGAGTTTGCTTCATCATCCATTTCACTCAGCTCCAGACAAGTTTCTTATCATTTTCACTGCAAACTCCCCTCTAGTTTCCAGCAATCGAGTACTACTTCAGAGCTCAGACCAGTGAATCCTCTTCTTGTTAAGCTCCGCTGCTTCAGACTACAAGTCGCTTGCTTATTTCTGCTATTAAAGTACCTGATTACAAATATGTCTTCTCTATAAACTATATACCTTCTGAAAGTTCCTGAATGCATACATCTCTGCTACAGTATTAATCATACCCCTCCTACAAGTTCCTGATTACATAAGTCTGTATTAACCATATCCTTCCCTTAAGGGGGTTATCCAACTTATTTTGCTTTTTTATATTTCACTATTGCGCTACATGGGCAGGTAAGTAGATAGCAACTACTTACCCACCCTGTTGTCAGCCCCTCTCCCCCGGCTCAGAGCGGTCATGTGACTGTTCCTGCCTGGATTTTGCTGCTCCCTGTGACGTCACGACAACAGGGGCAGGACCTTGTTGACGGGCATCACAGCCGACGTCATGTTGCTGCCCTGCTGCCTACCAAGTACAGTGCGATGTAGTCCACGCCCCCTCTCATCCTCCACCATCCCCTCCCCACATTTCATACTCTCCTCTGCCCCCTGTGTGCTGCTATCTGTGCTCTGTATATGCCGGGCCCTGGACCATTCACTGTTAGGACTGCGCTGTTTGCTTGACGGTGTCCTCAGCTTTTTTATGATGTATGGGGCCCGGGTAACTGTCTTCCCCCACCCCGTGTACTGTCTCTCTGCACTATGTGATGAAGACAGGGAGCAGAGCCCAGTGACGTCACCTGACACCGCGATCAGCACTGAGCTCTGCATCACTCAGTTGTAAAGACAGCATGGGGTGAGAGACAGAGTGCGGAGGGTGGGGGGGGGCAGAAAAGACAGCGCAGGGGGAGAGAAGAGAGTACATGTGTGACAGACAGAGTGGGGGGGCAGAGGAAAGAGGACAGGGGGGAAGAAGAGAGTGCACTGGTGAGAGAGAGAGAGAGAGCGGGGGGGCTGCTGGAAGGGGCAGAGGAGACAGGACAGGGGGAGAGAGGAGAGTGCACTGGTGAGAGACAGAGGGAGGTTGGTGGAGGGTGCTGGGGGGCAAAGGAGAGAGCGCAGGGGGAAAAAGAGAGTGCACGGGTCAAAGACGGAGTGGTGGTTTGTATGTGTGTGTGAGTATATACATATATTTATCTATCAGGTGCTGGGGCAGAATACTGACAGCCAATGTGTGTGCAGAGGGTGGGCAGAGGGCGGGGCTGCGCAGTGCCTGCTGTGACTGTGAAGTTCGGCAGTCAAACAGTCAAACGTGTCATGTTTGCTTGAGCTGCAAGTAAATAAAGTGGCTGTAGAGAATAAGGTGAAAATTCAAGAGGAACAAAAGTTAGAAACAAAAAAAAAAAATAATATAGGTGTGTTGTAAATGACAATACAGCACAGAGTAGCTTAAAAATATATATATTTTGTGGCTGTACAACTTTTTTAAGTTCGGGACTGAATTAACTTCTCTGCTGTTTCAGTGTGACTAACCTCCAGGAGCATCTACAGCTTCCCGTTTTGCTTGCTAATCTACTATCCTGCATACTGAGCTCTCTTGGTAGTCACTTAAACATGTGCTGTCTTTTTCTGCTAAATTATCGCCATCGGTCCGTGCTACTGTACCGCCCCGCGGGCTCGGCTGCGACCGCCGAGCCGCTCGGATCCGTGCTCGTACTGCGGGTGGTGGCTCAAGCCTCTCACGGACCCGGGGGTTATGTCGCTCTGCAAGGGAGTTGGCGCTACACGCGGGGACTTGGGTAAGAAGTTCCACGGCCGGGGCCGCGGTTGATTGGTTTGGATTGTAAGTTCGTGACGCCACCCACGGTTGTGGTGAATGGATGGACACCACCGCTGCCGTTAACTAGGCCTCTCAGGGACGGTGTTGTGCAGCTTGGTGTTTACCCCTCCGTGGGTAGGGGAGCGATGGTCCCGGGGGCCCGAGGGAGGTGCTGAGGCGGGGGAGCGGGTTGGACGCTGGTACAGTGCAGCGCGGTGCGCCGCCCGAAGGCACTGGTGTACTCACTATGACACAATACACTCGAGTCTCTGGTAAACCAAACGGAGTGATGAACGGGGCCCGCAGCCGGCTGCAGCTTCTCCCGGTATAGGTTGGTGGTTTCTGCCCTTCTCCTGCACCTCTGTGTGTAAATGTTTGACTCCTATGCCTATACACCGGTAGTCCACTCCCCGACTTGTACATGCCGTAGGAGCCCGTTTGCCCGCAGACGCTGGTCTTTTGCGTCTTTATGCCTTGGCGGTGGCTTTACCCTGTATGGTTGGGCTGTTGTCTTCTAACGGGTCTTGTGTGGGATAGGTCCTTAAGTCCAGTCCGCAATCAGTTGATTTGACTCGGCCCTGTCAGTTCGGGGCTTCGTCTGGGTCTGAGTACCCCTCCTGGTGCTCCGGTTTCCAATCGGTTCCCCGGTTTAGTACCGGCAGGCCAGCGCCCGACCACAGTCCCTACGGTTCCACCGGCTGTAATCCCAGCTCCTGCAGGCGGCCACCACCGTCTGCCTCCTTGCCAAAGGTGACTGGGCTCTGACTCAGCCACCAGAGTAGTCTATGGCAGGCCTGGGCCCAGGTCTGCTCCTGGACTCAACCTCCCTCCTTCACCGTCAAAATACTCTGCACTGTCCACTTAAACTTGTGTCTGTGTTTTCCCACCTCCAGGCCTATGAACTCCTCGGTGGGCGGAGTCAACCACCTGGCTCCGCCCCCCTGGTGTGGACATCAAACCTGGAGGGTGGTGACAAGGTTTTTAGTTTGGCTGATGTCACCTAGTTGGGAGGGGGTGTGGTGTTGTCTGTGACTACCTGGGACGACCTGACTAGTTCAGGGCGTCACACTACTCACTTTGGTCTATGGCTTAGAAAATCTACCTACCTACAGTAAGTGAGCCTATTACAGCTAGCAACTATCCCTTTGACAGATCCACTAAAGCAGAATACATCCAAGCAGAGTACCATGCAATTAGTTTTAGCCTGCTTGCAAGTGTGGAGCTTCAATTCTCAGCCATTTACAGACATTATAGTTTAATTAATTTTTAATGTGATGGATATAATATGTCTTTGGAGAAGAAAGCAGCAGTTATACATTCTCCACAGCTTTCTCTGGACACTTGCCAGTTGCAATTTCACAACTACCAGGAAAGGAAGAAAATCTAAGTGCTTATGAAATAGGTTTTCTGCAATAAAATTCCAGTAAGAAAGAAAAAAAATATAAATATTTTCCTTCTCCTAAACCATAAAAAAAATGAGGAAGCTGCACTGACACTCAGGGGCACTTTGCACACTATGACATCGCAAGCCGATGCTTGCGATGCTGAGCGCGATAGTCCCCGCCCCCGTCGCAGCTGCGATCTCTTGTGATAGCTGCCGTAGCGAACATTATCGCTACGGCAGCTTCACATGGACTTACCTGCCCTGTGACGTCGCTCTGGCTGGCGACCCGCCTCCTTATTAAGGGAGCGGGTCGTGCGGCGTCATAGCGATGTCACACGGCAGGCGGCCAATAGAAGCGGAGGGGCGGAGATGAGCGGGACGTAAACATCCCGTCCACCTCCTTCCTTCTGTATAGCTGGCGTGAGCCGCAGGACTCAGGTAAGGAGATGTTCCTCGCTCCTGCGGCTTCTCACACAGCGATGTGTGCTGCCGCAGGAACGAGGAACAACAGCGTAACATCGGTCATTTCCAAATTATGGAAATCACCGACACTACACCGATGATACGATTGCGACGATTTTGCGTTCGTTAATCGTATCAAAAAGGCTTTACACACTACGATATCGCCTGCGACGCCAGATGTGCGTCACTTTCAATTTGACCCCATCGACATCGCACCTGCGATGTCGTAGTGTGCAAAGTGCCCCTAAGGGTATGTGCGCACGTTGCTTTTTACCTGCTTTTTACCTGCTTTTTTGCTGCTTTTTCTTCTGCGCTGTTTAATGCCAAAATGGATGTGTTCTTCTATTCAAGCAAAGTCTATGGGAATTTGGGTTTCTTGTTCACACTATGTTGTTCAAAATGCTGCCTTTTTGTGGCAGAACTTTGGTCAAAAACTCAGCTTTGCAGTGCAAAACCCAAATGGCAAAAACAATTGACATGTTGCTTCTTTGAAAAGCTGAGTTTTTGACCAAAGTTCTGCCACAAAAAGGCAGCATTTTGAACAACATAGTGTGAACAAGAAACCCAAATTCCCATAGACTTTGCTTGAATAGAAGAACACATCCATTTTGGCATTAAACAGCGCAGAAGAAAAAGTAGCAAAAAAGCAGGTAAAAAGCAGGTAAAAAGCAGGTAAAAAGCAACGTGCGCACATACCCTTAGGGCTCTTGCCTACAACTGATTTTCTCATCTAAGTACTATCCATGGTTTTCCCAGATGGCACATGGATCTATGACATTCTATAGGGCTGTTCACATGTACAATGTTTTTCTTGGACCGAGTGGTGAAAGGGAAAAATCGGAGACTTGTCTGATTTTGATCCTAGCGTCGGATCAGAATTGTCAATGCAAGTGAATTGGGCCCATGAAAAAAATCAGGGCACACTCAGGTGACATCCAAGTGCAGTCCGATTTTCATGAACTGACAGAATGGAGAACAGGGAGAAACTTTTTTTTTTCTCTCCACGTCCACGAAAAATTGATCCGACTCTGTCCAAACTCTGCTAAAACATTAGTTAACGTATGATCAGAATAATCATACCATTTTTCTTGGATGTGGAGAAAACGGTAATGTGAGCCTACTCTAAAGGCCGCTTTACACGCTGCGACATCGCTAGCATTTGCTGGCGATGTCGAGCATGATAGCACCTGCCCCCGTCGTACGGCCGATATGTGGTGATCGCTGCCGTAGCAAACATTATCGCTATGGCAGTGTCACACGCACATACCTGCTCTGCGACGTTGCTGTGACCGTCAAAACGCCTCCCTTCTAAGGGGGCGGTTCGTTCAGCGTCACAGCGACGTCACAGCAGCGTCACTGAACCGCCACCCAATAGAAAAGGAGTGGCGGAGATGACATAACATCCCGCCCACCTCCTTCCTTCCTCATTGCCGGCCACATCAAATAAGGTGAGGTTCCTCATTCCTGCGGTGTCACACATAGCGATGTGTGCTGCCGCATGAACGACGAACAACATCGTACATGCAGCAGCAACGATAATTGAGATTAGGGGGCCATGTCACCGATTAGCGATTTTAAACGTTTTTGCAACGATTCAAAATCGCTCATAGGTGTCACATGCAACGACATCGCTAACGCGGCCGGATGTGCATCACAAATTCCGTGACCTCAACGACATCGCTTTAGCGATCTCGTAGCGTGTAAAGCGGCCTTTAGTCTCGGGTCACACAACCGGATTTTCTTCATCCAAGAAAAAAGGTCAGATTATTCTGATCATACTCTGATTTGAGTTTCATCAGGTTCTCCCGATTCAGCCGGATTTTAGAAAAAAGTTTGGTCCAGGATCCAGACTTGACCTGAACTTGAAGCCAGACAACAAACCCCATACACGTCAATAAAAACCTGAACTTGTGTGCTGTAATATGGCTTTAAAATGGTCATAGAAAGGGCAAGGGAGCTGCAAAAGAAAGCAAAATTGGGCTAAGAGCAGCACAATTATACATACTGTGATTCCCCAAAGATAACATGGCCATCAGACCATTGCTGACCATGGCCTGCTCATTAAACTTCATGACTATTCCCTGCTTACCTGCCTACCCTTTGTGCCATCGTTTTTGATTAGTTGTAGTCAGTCAGCTGTATTAGTGAAAAAATAAATGCGGTAAATAATTAAAAAAAATATATGGCTCCCACCTATTTTTTATAATCAGTCATTGGCTCTGCTACATCCAGAGGCTGCGGTGAGAAGACACTAGAAAATGTGACCACTCGCTTTGGCCTCCCAAACACACTGAGGGCAGCGTGAGAGCCCCCAGTTGTGTGAAGCAGTGACGACAATGAAGTCACTGGAGTTCACAGCTGCCAGCTTTCATGCTGTCCTCTACGTGTGAGCTGAGCAGCTGTTAACTCTGGTAACCTTTTGGAGGTCACTGGAGTTCACAGCTGGCCAGCATGAACTGCGGTGACCTCACATCACCACAGGTCAATACTTGACATGGCTGTGATGGGGACGGAAGTGCTTACAGCCTGGGCACTAGTTGATTTGTTGGACTGCAGTCTTTAAACAAGTTTTATGCTCGTACTGAACCCAAACAGCAACATGGACGTACAGTTAGAAGTCCATTTGGGTTCACCCATCCTTACTTGTCTCCCTATTACACTCTCTGCAGGTTGTTGTAGGGTAATTGAGGGGCAGCCTTTATTTAAGAAAACTTTTGAAATGTCATAATGATAGGTCAGAAGTTGTAATCACTGGAGTCTGGGTGCGGAGATTTCCTCCAATTGCTGAAACTAAGGGGCAAAAGCGCTCAGTCTACCATTGCTCTTCTCAGTTCCATAGAATTAGTTTGAGATGACTTTATAGACTTTCTATTAGACCTTATTCAGCTAACAACTTCTCTGAGAAGAGCAGCTTTATGCTAAAGGTTTCTGACCCTTTGGTTTAGTGTGTGGGCGAAATCTAATCCCCTGAAATCCAATCAAACAAATCTACTGACAACTCACTATGACATGGTGATTTTAATAGACTGCTGGTTTAGGGTAATCTAAAATATACCATCGACTTCTAAAAATAACAGCTCATTCTATGGATACTACTGGTGAACCTTTTCCATTTACGTGTCAGGACCCTGACTCTTGAGCTTAAAATGTCAGCAACGTATTTTAAGTAGAGTTGAGCGCGGTTCGCGGTTCTCCAGTTCTAGGCTCGAGTGATTTTGGGGCCTGTTCTAGATCGAACTACAACTCGAGCTTTTTGCAAAAGCTCGATAGTTCTAGAAATGTTCGAGAACGGTTCTAGCAGCAAAAAAACAGCTAATTCCTAGCTGGCTTTCCGCTGTAATAGTGTAAGTCACTCTGTGACTCACACTATTATGACATTTCAGTGTATAGTGTGCGGGAACAGCGCCTACAGATCACTGCTGTTTGTATAATGGCCATTTTTTTTTTTTTTTCCTTGTCTTCCTTCCCTAAGCGCGCGCGTCTTGTGGGGCGGGCCAGCATGTCAGTCAATCCCAGACACACACACAGCTAAGTGGACTTTTAGCCAGAGAAGCAACGGCATGTGTGATAGGATGTCCATGTCACATGTCCCTGCATTATAAAAACGAGTATCTGGCCGTCCGGACGCCATTATCTCTTCTGCGTCCTTGGTGTCAGACATCACTGGCGCAGCTCCGTCCTTTGTCCTATCGCCGATACTGCTGTATGCGCTCAATACACAGCGCTGGACAGCATAGGGATAGCACTTTCCACCAGTCCTTTTAAGGGCTCGTACCGGCAGGGTCAAAGCCATAGGTGACAGGTCCTGAAAACAGCGACAGCGTCTGTGTAGCAAAGGTCAGGGATTTCGTCGCTGCATTTCCCCATTAGGAGGGAATAGAAAGGCAGGCTTCCATTCCTCTACCCAGAGACCCACAACCCTGCCACTGTACCCTCCTGTCCTCTGCACACTCCAACTCATTATAACTAAGCCATTATACTAGCAAACACTCAGTGTACCTAGTGGCATCCTAAACGTGGCTATTGGACTTTTGTCTAGTCACACTAGTGCAAAGACATTTGCAGCACCTCTGCCTGCATTGCACACTCCAACTCATTATAACTAAGCCATTATACTAGCAAACACTCAGTGTACCTAGTGGCATCCTAAACGTGGCTATTGGACTTTTGTCTAGTCACACTAGTGCAAAGACATTTGCAGCACCTCTACCTGCATTGCACACTCCAACTCATTATAACTAAGCCATTATACTAGCAAACACTCAGTGTACCTAGTGGCATCCTAAACGTGGCTATTGGACTTTTGTCTAGTCACACTAGTGCAAAGATATTTGCAGCACCTCTGCCTGCATTGCACACTCCAACTCATTATAACTAAGCCATTATACTAGCAATTGATGCTGCCAGTTTAAGGGCCGTAGTTGCATTGTCAGGGATATTTATTCTTTATTATTCTGCTGTTAATAAAGCTAGACCACCGCTGCAATCTACACCACCTCTCAATTTTTACTACCACATTTTCAGCGCACAATCTTGTCGCAATCAACATGAGTTGCAAAATGACAGATGCTGGTGGAAAGGGGAAGAGACGTGGTGGAAAAGGAAAAAAAGGGTTTGTCCGTGGGGAAGGTGGCAAAGCTCCATTATCATCTGCTGAAGATAGACCATCTACCAGCAAAAGTAAGATGTCTACTACTTACCGTGGACAATCCGATGTGCTCCCTTTTTTACGGACACAAACAACAGGAACAAAGGTAGATGATGGCCAAAAAAGGAAAATGCTTGAATGGATCTCAAGTGGTCCAACAAGTGCCCTCTCAGCCACTTCAAGTACCGCATCCTAAAAACACCAGTCCTCTGAGTTGTCATCCCAATCAAACTTGCTTTCTCCCAGCTCTGAAGTCTCCATCAGCCCTGCACAGTATGGTGGAACTGAGATGGCTGAGTCTGCAGAGCTGTTCAGTCACACTATAGCCTGGGAATCAGAGGTCTGCTCCCAAGCTACAGTGAGTACAGAACAGGAAATGGTCTGCAGTGATGCCCAGAACCTTTGTGACTCTGATTCAGGCCGTGAGGACCATGTTTCTGAGCATAATGTTGACCCTTTGTCACAAACTGTAACACCTGTGGTTATAGACAATGAGGAACATACTGATGAAGATTAGACGCAGATACCCGATTGGGATGACAACTTAAATATTCGGTCAGGGCAAGAAGAGGCTCGATCTGAGGGGGAGGGGAGTGCAAACACAACAATTGATGATGAAGTTCTAGATCCCACCTACTGTCAACCCACAGTCAGGCACTCGAGGAGGTCAACAGAGGTGGTGGAGGAGGATGCAACTGATGACGAAGTTACCTTGTGCCTTCCTGGACACAGTCGGAGTACTGGTAGCACATCTACAACTGCATCCTCAGCCACCACTCTGCCTCTGAGCATTATTCGGGGTGGATCAACAGGTCGCATGGCCTCTAAGCCTTGCCTAGCCTGGTCCTTTTTTGACATAGAAAAAGATCGCCCCAATTATGTGATCTGTAAAATTTGTCATGGTTCTCTTAGTAGAGGTCAAAACCTCAGCAGTTTGACAACTTCTTCCATGAATCGTCACATGAATAAATATCATATGGCCCGGTGGGAAGCTCACCGTGCTGCAATGCGGCCTAGCGGAGCGAACCATCCACCGCCTGCCCCTTCCAGTGCATCCGCGCGCTCGTCATCTTCTAGGACTGTGGGGACAGCTGTCACACCTGTTTTTCCACCCACAACTTCCACCACTGTAACCGCAACAGGCAGTTTGCTTGGTAGGTCGTCAGTTGGTTTGGAAGGGGAAACAAGTGAGTGTGTACAGCTCTCTCAGAAATCGATAGCACCAACGTTGGATGAAGGCAACATCATGTCTCCGCCTGCACTTTCCTCACAAACCTGCATTTTTCCAGGGGCACCCTACTCAACACCGTCTACACACAGCAGCCAGATCTCTGTCCCTCAGATGTGGTCAAATAAAAGGCCACTTCCTGCGACCCATGACAAAGCTAAGAGGTTGACTCTATCCCTCTGTAAGCTGTTGGCTACCGAAATGCTGCCTTTCCGCCTAGTGGACACACAGGATTTTAGAGACCTTATGTCTGTCGCTGTGCCCCAGTACCAGATGCCTAGTCGCCACTACTTCTCTAAGAAAGGTGTGCCCGCGCTACACCAGCATGTCGCACACAACATCACCGCTTCCTTGAGAAACTCTGTGTGTGAATGGGTGCATTTCACCACCGATACTTGGACCAGTAAGCATGGACAGGGACGTTACATGTCGCTGACTGGGCACTGGGTAACTATGGTGATAGATGGTGAAGGGTCTGCTGCACAAGTCTTGCCGTCCCCACGACTTGTGTGTCAATCCTCTGTCTGTCCAAGTTCCGCCACTGCTTCTGCATCCTCCACCTCATCTGGGTCCTCCACCTCCGCCCCAAGCCTGCCTGGTCAGGCCACCAGCGTTCTCACTGCGCAGAAGGAATCACGCACCCCTCATTACTATGCTGGCAGCAGAGCGCAACGGCATCAGGCGGTCTTTAGCTTGACATGTCTTGGGAATAAGAGTCACACAGCTGAGGAGTTGTGGTCAGCTCTGCGGTCCGAGTTTAATAAATGGTTGTCTCCACTCAACCTGCAGCCTGGTAAGGCCGTGTGCGACAATGCTGCAAACCTGGGTGCGGCCCTTCGCCTGGGCAAGGTGACACGCGTACCTTGTATGGCTCACGTGTTGAACCTTGTCGTCCAGCAATTTTTAACACACTATCCCGGCCTAGATGGCCTTCTGAACAGGGCACGAAAACTGTCTGCTCACTTCCGCCGTTCAAGCGCCGCAGCTGAGCGACTTGCATCGCTCCAGAAGTCTTTCGGCCTGCCGGTTCATCGCCTGAAATGCGATGTGGCGACACGCTGGAATTCAACTCTCCACATGTTACAGCGACTGTGGCAGCACCGCCGAGCCCTGGTGCAATACGTCATGACGTATAGCCTGGGCCAACGAGATGCAGAGGTGGGTCAGATCACCCTGATGGAGTGGTCTCAGATCAATGACCTATGCACCCTTCTGCACAGTTTCGACATGGCGACGAATATGTTTAGCGCTGACAATGCCATTATCAGCATGACGATTCCAGTCATTTACATGCTGGAGCACACGCTAAACACTATTCGGAGTCAGGGGGTGGGACAACAGGAAGGGGATGAACTCCTTGAGGATTCATATGCGCAAGACACAACAACATCACCAAGGTCCAGATGTTCATCATCACCAAGGCGCCAGGCATGGGACCATGGGGGACAGGGATCAACAAGGGCGCATAGTAGCAGGCTAAATGTTGAGGAAGGTGCAGGAGAACATGAAGAAATGGAGGACGAACTGTCCATGGACATGGAAGACTCAGCAGATGAGGGAGACCTTGGTCAAATTTCAGTTGAAAGAGGTTGGGGGGAGATGTCAGAGGAAGAAAGAACGGTTAGCACCTCTATGCCACAAACACAGCGTGGACTTGGTCCGCATGGCTGCGCAAGACACATGAGTGCCTTCTTGTTGCACTACCTCCAACATGACCCTCGTATTGTCAAAATTAGAAGTGATGATGACTACTGGCTTGCCACACTATTAGATCCCCGGTACAAGTCCAAATTTTGTGACATAATTCCAGCCATAGAAAGGGACGCACGTATGCAGGAGTATCAGCAGAAGCTGTTACTCGATCTTAGCTCGGCTTTTCCACCAAACAACCGTGCAGGTGCAGGGAGTGAATCTCCCAGTTGTAACTTGCCAAACATGGGACGGTCTCGTCATCTTCAACAGTCTACCCGTACCAGTAGGACCGTATCTGGTGCTGGTAACAGCAATTTTATGGAATCTTTTCATAATTTTTTTAGACCCTCTTTTGCAAGGCCACCAGAGACAACAAGTCTGACACATAGTCAACGGCTGGAGAGGATGATACAGGAGTATCTCCAAATGAACATCGATGCCATGACTTTGCAAATGGAGCCTTGCTCATTTTGGGCTTCAAATCTAGAAAAATGGCCAGAGCTCTCCAGTTACGCCTTGGAGATTTTGTCGTGTCCAGCTGCCAGCGTTGTCTCTGAACGTGTCTTCAGTGCTGCTGGGTGTGTGCTGACAGATAAGCGCACGCGTCTGTCCAGTGACAATGTGGACAGACTGACGTTCATCAAAATGAACAAGTCATGGATCCAGAAGGAATTTACTACCCCTGTGTCATCCTGGGGAGAGTAAATGCTTGTGGATTTGGAATGTGCTTGATGCAAATCAAAACATCCTGTTTGCAACTAGGGCACAACTGCTGCCACTGAAGGGGTGGGTGTGTGTGGGGCCCAATTTTTTGAAAAAAGGGATACTTCACTTGGAGTAACCCTTGCTTACATTGTTTTTAAAAGAGCCAAGATGAACAGAGCTGGGATCAGGAAAGACTTTGCTACCTACCCCGGTGTCATCCTGGGGATGGTTAATTATGGCGTATTTTTGAATGTGCTTGATGCAAATCTAGCTGTGAAGTGTACAACTGGGGCACAACTGCTGCCACTGAAGGGGTGGGTGTGTGTGGGGCCCAATTTTTGGAAAAAAGGGAGACTCCGCTTGGAGTAACCCTTGCTTGCTGTGTTTTTTAAAAGGAGCCAAGATGAACAGAGCTGGGATCAGGAAAGACTTTGCTACCTACCCCGGTGTCATCCTGGGGACGGTTAATTATGGCGTATTTTTGAATGTGCTTGATGCAAATCTAGCTGTGAAGTGTACAACTGGGGCACAACTGCTGCCACTGAAGGGGTGGGTGTGTGTGGGGCCCAATTTTTGGAAAAAAGGGAGACTCCGCTTGGAGTAACCCTTGCTTACATTGTTTTTTAAAAGAAGCCAAGATGAACAGAGCTGAGATCAAGAAAGACTTTGCTACCTACCTTGGTGTCATCCTGGGGACGGTTAATTATGGCGTATTTTTGAATGTGCTTGATGCAAATCTAGCTGTGAAGTGTACAACTGGGGCACAAGTGCTGCCACTGAAGTGATGTCTGTGGGGCCCAATTTTTGGAAAAAAGGGAGACTCTGCTTGGAGTCACCTTGCGGTGTTTTACATGATTTTAGAAGGGCGTGCCATGCCTATATCTGTGTCTCCTCCTCTTTTTCCTTGTCCAGCTCTTTTGTTTTCGCATGAGTATATGTCCTTGTCACTTTCCCATGTGTTTGTGTTGTGTTGTGAGTTGTTTGTCACCTTTTTGACACCTTTGAGGGTGTTTTCTAGGTGTTTTTATGTGTTTGTGATTGCCTGCCATTGTTTCCTATGCAGTTCGAGTTCGGTTCGTCGAACGTTCGATGAGCCGAACTCGAACGGGACCTCCGTTCGGCGAACCGACCTCGAGCCGAACCGGGACCGGTTCGCTCATCTCTAATTTTAAGTACAATGGATAAGGAGGATACAAGTAGACATCTTGGTATTTCTTACTTTTTACTGCCACCTTAACATATTGCCCATGGATAATATGCTGCCCATGGACGAAAGATATTCTTTATAGTCTGCGAAAGGAATAAATGCACTTTTTTTCCCCATTTTTTATTTGTAAGCATAAAATTGGTAGTCTCATCTTTTACCTACAGGCGTCAATGGAGAGAGCAAGATGCAGGCAGAGACACCTCGCCACTGATGTAACACTATTGAAGCAGCATTTCCCATAAGTTTACCTATCGGGTATTTATGGAATATATTGTGGATATGCCATGAATGATTTAAATGGGAAAAATACATTTTATATAGTTTATATCTGTCAATGGTGTAATAAATAATGTGTTTTTTTTTTTAATTTTCAAAGTAATTTTAATGGAAAAATGCAAATGTATTCTTGTATCTGTACAACCTGAAGTTATAAAGGTTCTGCCGTAGCATACTTTACTACAATACAGCTACTGAGCCAAAGAATCTGGACTGACTACTTTTACTTTTCCACGAAACACTGTTAATACTCTATACATCATGAAGGAATTGCCATCAATTATTGTAAAGTGGAGGGACTTGTTCATACAGGCAAGCCAAAAGTATTCCAGAACAGTGTTCTCATGCATTTTCCATTGTAACCATATTGAGTGATTTCCCAATCAGAGAAAAATCCCTGGTTTAAAGTTGATTGTATCTTTAATGATAACCCAAAGGTTGTGGTTTGTGATGATGATATGGATAAAAGGCAATTCATGCAATAAAATGATTTTTTTCCAGTGATATAATGTAATAAGTCTCTGCAGTAGCCTCAAAGCTTTTAATAGGGCTTCTATAGAGAAGATTTACACAAGCGACTCCATTTAGTTGGCCCTAGTAGAACCCTGACCTTCACCTTTTAACACAGGGATCTGACTTATGCTGGCCCCCTGGGTTATGTCCAAAGAGTTGCTGCTGAACAGTGAAGTGAGCTGGCAGAGAGAAAATACCATAGCTGTAGAGAAAGACATGGACTGCACATCCAAAAAAATCATGCATTTGTGAAGCCCCACAGGTGTAGTGTCGGTGCATTACCTTCAGGGACTCCACTCGGCTGGTTCTGGTCACAGGTAGGGAATCTTCGGTTTTGATCGTGACGCCACTCTCAGTATTGCGGTCAGTGGGGACCGCCACTGCAGGTTAGGGGACGCCTGGGGCTGATGGTGGGTGCAGTCGGATGTAGTAGCCTCCTGAGAGTGAGGCAAGCCCCAGGGCCCTGTGTAGGTTTGTAGTACCACAAGTCGCAGAATGACTCACACAGGCAGAACTGTCTTTCAAGGGCTTTACTCACATTTGATGGCAGGGTGAGTAGCCCGGGCGTAGCTGGGATGAACCAGATGGGAACCAGGTATCCTTCAGGCTGACTTTATGAGGGTGACTACTGACTCGCCTTCCTTAGCCCTTGGTGGTTTGGGGTGACCCCGACTTTGAGTCCCTATGGGGGTCGCCCAGGGAAGATGCTGCAGCCTCTCTCCCCCTTTTGTTTGCCGTTTGCTTGTTCCCCGGACCAGGCCACTCCAGCTGCTTGCCTCCTGTGACCTATGGGCCCTCACTGCGGTTACGTGGCTGCGGCTTTTGTGGTGGTGTGGTGTGGGCTTTGAGAGCCCCACACCGGCAGGTTTAGCAGAAGAAAGCTGGATCTATCTTCGCTTCGGGATCTGCCGCCCGGTTGGGCCTGGTGCTCTCTAGCAGTCTCCTTACTTCCCACTCCGTTGCACTCTCTAGCTGAAGCTGGCTTTCAGGTAGCACTCCTAGTTGACCGTTCTCCCCCGTCTGTAGCCACTGCGCGGACGCTGTCAGATTGCACAGCTCCAGGGATCTGCTCCTCACTTGAGCTCCCTGGACTCTACACTGAACTGGCTCACTGCTCCTCCTCTCCAGTTCTTGCCTACGCCACCTAGCAACCAGACTCTCCACCACACCCCTTGAGAGGAGATGGAGGCTCTACCCCCTCCACTATTCCAGTGAAGGTGAAGGCTTGCCCCCTCCTGGGATCCCCAGGGGTCCTCTCATGGGTACATGTGTGAGACCTGATCACTATGCGCCTGTGTTCCACACCCCGGTCAGCCTTCTGGATTACCTGTATTGTACTGTCCCCAGCATGGGTGCAGTACTCAGTGGTACCTGACCAGGTCAGGGGCGCCACATTCCCCCTTAGTTATCACCAGCACGTCCTCGGGCTGCAAGACAACATTTTTAAAATGCATAAAACATTAAAACATGTAAAAACCTTTAAAAGCACCAGGTACCATACATCACCACCCTCCACCCACAAGTCCGTTAACCCACCCAAAACCCTTTCACGTTGGCCGCGGCTTCAGCCACTTCTGGCAGGATGTAGAGGCGGCTTACATGGGCTGGTGGTTTCAGGGTATACCTGGCCTGGTGGATCCGCGCCTTCAGCCTCTTCTGGCAGGATGCAGAGGCGGCCTCCACAGTTGGTGCTGACCAGGTACCCTCTTTGTGGTGGAGAGCCAGGCCCCATAAACAGGCGTGCTCTCTGGTCGCAGGTGAGCCAAGGCCCTATATACGGACGGGCTCCTCCTGGTTGCAGACGAGCCAAGCCCCTAAACAGGCTGACTCTGGTGGCGGTGGTGCCCTCTGGTGTAACTATTTACACTGCGAGAGTTTGTGGCTATAGCCAGTTCATAGCCTTAAGGTTTATGGTTTTCTCACACAAGTTTATGTGGGCACATGCTTAAACGTAAACGTTGCAAAACAGAACTTTTCAAACTTCAACTGGTAACTTCTTTCTTTACTTTCTTTTACTTTACTCCTCTTTTTCACTAGGGCGTGGGCATGTAGGGCACCGGCACCTGTGACTTTCTTGCTCTCCGTCGTCGTCCGTGGTTGTTTCATCTGTAGGATCTTTGTCTGTGGTTGTTTCATCTATAGGTTCTTTATCTTTCCTTTCTTGATCTTCGTCTGTTTCTACATCTGGTTCTTTATCTCTGTCTTTTCTTTCTTGTCTTTCTTGTCTTTCTTGTCTTTCTTGTCTGGGACATGGTGCTACGTCTAAGGCATAGTAGCCCCTTTCTCCTTGATGCAAGGTGAACTGTACTAAGTCCCCAATTTTCAAATTTCTGCCTGAATGTCCTCTGGGCAGGTGGGCTTGAACATCTCTCCGATTTACAAATATGCCCTCTTTTATTCCTTTTACTACAATAAAGCCGTATCCGCTTTTCAAGTTGAAGTCCTCTACTATTCCTCTGTAAAGGGGTCCTCTAGCCTGGGCTTGGGACCTTCTTAGGCACCTTTTCTCCTCCAGGTCTCTGGCTGTGACCTCCCTCTGCTCTGGAGACTGTGGTGTTGGAGGATACTTTGCTCTGCTGCGCCTTGTCTTGCGGGCTGGGTTCATGCCTGCAGGCTCCCAGGTGAGGTCTTTGGGCTGATCTTCGTCTGCTGACGGTGTCAAGTCTTCCTCCTCCCAGCGGGAATAGGGCAGCATCTCTGGCTCTGGGTATGGGTCCACTGCTGGTGGCACTGGAGTCGGAGTCAGCCCTTCTGCTTCCTGGCCTCCTCTCCCCCTTAGTTCTTCGCTGCACTCTGGTTGTGGCAGTGCTGGGGATGGGCTTTCTTCAGCTGGTCTGGGCGGTGGACTCTCTGGCGCGGCTGCAGGGGTTGCCTGAATCTCCTTGGGGGTATGCGGAGGGAGCAGATACCGATCCACCATCTCTTGTGGGAACTGGGCCTCTAGGTCAGCCTTCAGCTTCCAGTATTCAGGGTCCTCTCCTATCAGGGTCTTCCTAGCAGGGACCTCTCTGGACTGGGGAGCGGTGTCTGCTCTGGCCTTACAGGCCGGGGAAAATAGTGATGCAATCTCTTGGCGGGCCGCGCCCTGTATGGCGGCGGCCTGGTCTTGGCGGGCCGCGCCTGGCATGGCGGCGGCCTGGTCTTGGTGGGCCGCGCCCTGTATGGCGGCGGCCTGAATTGGCGTTTCTGTCGCGGCCGGTTCCTGGCGGGCCGGACTGGACACTGCAGCCGCGGTCTCACTTGGCGTCGCAGCCTCGATGGGGTCCGTGCAGGCTGAGTCGGGCGTCGCGGCAGTGATCGGAGCTTGGCGGGCCGCACCCGGCGGGGCTGCGGCCTGGTTCAGCATATCACTTGCGGCGCGGACGAGCGTCGCTGCTGCGTTGGGGTCTTGGCGGACCGGGTTCAGCAGGGTGGCAGCCTGGGTCAGCGTCACACCTGCAGCACGGATGAGCACTGCCGTGGTGGTCGGAGCCCGGCGGGACAGGCGAGGCATCGCTGCAGCGGCCTGGGCTTGGCGGGCCGCACCTAGCGTGGCTGCGGCCTGGTTCGGTGGCGCCGCGCCGGGCGCCTCTTCCGGGACCGCGGGCGTGGCAGCAGGGGTCGGGGCACTTGTGCTGGCCGGGGCATCACTCGACTCACCCATCTGTGGCAGCATCGGGGTCTGCGTCGTCGCCGCTCGGTCTGACATGCGTCGCGCGGCTCCCTCCTCGTAGGTCCGCACCGCCGCAGCCATCTCCAGGAGCTCCGTGCGTTCTTCCCTAAGCTGTCGCACAATCCCGGCCTCCAGCCGGTCGCAGAAGATGGCAAGCTCCCGGCACCACCAGGCAGCAGTGCCTGGTTCTGGGTATCCGCGTCTGGATTCCATTTCTGCTCTCCGCAGCAGCAGGTTTGTGGCTTCCCTTCTCTCTCGCCGTTTCTGGACGCTTCCGCTCTCACAGCCGGCAAGGTCAGAACTCTGCAGGGGATCTCTGGGTAGCCACACCTCTTCGTGGGCGGTAACTTCTTCCAGCGCGGGCTGCTGTTGTTTTTCAGCGCGCTTTTCATGGTGGCAATATGGCGGCGCTTCCAATTTTCCAAACGGACCGCCCAGGCACATGGTCACCTGTCTGAACAGGTCTAGTCCTTATCCTGTTCGTGACGCCAGATGTGAAGCCCCACAGGTCTTGTATCGGTGCATACCTTCAGGGACTCCACGTAGCTGGATCTCGTCACAGGTAGGAAATCTTCTGTTTTGATCGTGACGCCACTCTCAGTATTGCGGCCAGTAGGGACCGCCACTGCAGGTTGAGGGTCGCCTGGGGCTGATGGTGTGTGCAGTTAGATGTAGGAGCCTCCTGAGAGTGAGGCAAGCCCCAGGGCCCTGTGTAGGTTTGTAGTACCACAAGTCGCAGAATGACTCACACAGGCAGAACTGTCTTTCAAGGGCTTTACTCACATTTGATGGCAGGGTGAGTAGCCCGGGCGTAGCTGGGATGAACCAGATGGGAACCAGGTATCCTTCAGGCTGACTTTATGAGGGTGACTACTGACTCGCCTTCCTTAGCCCTTGGTGGTTTGGGGTGACCCCGACTTTGAGTCCCTATGGGGGTCGCCCAGGGAAGATGCTGCAGCCTCTCTCCCCCTTTTGTTTGCCGTTTGCTTGTTCCCCGGACCAGGCCACTCCAGCTGCTTGCCTCCTGTGACCTATGGGCCCTCACTGCGGTTACGTGGCTGCGGCTTTTGTGGTGGTGTGGTGTGGGCTTTGAGAGCCCCACACCGGCAGGTTTAGCAGAAGAAAGCTGGATCTATCTTCGCTTCGGGATCTGCCGCCCGGTTGGGCCTGGTGCTCTCTAGCAGTCTCCTTACTTCCCACTCCGTTGCACTCTCTAGCTGAAGCTGGCTTTCAGGTAGCACTCCTAGTTGACCGTTCTCCCCCGTCTGTAGCCACTGCGCGGACGCTGTCAGATTGCACAGCTCCAGGGATCTGCTCCTCACTTGAGCTCCCTGGACTCTACACTGAACTGGCTCACTGCTCCTCCTCTCCAGTTCTTGCCTACGCCACCTAGCAACCAGACTCTCCACCACACCCCTTGAGAGGAGATGGAGGCTCTACCCCCTCCACTATTCCAGTGAAGGTGAAGGCTTGCCCCCTCCTGGGATCCCCAGGGGTCCTCTCATGGGTACATGTGTGAGACCTGATCACTATGCGCCTGTGTTCCACACCCCGGTCAGCCTTCTGGATTACCTGTATTGTACTGTCCCCAGCATGGGTGCAGTACTCAGTGGTACCTGACCAGGTCAGGGGCGCCACACATTGATCTAATGCAGCCAGACCAAAATGTACAAAACTATGTGACGCCCTGGCGCCGCCAGGTGGTCACACAGTGTAGACCCCCGCACAACACCTTCCCTCACAGGGTTAAACCTAGCTAACCAAATCCTAGTCACCCCCCCAGGGTAGGAAAGGCACACCAGTGGGCGGGACCAGGCGGATGGAGAACGCCCACCTAGGGGTCTAGGGAACCCATGGCGGGAAAAGAGGCAGTTGAGTTTTTAGTTGAGTTGAGTTGAGAGGAGTAGGAGTTGGAGAGGAGCAGGAGGAGAAAGTCTGAAGCTCAAGTAGAGAGAGCAGAGGCATCGGGGGTTGGAGCCCCGGCGTACTGGCTGGGTGGCAGACGGTGGTCCGTGTCTGTCAGGAGACGGGAAGATGGCAGCTGGAGATCTGCGGTGGACCGGGCAGGGTTGGAGTCCACCGGTACCGACACTGGAGACCCGGCCCGGAAACCATGCACAGAGGGGGTACTTGGACCCTGAAGCCAGGACCGGAACCAACGGCCTAGCTAATTAACCAATTAATGGCAGGATTATATGTCCTGTCCTAACCAAAGTCCCAAAATTAGACAACCACCCACCGAGGGGGATAGGGCATCCGCCAGGGCCCGGTAGATCCCATGGGTCAGCGTCAGCGGGCAAGGCTCCCAAAAGAAGTACCGGGAGTTGACTCCTGTGTTCCACACCGGGAAGTCCACCACACCAAAAACACAGTGCAGAGGAAAGTGACACAGACCATCACCCTGGGTGAAGGACCAGAATACACCCGGCAGTGGCAGCACCTTGGTTAACCATTGGACTTGTCTGATTCATTTAATCGTGAGTAAACTGAGACTCCCTGGTCTGAAGGGGCGCACCGGTCCCTGACATCATCGTCCCCGGGCACCGAGTCACCGGGCCCCGGGGCAACCATCCCTACCCACGAAGTGGTTAACAACCAGCTGCCATCCCATCGCCCCCGGGTGCCCCACAACAGCAGCGGTGGTGCCACACTTCACCAACCACCGTGGGTGGCATCACAGACACCGTACGGCAAATCCTGTACAAATACGTCCGTTTTCATTTGAACTGTCCACGTTACTCCCGGGTCCGGAGAATGCCTAGTGCCACACTGTCGATCCGGATCCGAGCAGCCTAGCTGCTACTGACGTGGGGGCGGCACACCTCAAAACCTGGCGTCACGAACAGGATTGTAACTGTGTCGCCCTGGACAAGCCACCCTAGAGTGAGCTGGCCTGAGGCAGGAAACAAGCCCAGAGAGAAGTTCAGGAGTGGAGGAGAGAGGAAGTCTGCAGTGAGGCAGACGCAGATTGGGGCCTAGGGGAAAAACACAGCAGCCGCCTGTGGGACCCGTCCATCCAGCCGTTTGTTTCAGCAGAGACTCTGTGTGCTTCATTGGGCTGAGTGAGTACCACCGTGCCGTGCGGCACAGCGCTGTCCCCGTGCCCCTGCACCTCCACAGGCCCCATACCCGCCTGTCCACCATCCCAACCCCATCACTGGGCCCCGGGATCACCAACCCCTACCCACGGAGGGGCAACACAACAACTGGCTGCTCCACACCATCACTCCCGGGAACCCCAGCCAGAGCAGCGGTGGTGTACATTCAATCACCACAACCGTGGGTGGCGTCATGGACAATAAACTATCCCCAAATCCCAATCCCCTTTCACTCACGGGCGAGGAGCGCCGCTGGAGTCCCCGGGATCCGGCCCATCGCTCGAGCCACCGAGCAGCGGCAGGCCGCAGCAGCCGCGGCAGCCGGACCCGAGCTGTGGGAGAGCGCGGCGTCCCCTCCTCCGCTCGCGACAACTTGGCGTCACGAACAGGATCTTACCGCTCTGCCGTTGGGTAGAGGTGCGCCTTGTGACCGCCGGAGGTGTCCGGCCGAAAATTTTGTAAAACCACCATCTTGGGCGCGAAAATTTCCCGCTCGAGCGTCCTCCCCGAGCAGGAAAGGCGCGAAAGTGGAGCCCCGCCCCCTGAAGAAGGAAGTGCTAAAAAGAGGCTAAGGGTGACGGGATGGCGTCCGGCCGCATGTGAACCGCGGCTGTGGAAGCAGGGACGCCAGGACTCTGCCAGCATCTGGTTCCTGGAAGAGGCCGCCGCAGTGATGCACCGACCCGTTACCCCTGTTACCGGTAGCGGAGCCCGCAGCGTCTGTGGGGGAGGACCCAGACCTGGGGTCCCCATGCCTCACCTTTGTCACCACCCTGCCACCGGCCCCGGCAGTCCGCCCGGCCGCGACGGAGATGACGACGGCTCCGGCAGTCCGCCCGGCCGCAACGGCAGCGAAGTACCGGTCCCGTTGACCAATCTGGAGCCGTTCCTGGACTGGGGTCAAGGGGTGCTGCCCACTTCCTAGGGGCAGCACCAAGGCTAGGTTATTTGGGTGGGTGACTGAAGGACCCGTTGCCGTTATTAAAAGTGTTTAATGTTTGATATGCCTCCCGTTGTGGGATAATGTTAGTATCCTTGTATTTTTTTTTTTCTTATTTTCTGCAGTTTAAAAAATAAAATTAAACCGGTGATGGACGGGGAGCCCGAGGACGGTCTGCATTTTGCTAAGGGGGAATGTGTCGCCCTGGACAAGCCAGGGGACACAGGTAACAACACACACACACCCCCACCCCCAGCAGTTCACAGCAGACATCCCCAAAGTGACCTGCTTTCTGCCTCGGGCTCAGACTGACACACCAGGTGGGCGGAGTCAGGAGATGGAGACGCCCACCCTGGAGTGAGCTGGCCTGAGGCAGGAAACAAGCCCAGAGAGAAGTTCAGGAGTGAAGGAGAGAGGAAGTCTGCAGTGAGGCAGACGCAGATTGGGGCCTAGGTTGGAGCCTAGGGCCCCTGTGCAGAAAGTCAGGCAGAGGGTAGTGGCCGTCTGCAGGGAGCCGGGGAGCCAGTTGGTGGAACCGCAGGTAGCCGGGGCTGGGCGGTGGCCCCCCGGTACTGAATCGGGGAGCCAGCTGGAAACCGGAGAGCAGGAAGAGTGTGCACGGAGGCGAAGGAAAGGACTTACACTAACAACCTGGGGTCAGGGGAAAAACACCGCAGCCGCCTGTGGGACGCGTCCATCCAGCCGTTTGTTTCAGCAGAGACTCTGTGTGCTTCATTGGGCTGAGTGAGTACCACCGTGCCGTGCGGCACAGCGCTGTCCCCGTGCCCCTGCACCTCCACAGGCCCCATACCCGCCTGTCCACCATCCCAACTCCATCACTGGGCCCCGGGATCACCAACCCCTACCCACGGAGGGGCAACACAACAACTGGCTGCTCCAAACCATCACTCCCAGGATCCCCAGCCAGAGCAGCGGTGGTGTACATTCAATCACCACAACCGTGGGTGGCGTCACGGACAATAAACTATCCCCAAATCCCAATCCCCTTTCACTCACGGGCGAGGAGCGCCGCTGGAGTCCCCGGGATCCGGCCCATCGCTCGAGCCACCGAGCAGCGGCAGGCCGCAGCAGCCGCGGCAGCCGGACCCGAGCAGTGGGAGAGCGCGGCGTCCCCTCCTCTGCCCGCGACATAACCCATTCACCTACCTGGTGGAAGTGCGCCTTGTTCTGGACTGTCAGCGGTGCTCCACTGCAAAAATTTTGAAAACCCGCCATTTTGCCGCCATTTTTGGGCGCGAAAAAAATGACAACCCAGCGCCTTCTTCCCCGAGAAAGGGCGCGAAGCTGAAGCCCCGCCCCCTGGGAACAAAGTCGGAAGGAAGTGACTCCTGAGGCCGAAAACAAAACTAGAAAACCGCGCGAAGAGACTGCTCGCGACAAACCAGGGGGGCGGGCGGAGAAACTGTTGCATGTGACCCAAGAAGATAAGAGGCAGGGATACCAGGACTCTGCCATCTTTTGTTCCTGGACACCATCGCGGAAGGATGTCTGACCGGTCCGGCAACCCGACCATGGAGGGACCTGCTCCCGGAACTGCTGACTGGGTGGAAGCCCAGACTGCGAAGATGTGCCGGAAGATTCAAGCGCAGGCCAATTATCTGCTGACAAGATGGACGGCCGAGATGAGGGATCTGGCTGCAGCCATTCGGGAATGCGAAGAGGAGATGGCCTCGGAGGAGCAGATAAGCGACCCACGCCCCTATGTTCCACCGGAACCAGCCCACCGGGCTGAGGAGCTCGGTCTGCCCCTGTCCGCCACATCGCCTCCCTCGCTGCCCGCACCTGCAGTTAGTGCCCCAATTGGTCCGCTACCCCAAGCTACGGCAGCGGAACCCGTCGCATCTACCCAAGAGGACCGGGCAACGGGGACCTCGGGCCATGAGCATGTCACCGCTCCGGCACCTGTACCAGTCGCGCACGAGACCAAAGCCCGAAAGACATCATCTCCAGCCCCAAGCCCGGCTGCGCCAAAGATGCGTCACCCCCGGCCCCGAGGATGGCCGCACGTATGATGAGAGGCCCCGGCAGTCCGCCCAGCCGCATTGGAGGCAGAGCCGACCTGGAAGTCGACTGCAACAGCGACTCAGACCGCCGTTCCGTACCCAGTCCCAGTTGTGGAACAGCCGGGGTATACCTACAGGGGAGCGGAGCAGGCTATGGAGCGGAGCCCTGAGCCGAGAATGGAGCCGGTTGTGGCCGGCAGTGAGAGCATCCACATGAGCCAAGCTCCCGAACAGGGGGAAGAGCCTGAAGACCGTGCTCCGTACTGGGAGCGGCAACACGAGCAACTTAAATATGAGATTGCAGCCTGGGAAAAGAGGAAGGCGGAGGTGTTGTCCCGGACATACCTGGAGAAAGACCACCTCTAGCAATCCACCTTCTGGGTGCGGGGTCCGACCTATCGTGGGCAGGTCCGCCATTTTAACCCCGAGAGAGGGTGGGGGTTCATCTACGAGGCGGGCATGGATGCCAAAATTTTCGGGTCCCGGAGGGATGTAGCCCCTCATCTGCCCACAGGACACCCGGATCGAGATCTGGAGTCCGGAGAGCTGGTCTCCTACACCAGACACTGTGGAGAGAGGGGGTGGTTTGCCCTCAACGTAAAAAATGGGTGAACATTGATGGGCAGCTGTGCCTCTACCCCCCTTCACCATCTCCAGCAGCCAAGGATGAATAGGTAGCGGATTCCCGGCTACCCCAGCAGTTTGTCCCCGTTGGGACAGTTTTTCAGTTTTAAAAATGGACCAAGGCCGAGAACTGGCAGGCCAACCCAAGAACTTTTGGGCTTTGTAAATAGATCCTTTAACCACCTTCTTGTTGAGCATCTGCACGGCCTCTGGAGAGGCAGATTGGAGGAAGGGCCTGTGGTAGAGTAGGCCGAGGCCCAGTCATCATTGCAACCGGTGACTACCCTCCAGACCAGGGGTCCCCGGACCATGGGACCCGTAACAAGGACGGCCGGGTAAGGAACTTTTTACGTGTGGGCGTCACCCGGACCCGTTCCTGGACTTGAGCAAAGGGGTTTACACCTGTTTTAGTAGTGGCACCAGGGAACAGGTTGATTTGGGTGGTGGGGGCGATAAGAAGAGGGCCCAGTCTGTTCCGTTATTGTATTTCTGAACTGGGTGCAAAAACCTAAAAAAACATCACTATGGGGAGATAAGGTCTGCACACCAGTGACTATGTAAGGGGAATACATGGAATAGCAGAAACTGCTGTGTGAATACTGACATGAAAAATTCAATAGCTATATGTAAGGATGAAATGTGAAAAATGGAACCTGCATTACTGCCATGAATATATGAATAAAGAGAAATTTAGCTACTGAATTGATCAATGCAATAGAGCCCCAACACTACGCCAAAGTATTTCTCTATGTTGGGGTCCCTAGCTTGTGTGTGTCCTCTCATGCAGTTAAAAAACTTACCGTGTATGGGAAGCTGAGACCCAGGCTATATATACGATGTGGATTGGCAATAGGTGTGTATGGGGAGGGTTCACAAACGAAAAACTACTAACAAATAAGAAATAACGTTTGGAACTCCATTCTATGGAGGAAGGGGAGGGCACCCCCTGCTGTAGATTGTGCAGAGCGGGAGGAGACTAGACACAGGGCACAGAGGAGGGTGCTGACTGCTGGAGGCTGTGCAGAGCGGGAGCAGACAGTAGAGCCGAGAGGAGGGGAGGGCGCCCTCTGCTGGAGCCTGTGCAGAGAAGGAGCAGCAAAGTGAAAGTGAATTGCTGCTTCTCAGGCGCCTCCTCTGCTGTCTGCCAGCCGGCGCCCTGTGCGACTGCACCACTCGCACATAAGGGAATTTGGGCCTTACCCTGGTTGCACCACTATCATTTATCTGGTACTCCTTCACGATATTGGATTTATCATGATACAGCATGAATTGATTGTTCATTAGGGGACAATTTGACTACCCCATTCATCTGCCTGCTCCTTTCTGTTAAGTTTACAGAGGGGTTCCATTGGATGTTGGCAGACTTGGGATTGTCGGTCCTGTTTATGTGTGTATGTCTAGGGATTGTTTTAACATGAAATAATAAAATGTATTTTTAAAGGGTTTTTTTTCTATGGTCAATAATTGTGAGTATACCCTTTACATTTATTCTTTTGGTCTTTGGCAGTATTCACACAGCAGTTTCTGCTATTCCATGTATTCCCCTTACATAGTCACTGGTGTGCATACCTTATCTCCCCATAGTGATGTTTTTTTAGGTTTTTGCACCCAGTTCAGACATAGAATGGAGTTCCAAACGTTATTTCTTATTTGTTAGTAGTTTTTCGTTTGTGAACCCTCCCCATACACACCTATTGCCAATCCACATCGTATATATAGCCTGGGTCTCAGCTTCCCATACACGGTAAGTTTTTTAACTGCATGAGAGGACACACACAAGCTAGGGACCCCAACGTAGAGAAATACTTTGGCGTAGTGTTGGGGCTCTATTGCATTGATCAATTCAGTAGCTAAATTTCTCTTTATTCATATATTCATGGCAGTAATGCAGGTTCCATTTTTCACATTTCATCCTTACATATAGCTATTGAATTTTTCATGTCAGTATTCACACAGCAGTTTCTGCTATTCCATGTATTCCCCTTACATAGTCACTGGTGTGCATACCTTATCTCCCCATAGTGATGTTTTTTTAGGTTTTTGCACCCAGTTCAGACATAGAATGGAGTTCCAAACGTTATTTCTTATTTGTTAGTAGTTTTTCGTTTGTGAACCCTCCCCATACACACCTATTGCCAATCCACATCGTATATATAGCCTGGGTCTCAGCTTCCCATACACGGTAAGTTTTTTAACTGCATGAGAGGACACACACAAGCTAGGGACCCCAACGTAGAGAAATACTTTGGCGTAGTGTTGGGGCTCTATTGCATTGATCAATTCAGTAGCTAAATTTCTCTTTATTCATATATTCATGGCAGTAATGCAGGTTCCATTTTTCACATTTCATCCTTACATATAGCTATTGAATTTTTCATGTCAGTATTCACACAGCAGTTTCTGCTATTCCATGTATTCCCCTTACATAGTCACTGGTGTGCATACCTTATCTCCCCATAGTTATGTTCCGTTATTGTAACATTTAAGATTTGTGCCTCCCATACTGGGAAGAAATGTTTAAAAGTTTACATGTATTTACTGTTTCAATACATCTCTTTTTCCCATCAAACAGATGCAGTTTTAATAAACGTTGGTGGTCGGACAGCCCGCGGACGGTCTGTATTAAACCAAGGGGGAATGTGACGCCCTGGCGCCTCCAGGTGGTCACACAGTGTAGGCCCCCGCACAACACCTTCCCTCACAGGGTTAAACCTTGCCAACCAAATCCTTGTCACCCCCCAGGGTAGGAAAGGCACACCAGTGGGCGGGACCAGGTGGATGGAGAATGCCCACCTAGGAGTCTAGAAAACCCGGGGCGGGAAAAGAGGCAGTTGAGTTTTTAGTTGAGTTGAGTCAAGTTGAGAGGAGTAGGAGTTGGAGAGGAGCAGGAGGAGAAAGTCTGAAGCTCAAGTACAGAGAGCAGATGCGTCGGGGTTGGAGCCCCGGCGTACTGGCTAGGTGGCAGACGGTGGTCCGTGTCTGTCAGGAGATGAGAAGACGGCAGCTGGAGATCTGAGGTAGACCGGGGCAGGGTTGGAGCTCGCCGGTACCGACACCGGAGACCCGACCCGGAAACCGTGCACAGAGGGGGTACTTGGACCCTGAAGCCAGGACCGGAACCAACGGCCTAGCTAATTAACCAATTGAGGGCAGGATTATAGGTCCTGTCCCAACCAAAGTCCCAAAATCAGACAACCACCCACCAAGAGGGATAGGGCATCCGCCAGGGCCCGATAGATCCCACGGGTCAGCGTCAGCGGGCAAGGCTCCCAACAGAAGTACCGGGAGCGGACTCCCGTGTTCCACACCGGGAAGTCCACCACACCAAAAACGCAGTGCAGAGGAAAGTGACATAGACCATCACCCCGGGTGAGGGACCAGAATACACCTGGCCGCGGCGGCCGGCCACCAGCACCTTGGTTAACCATTGGACTTGTCTGATTCATTTAATCGTGAGTAAACTGAGACTCCCTGGTCTGACCGGGCGCACTGACCCCTGCCATCCTCGTCCCCTGCACTGAGTCACCGGGCCCCGGGGCAACCATCACTACCCACGGAGGGTTTAACAACCAGCTGCCATCCCATCGCCCACGGGTGCCCCACAAAAGCAGCGGTCGTGCCACACTTCACCATACGCCGTGGGTGGCGTCACAGACTGTGTACGGCAAATCCCGTACAAATACGTCCCCTTTCATTTGAAGTGTCCACCTGATCCCTGGGTCCGGAGAATCTCTCGAGCCACACTGCGGATCCGGATCCGAGCAGCCCGGCTGCTACTGATGTGGGGGCGGCACAATTAAACATGAGGTTCTTAGTTTAACATTCTGATCAAAGTATATAAAAGCTACTGCCATGTCACAGGAATTTCTCAGTGGGTTCCTAACTGTGACGCCAGTCACTACATGAACAAGTCGTGACGCAGGATAGTCAAACGTTGCGGGGGTCAGGTACCAGGAGAGTATGACAAGATTAAAGGGATAGGCAGGAACGTAGTCAGTTCATGGTCCGGAGTTATAATATCTGAAGGGTAGCCAATCAGAACAGAGGGATAAGGTAAAAGAATGGTCAAACAAAGTCAATGGTCAGGCAGCAAAAGATAAATTTTGAGAGCACAAATACAAGAGGCCAATTAGCACAATTGAGCTGAAGAATAAGACTGGCAATACTCTGGGAAAAACTGCTCAGCTAAAAACTTGGGCAATTACAGGAAAAAGGGAATTACTGCAAAAACCCAGCACCTCCCAGAATGAGATTGGTTGACAGTGCTGTCACTCAAAGCACTAACAGCTCAGCACACCCCAGCTCCAGGTTGGAAGATTCAGCTGTTACTCACCTAACTAACAGCCCAGCATGGTCTGAACACAGAGTGGAGTATTTGTTACACTAACAATTTTCTTTATAGCCATAGAGATGCGGTACCATGTGCCAACCACCGTCGCAGCAATATGGCTCCAGCACTTAGTGTGACCTGGTGCTTCACTGCAGACATGCTGAAAGGCTGAGTCCTCATAACTCTAGGCCACATGAACCTACAGGCACAAAACCGCCTTCAACAATGGTCAACACACAATACCAGCACCAAGTGAAAGGAGCTGGGAAAATCACCTTGTACAAGTTCTCATATTGTGAAATGTGTGTACAGTTGTACCACCCCGCGCTCGGCTGCAGCCGAGCCACTCGGATTCGAGCTCGTTGGTGGGTGGCTCGAGCGCCTCCGGACCCGGGGTCACTTCTCTCTGAAAGGATGCTGGCGCTACGTAGGGGGGTGGTAAGTAGGTGTACGGCCGCAGCCGTGTTTGAGTTTGTGATGCCACCCACGGGATGTGGTGAAGGTTTAGACACCACCGCTGCAGTTACAGGGCACTCGGGGGAGATGGTTATGCAGCAAGATGTTAACCCCTCCGTGGGCAGGGATGATGGCCCCGGGACCCGTTGGGGAGAAGTAGCTGGGCGGTGCAGGGCGGTGCGCGGCCGGATGGCACTGTGGTACTCACTGTTATTGACACACACAAGTCTCTGGTAAAAAAAAGTTGATGGTGGTCGGTGCCCGCAGCTGGCTGCGTCTGGTCCCCCACCCGGTTCGGTGGTCTTTGCCTTTCTCCTGCACCGTGTAGTGTATGTGTAGACTGTCTGCGCTTCAGCGATGGGAGTCCACTCCCCGGCTGTAGGTATGTCAAGAAAGCCCGTTTGCCCACAGACGCTTGCCCGTGGGATCTCTCTGCCTGTGCGGTGGCTTTCTATCCCCCTCGGTGGGCTGTTGTCTTCAGTCGGGACTTGGGTGGGAAAGGACCTATAGTCCAGACCTCAATCAGTGAATTTAACTCAGTCCAGTGGATTCTGGACCTCGTTTCAGGGTCTGAGTACCCCCCTGTGTGCTCCGGCTTCCAGTCGGTTCCCCGGGTCGGTACTGGCGGGCCACTACCCTGTCCCAGTCCACCACGGTTCCACCGAGCCGTCTTCCCAGCTCCTGCAGGCTAGGCCACTGTCTGCCTCCTAGCCACGGTGTGCGGGCTACGACCCTCACACCTGCCAGTCTGACACAGGCCCGTACCACGGGCCTGACCTCCTTACTCCTCAACACTCCTGACTTGAACTCCCAACTGACAACTGACTGAGCTGGGGCCTCAGGCCCTCTGAACCCCTCGGTGGGCATGCCAACCGCCTGGCTCCGCCCCCCTGGTGTGTCCATTAAGCTCTGAGGGAGGTGACTAGGGTTTATGTGTTTGACTGATGTTACCTAATATGGGACTGGTGTTGTGCGGGGCGCTATCTGTGACTACCTGGCTAGTCCAGGGCGTCACACAGTCAGAACAGCTAATTAAAAATGTCTGGTCCAAATGGGCAGACCATGCAATATACCAAACCTGTAGGAAAGGACATGAACCGCACATACAAAAATCATACATTGATCTAATGATGCTAGGCAAAAATTTACAAAGCTTACCGAGGTTCTTAGTTTAAGTAGGGCTTCTTTAGAAAGGCTTTACTGAAGTCACTCCATTTAGCAGGTCCCAGGAGAACTTTGACCTTCACTCTTTAAGGGCTGCTTCTCACTTGCGAGTTTCTCGCAGTAGAGCAATGCGAGAAAATCGCGCATTGGAATCGGACACATGTTAGTGAATGATTCAGCTCTCATCTGCGATTTTTTTCTCAGTCCAAATCGGACTGAGAAAAAAATCGCAGCATGCTGCTTTTTTGCGAGTTTCTACTGCGAGTTTCTCCAATGCAAGTCTATGATAGCGTGTAAAAAATCGGATGTCACGGGACGGCACTCACACCATCCTAGTGACATCCGATTTTCTAAATATATTTCTCGCATGTTTCCTAAAACACTGGAAACGAGCGATGTCTCCCAATGTCTGTCAATCACTATTCTCTGTCAGTCGGTCTCTCCCTCTCGGTCTCTATTCTCTCTCTGTCGGTCCGTCACTATCTCTGTCCCTCTCTCACAGTCTGTCGGTCATTTTCCCCTCCTCTCTCATACTCACTGTTCCCCGATCTCCGGTGCGGAGCTGCACGGCTTTCTCACTGCTGCGGCGGCTTTTACTATTTTGAAAAAGCCGGCCGCTCATTAAACAATCTCGTATTCCCTGCTTTCCCCGCCCACAGGCGCCTATGATTGGTTGCAGTGAGACACGCCCCCACGCTGAGTGACAGGTGTCTCACGGCACCCAATCACAGCAGCTGGTGGGCGGGTCTATACTGTGCAGTGAAATAAATAAATAAATAATTAAAAAAAATGGCGTGCGATCCCCCCCAATTTTAATACCAGCCAGATATGATTAATCTAGGATTTAGTGGCAGCTATGGGCTGCCATTAACTCCTTATTACCCCGATTTGCCAACGCACCAGGGCAAATCGGAAAGAGCCGGGTACAGTCCCAGAACTGTCGCATATAATGTATGCGGCAATTATGGATGGCTGCTGACTGATATTGTTAGGCTGGGGGGCTCCCCATAACGTGGAGCTCCCCATCCTGAGAATACCAGCCTTCAGCCGTATGGCTTTATCTGGCTGGTATTAAAATTGGGGGGACCGCACGCCATTTTTTTTAATTATTTAATTATTTATTTCACTGCACAGTATAGACCCGCCCACCGGCTGCTGTGATTGGGTGCAGTGTGACACCTGTCACTCAGCGTGGGGGCGTGTCTCACTGCAACCAATCATAGGCGCCTGTGGGCGGGGAAAGCAGGGAATACGAGATTGTTTAATGAGCGGCGGGCTTTTTCAAAATAGTAAAAGCTGCCGGAGCAGTGTGAATGCCGTGCAGCGCGGCGCCGGGGATCGGTGAGTATGAGAGAGGGCTGCTAACTTCAGTCACTCGGGGGATTATTGGTCACCGGTGAGCCCTTCACTGGTGACCGCTAATCAGGACGCGGCACAGACAGAGCCGCAGCATGACAATGAAGTCGGGTTAAGTTCACCCGAGTTCATTCTGATTGTGCGGCTCTGTCTGTGTCTGCTGTCATCTGCCATTCAGCTCTGCTACATGGCTGTCTGTGTCTGCTGTCAGCGGCCATGTAGCAGCGCTGAATGGCAGATGACATAGTAAAAAATACGCATTACACACGCATTTTACACGCATTACACACGCTAGTAAAATCATTAATTTATTCAGAAATAGCATCGCACTTGCGTTGCACTCGGACCTAACGTGAACTAAAATCAGCCGAGTTTTTTTCAGCCCAGTCGGACCGATTTTACTCGCATAGATATGTTTCCAGCCTAACACCTATACAAGGTACAAGGATCTGACTTATGCCGGCCCCCTGTATTAGTTGATGTCCAGTGAAGTGAGCTGGCAGAGAAAAGGTTCATGCAGCCTGGTCATTATCAGGAGGTCAAAGTCAGGGACAGAGCTATGAGACAGCCAGGATAACAGAAAAATGAACAAAGCTCAGGAACGAAACAACAGATGATACAGGATAATAGAGACAGACAAAGCAAATATCAGGAAAGTAAGCTATAATTGGCATTCAGAAGTAGCTGCTGGGGGTTTCAATAGAGTGTGGGTCCCTCCAAGGATCACAGCAAGGAAGTAGCTTATTAGTTGAACAATGTTAAAATTATCTTACAAGCTTCGTGCCTGGACCAAAAGTACTAGAAGTAAAACAAAAAAAAAATCGCTTTTAGGTCGCATTGCATCATTTGCAATAAAAGCTCAACAGTGACAGATAGTAACAGATGCAAAGCTAGAAGGACCAAGATATGAATATTAGACATAAAATATTGTTTGGATATTTTGTTATTTTTTTTTATTATACTTTAATTATGGAATCTATTAAGATGTTCCCATGTCCATCTCCCAATCCTCATCTGGGAATCTCTACAGGTCATGGACTCCCCCCAGGGAAGGGGGCTGGCTTAACTAGTATCCTGAGCCAGGCAGATAGCCCTGTTAAAAAATATCACTGACACATAAAGGAAGAAGCTCTCCACGCTGTTGTATCAAATACAGACATGGAGATTTTGAAACCCACAGAGGCTGTCTGAAATCATTGCTGTAGATTTCAAAATAGGCAGGAGCTACACAGCGACTTTTGGCCTTGGCTTTCATGCTAGGTAGGGGGAAGTAACAAGCAAACGGCAAAAGGGAACCCTGTGTCTAGGGAAGGGGGAAATGGTGACTCCTGATCAAGCCTACTACTGGGCCCTGGGTTCTCTCACTGCCCTAGATAGGTTCCATACCTATGTACCTAGGCGGCCCCTGATTTGTGCCCTAGGTAAGGAGCTGATGGGATGAGCTCTTTGTTAACCTCACTAACAAACAAGGCAAAACAACAAACAACTTATCTCTAGACGACTCAGTAAGAAGTTCAGAAATGAGCCTACAGATGAGTGTAGGTCACCTGCTTGTGTGGCACCCTGGACAAGCCAGGGGCCACAGAGCACAACACCCACACACCCCACACTCCCGGCAGGCACACCAAAGCCAGAACACAAAACCCTTGTTGCCTTCCTCCAGGGGCTGATGTTCATACCACGGGGGTGGGTCAGGTGGTTGGTCCCGCCCACCGAGGAGTTCACAGTCCTGGAGGCAGGAAACTGTAGTCAGTTTAGCTCAGGCAGAGCTTGAGTGCAGAGCAGAGTCTAGTTTTGACAGCAAAAGTGGAAGGAGGAAAGTAGTAAGAGAGCAGCCTGAAGTTGGTCCGGGTGTGTGGCCCGGACAGATCAGCAAGGTTGGCAGACGGTGGTGACCATCTGCAGGAGTGGCCGATTGGAGTCTACCGTGAGGACCGTGGACGGGCGGTGGCCCAGCGGTACCGGACCGGTACACAAAGAGAAGCCAGCACCATCTGGCAGGGGCTTTTCGGACCCCGGCAAGGCTAGGAGTCGCCGTGAATTTGCCGAATCCGTTAGTGAAGGGGACCTCCTGGGTTTCCAAACAGTCAAGTCCCGACAGAAGGCAACAGTCCAACCGAGTGAGAGAGACACCGCCACCGCCAAGGCAACCGTTTCTCAGGGCCAGCGCCTACGGGCAAAAGGGGCTCCTCCGGCCCATATCCAAGCCGTGGAGCAGGTTACCAGTGGGAACCCATTGGAACCGTACAGACATCTTAGGTGCAGGGAAAGGCAGTTGCCACCAACCTGCCGGGAGCAACAACACCGCAGCCGTCTGTGGGACCCGTCCATCCAGCCGTGTGTTTTACAGAGAACTGTGTCTTCATCATTGGGCTGAGTGAGTACCACAGCGCTGCCCCCGTGACCCTGCACCTCCCCAGGCCCCGTAACCTGCCTGCCATCCATCCCTACCTCATCACCGGGCCCCGGGACAACCAACCCCCCTACCCACGGAGGGGAGAACTAACAACAAAGCTGCTCCCAGTCACCGCTCCCGGGATCCCCGTTGTGAGACTGTGACCGGGGTTATCTATGACGGCCGGTACGTCTCGCCCCGGTTGTGCTCACTCCATGATAGAAAGTAACTCCACTCCGGGGTTAATGCTGTTTCCCTACAGACTGAAAGGAGGGTTAAAAGGGAACAGGAAGATGGGCGTGGTCGCCTAGTGTGTGAGGGAGTGAACACAACTCCCTGAGTATCTGCCGGAGAAACAAGTGTATGCTGTATTGGACTTGTGATTTGTGCAATAAACCGTGTGCTGTGACCCCTGGTGCCTGGATCCCGTGTCTTCTGCTACGCAGCCGACCACGCTACCTCACATATGGTGGAGAATCGGCGGGCATGCCAGCCCGGTGAGGTGTAGCTTCCATTTCTGGTGACCCGGTAGCACATGTCCTGGATTCAAGCGGCTATACTACAGCCCAAACCCGGCGACGCCATGGAGGACATACTAAAGCAGCTGGTTCAGGCCAATGCACGTCAGCAGCAAGCCTTGCAATTGCAGGAACAAAGACATCAAGAACAGATGGTTTTCCTGGCCAAGGCGATCCGTGCCGGACCGGCAGCAACAACCCCGGGACCGGGTGACGACGGCAGCGTCCGGAAAACGGTGAGACAAGCGTTGCAAAAGATGACCCCGGGGGATGATGTGGAAGCGTTCCTGGCGGTGTTTGAGCGGGTGGCTGAGCGGGAAAAGCTGCCGACCCCCCAGTGGGCTGAGGTATTGTCGCACTATCTGACGGGGGAGCCCCAAAAAGCATACCTGGACCTCTGTACCGAGGACGCCATAGACTATGCGACCCTGAAAGCCGAAATACTTGCTCGGTTGGGGGTGAATACCTATGTACGGGCTCAGCGGGTAAATCAGTGGTTCTATGAGGAAGCCAAACCCGTACGCTCCCAGGCCTATGACTTGTTGCATCTGGTAAAGAAGTGGTTGCAGCCTGACACTCTGAGCCCTGTGCAAATGGTGGAAAGGGTAGTGGTGGATCGCTTTGTGCGTACCTTACCCGTCACCATTCAACGGTGGGTAGGACAGGGCGACCCAAGTACCCTGGACCAATTAGTAGCTCTGGTGGAGCGGCATGTGGCTAAGCAGGACTTGATATGGGACACTGAGACTTTGCGTGCCGCCCGTCGGTCCGGCACCTCCAAGCCTCGGGCCAAGGACCCACCGCTGACACCGGTGCGGGAGTCCGTTACCGTTCCGTCTGAGGTCGCGCCCGCCGTCCCTGCGGTCCGGAAGGCTATGTACCCTAAACGACAACTCGTCAAGGAGGTATCCTTCCCTATTAGATGTTGGCGATGCCAGCGGGTGGGACATATGGAGGCCCAGTGTCCACTCACCACGGAGCCCATGGATTGTGGGGTTACCCGGCGGGGTTCAATGTATGCTCAAGCGGTATATACCGCGGACCTTGTCTCCCCGGAAACTGAGCCCCACTTGTGCCAAATACAGGTGAATGGACGTCCGGTTACAGGCTTGTTGGATTCCGGAAGCTTAGTGACCCTTGTGCGATCAACCCTAAGGGCTAACATAAAGGCCACAGGGCGTACCGTGGGGGTGGTTTGCATACATGGGGACCGACGAGACTATCCCACGGGGGTTGTCACCATCACAGCACCCTGCGGACAGGTCCAACATGAGGTGGGACTTATGAACTCTCTTCCCTATGACGTGATCCTAGGAAGGGATCTGCCGTATTTTTGGACTCTATGGAAGGGGCCTCCTAAGTCCCTTCAGGTATTGGACCGTCCGGGACCTGAGCCCGACAATCCCGAATCCGGGACGCCTGCCGTAGGGGTCACCATGATAGGGACAGAGTGTGAACCCGATAGGTCACCCCTAGAGGTATTGGCAGGAGAGGCTGAGATGGTCGAGCCCATCCCGGAGTTGGAGGCGTCCCCGGATACGTTTGGGACAGCCCAACTCCAGGACCCTACGTTAATACATGCCCGGAGTCGGGTGACAGTGGTTGACGGGGTGGCACAGCTACCCGGTGCCCAGGTAAGGTACCCCCATTTCGCCCTGAAGCAGGATTTACTCTACCGGGTAGATGAAATAAGGGGCGTGGGGGTAGAGCAGTTGGTGGTGCCCCAGCCGTATCGCCGGCGGGTCCTCGACTTGGCTCATAAACACCTGATGAGTGGCCACCTAGGGGTCAAGAAAACGCAGGAGCGAATATTGCAAAGGTTCTATTGGCCCGGGGTCTTTGGGCAGGTAAAACGGTTCTGTGAAACCTGCCCGGAGTGTCAGCTTACCGCACCCCTGGCCCACTTTCGCAGTCCGTTGGTGCCCTTACCCATTATAGAAGTCCCTTTTGAACGGATAGGGATGGATCTGGTGGGGCCCCTCGTAAAGTCCGCTCGAGGGCACCAACACATCCTAGTGATCGTTGACTATGCCACCCGGTATCCCGAGGCGATACCTCTCAGACATACTGCAGCAAAGCTTATAGCTCGGAAGTTGTTTGCTGTGTTCTGCCGGGTGGGGTTGCCCAAGGAGATCCTTACGGATCAGGGGACCCCATTCATGTCTAAAGTGACCAAAGAGCTGTGCCGGCTACTCCAGATCAATCAGTTGCGTACGTCTGTGTATCATCCTCAAACGGACGGTTTAGTCGAGCGTTTCAATAAAACCCTGAAAACCATGCTAAAAAGGGTGATTTCAAAAGACGGGAAAGACTGGGATATGATGCTTCCCTATTTGATGTTTCCCATCCGAGAGGTGCCACAGGCATCCACGGGGTTTTCGCCTTTTGAGTTGTTATACGGGCGACATCCCCGGGGATTGTTGGACCTGGCAAAAGAAACCTGGGAGCAGGAGCCCACCCCCCATAAAAGTGTGATTGAACACATTTTAGGAATGCAGAACCGCATAAGCGCGGTCATGCCAATTGTGAAGGAGCATTTACAGGAGGCTCAGGCCGCGCAAAGCGGCCGCTACAATAGACAAGCCACCGTGCGGACCTTTAAACCCGGGGATCGGGTGTTGGCATTAATCCCCACGGCGGAGAGTAAATTCCTGGCTCAGTGGCAAGGCCCCTACGAGATAAAGGAAAGAGTCGGGGTGGTCAACTATAAGGTATTGCAGCCCGGTAGGCGGAAACCTGAACAAATATACCATGTCAACCTATTAAAACCTTGGCAGGAACGGGAAAGCCTGATGGTTGATTTTTCCCCATCTCCCTCCTCTTCGGGTCGTTCAACCCCGGCTCCAGCGCCCTCCGGAGAGGACGAACTGGAAGTAAGGATTGGAGAAGCCCTCACCAAGCAACAGAGGCGAGAGGCCAGACGGCTGGTTCAGCAGAACCCCGATGTCTTCTCCGAGCTGCCTGGTAGGACCAGTCTGATACGACATGACATTGTCACCGAGCCTCACCTGAAGGTACGCCTGAAGCCATACCGGGTACCGGAGGCTCGAAGACAAGCCATATCAGAGGAAGTGAAGACAATGCTACGCCTCGGGGTCATCGAAAAATCCCGGAGTGAATGGGCTAGTCCTATTGTCCTAATACCAAAACCCGATGGCTCCTTAAGGTTCTGCAATGACTTTAGGAGATTGAACGAAGTATCCAAGTTCGATCTCTACCCCATGCCCCGGGTGGATGAGCTGATTGATAGGCTGGGACAGGCGCGATACTTCACCACGCTCGACCTGACCAAGGGGTACTGGCAGGTGCCACTGACGGAGTCCGCAAAGGAGAAAACCGCTTTTGTTACGCCGGACAGTCTCTTCCACTATGTTGTCTTGCCTTTTGGGTTACACGGCGCTCCGGCCACATTCCAGAGGTTGATGGACTTGGTGCTGGAACCCCACCAGGCGTATGCATCAGCGTATCTTGATGACATCATTATTTACAGCTCCGATTGGCAGACCCACTTGGAACAGGTACAAGCGGTGGTGGACGCGCTCCGAACAGCCGGATTGACAGCCAATCCCAAGAAATGTGCGTTGGGGCTCACGGAAGCCCGCTACTTGTATGTAATAGGCCAAGGAGTGATTAAGCCCCAAATTAACAAAGTGGAGGCGATCCAGAAGTGGCCTAGACCCCTGACCACGAAGCATGTTAGGGCTTTCCTGGGTATTGTGGGGTACTACAGGAGGTTTGTAAAGGATTTTGCGGGACTATCGGCCCCCTTGACGGACCTTCTCAAAGGCAAGAAGTCCGTCATGGTGCGCTGGACTCCGCAGGCCGAGGACTCCTTCCGGGCCCTGAAGGGGGTCTTGTGCGGACAACCCGTTCTTGTCAACCCTGATTTCCGGAAGGAGTTCATAGTACAGACTGATGCCTCTGAGGTCGGCCTGGGGGCAGTGCTGTCTCAGGTGGTTAAGGGGGAGGAACACCCCGTCACCTTCTTGAGTAGGAAGCTCACCCCTCCTGAGCGGAATTATAGCGTAGTGGAGAAGGAGTGCCTGGCGATTAAGTGGGCCTTGGAGTCCCTGCGCTATTACCTGCTGGGACGGCGGTTTCGCTTGGTGACTGATCACTCTCCGCTGGTCTGGATGAGGTCCGCCAAGGAACGGAATGCCCGGGTTACCCGGTGGTTCCTTTCTCTGCAGAACTTCTGTTTTACGGTTGAACACCGGGCCGGTAGGTTGCAGGGCAACGCCGATGCCTTGTCCCGCGGCCCGTGTTTGATGGCGGGAGTTCAACCCCGCACGCTTGAACTGAGGGGGGGGTATGTGAGACTGTGACCGGGGTTATCTATGACGGCCGGTACGTCTCGCCCCGGTTGTGCTCACTCCATGATAGAAAGTAACTCCACTCCGGGGTTAATGCTGTTTCCCTACAGACTGAAAGGAGGGTTAAAAGGGAACAGGAAGATGGGCGTGGTCGCCTAGTGTGTGAGGGAGTGAACACAACTCCCTGAGTATCTGCCGGAGAAACAAGTGTATGCTGTATTGGACTTGTGATTTGTGCAATAAACCGTGTGCTGTGACCCTTGGTGCCTGGATCCCGTGTCTTCTGCTACGCAGCCGACCACGCTACCTCACACCGTCTAGAGCAGCGGTGGTGTCACCAAAATCACCACAACCGTGGGTGGCGTCACGGACAATATCCATAATCAAAACCCCCACAACCAATCACCCCCTTTTCACTCACGGGCGAGGAGCGCCACTCGAGTCCCCGGGATCCGGCCCACCGCTCAAGCCACCACCGAGCAGCAGCAGCAGCAGCAGCGGCAGCCGGACCCGAGCAGTGGGAGAGCGCAGCGTCCCTTCCTCCACCCGCGACACTTGCATCCAGAGCCTCTGAAGGAATCAAATATGACCAGCACAAGTCCAGGGAAAATGAGAGTATTTAAACCCAATACTGATAGCAGGAATAATAGAAAGTCAGGAAGCATTTTTGCGCAGCCAAAGACTGGGACTTTCTATTGCTAGACACCACAGGACTGTCTGGTACCCGTGACACACCTGTGACATTTACACAGGTTGCACAGCCAAAGATCCTTGTATACCGCTGCTATATCTCAGCATAATGCAGGTAAATGAGGTCTCATGCTGACCCCTAAGGCACTGCAAATGTAATGATCAAGGCACAAAAATCTAACCAGTTCCAATTGGTTGTAACTTGTCATTTTCAGTTTCTTGCAGATTGCAAGACGACCTCAATCACCTGCATTAAATTGTCATGTAGTAGTATCAATGAGCAATTTATGGCTGTGCAAGTCATGATCAAAATCACAAGGTCAAAGTCACCGCTGGTGTGGTCCTTTAATTGTAAGATCCCTTTCATTAGTCTTGACTCATCCTCTGGCATCTTCATCTGTTTTCAGGGTTCCTCTGGTCGGTGTCAGGCAGTTTATATGAAGTGAAAGCTGCACACCAAATTTAGAGAAATATGAACAAGCATAACTGCTTTATAATACATAAGGAGTGAAAAATACAACTAGCCATATGAAAAATTGAAAAAATTTAAATGTGACATTGCATAACCGCTGAGGATTATTTGAAAAAAAGAGATATTTAGTCATGATCAAAATCACAAGGTCAAAGTCACCGCTGGTGTGGTCCTTTAAATGTAAGATCCTTTTCATTTGTCTTGACTCATCCTCTGGCATCTTCATCTGTTTTCAGGGTTCCTTCGGTCAGTGTTAGGCAGTTTGTGATCTGCCGACTGCTTTAGTGTTTCATGGAGAGCATCGGAGATCCGAACTAAATACAGGTCTATGAGACCCTTGTTCTGGTACTCATAGACTGGTATTGAGAGCTTGTAACTTCTGACTTCTGGTTAGTTAGAAGTTCTGGCCACAAGATGATGCTGCAAGACCAGAACGACGCTGAAAAAGGTTAAAATGCCAGAAGCTAAGTATATGACCAGGGATAGGGGACTTAGATTTAAAGCACCACTCCAGCACTGGAATAAAAAACCCGTAGTGTTGCTTTAAAGTACATTAGTAGTAGAGTTGAGCGCGGTTCGAGGTTCTCCAGTTCGTGGCTCGAAAGATTTTGGGTGCTGTTCTAGATAGAACTAGAACTCGAGCTTTTTGCTAAAGCTCGATAGTTCTAGATACGTTCGAGAACGGTTCTAGCAGCAAAAACACCAGCTAATTACTAGCTGGCTTTCCGCTTTAATAGTGTAAGTCACTCTGTGACTCACACTATTATGAAATTTCAGTGTATAGTGTGTGGGAACAGCGCATTCAGATCACTGCTTTATGGATAAATTTTTTTTTTTTTTCCCTTGTCTTCCTTCCCTAAGCGCGCGCGTGTAGTGGGGCGGGCCAGCATGTCAGCCAATCCCAGACACACACACAGCTAAGTGGACTTTTAGCCAGAGAAGCAACGGCATGTGTGATAGGATGTCCATGTCACATGTCCCTGTATTATAAAAACGAGTATCTGCCCGTCTGGACGCCATTATCTCTTCTGCGTCCTTGGTGTCAGTCACCGCTGGCGCAGCTCCTATCTCCGATACTGCTGTGTACGCTCTATACACAGCGCTGTACAGAATAGGGATAGCACTTTCTATCAGTCCTTTTAAGGGCTCATACCGGCAGGGTCAGAGCCATAGGTGACAGGTCCGTGAAAACAGAGTTTAACAGCTACACAAGATGACAGCGTCTGTGTAGCTAAGGTCAGGGATTTCCTTGCTGCATTTCCCCATTAGGAGGGATAGAAAGTGAGGCTTCCTTTCCTCTACCCAGAGACCCACAACCCTGCCACTGTACCCTCCTGCCCTTTGCACACTCAAACTCATTGTTACTAAGCCATTATACTAGCAAACACTGAGTGAACTTAGTGGCATCATAAAAGTGGCTGTTTGACTTCTGTATTGCCCCACTAGTGCAAAGATATTTGCAGCACGTCTGCCTGCATTGCACACTCAAACTCATTGTTACTAAGCCATTATACTAGCAAACACTGAGTGAACTTAGTGGCATCCTAAACGTGGCTGTTGGACTTCTGTATTGTCCCACTAGTGCAAAGATATTTGCAGCACGTCTACCTGCATTGCACACTCAAACTCATTGTTACTAAGCCATTATACTAGCAAACACTGAGGAAACTTAGTGGCATCATAAAAGTGGCTGTTGGACTTCTGTATTGTCCCACTAGTGCAAAGATATTTGCAGCACGTCTGCCTGCATTGCACACTCAAACTCATTGTTACTAAGCCATTATACTAGCAAACACTGAGTGAACTTAGTGGCATCATAAAAGTGGCTGTTGGACTTCTGTATTGTCCCACTAGTGCAAAGATATTTGCAGCACGTCTACCTGCATTGCACACTCAAACTCATTGTTACTAAGCCATTATACTAGCAAACACTACTGCCAGTTTAAGGGCCGTAGTTACATTGTCAGGGATAATTATTGTTGTTTATTCTGCTCTTAATAAAGCTAGACCACCGCTGAAATCTACACCACCTCTCAATTTTTACTACCACATTTTAAGTGCACAATCTTGTCGCAATCAAAATGAGTGGCAAAATGACAGATGCTGGTGGAAAGGGGAAGAGGCGTGTTGGAAAGGGAAAAAAAGGGTTTGTTCGTGGGGAAGGTGGCAAAGCTCCATTAACATCTGCTGAAGATAGACCATCTTCCAGCAAAAGTAAGATGTCTACTACTTACTGTGGACAATAGAGATGAGCGAACCGGTCCCGGTTCGGCTCGAGGCGGTTCGCCGAACGGGGGGTCTGGCTCGAGTTCGGCTCGTCGAACGTTCGACGAACCGAACTCGAGCCCATAGGAAACAATGGCAGGCAATCACAAACACAGTAAAACACCTAGAAAACACCCTGAAAGGTGTCCAAAAGGTGACAAACAACTCACAACATAACACAAACACATGGGAAAGTGACAAGGACATATACTCATGTGAAAACAAAACAGCTGGACAAGGAAAAAGAGGGAGACACACAGATATATGAGTATATGCAAAGAAACATCGATTCCATTATTGTGCAACTTGAGCCCTGCTCATTTTAGGCTTCCAATCTGGATAAATTGCCTGAGCTCGCCACGTACGCCTTGAGGATCTTGTCGTGTCCTGCAGCCAGCGTTCTCTCGGAACCTGTCTTCAGTGCTGCTGGGGGTCTGCTGGCAGATAAGCACACGTGTCTGTCCACTGACAATGTGGACCTGGCTCTCAGAGGACTTTTCTTCCCCTGGGTCAGCCAGGGGAGGCGAAAGGCACGCGTATTTTTGAGAGTGCTTCATGCAAAGCATCTTTTTCTTTGTCAAAAGGGGGGCTCAACCGATGCCAGTCAAGTGGGGTGTGTGTGGCCCAGTTAGTGGCAACGAGGGAGACTGTGGTTGGAGTCCCCTCGCTGTGTCTCTAAAAGAACCAAGATGAACAAGTCATGGCTCTCAGAGGACTTTTCTTCCCCTGGGTCAGCCAGGGGACGGGAAAGGCACGCGTATTTTTGAGAGTGCTTCATGCAAAGCATCTTTTTCTTTTTCAAAAGGGGGCTCAACCGATGCCAGTCAAGTGGGGTGTGTGTGGCCCAGTTAGTGGCAACGAGGGAGACTGTGGTTGGAGTCCCCTCGCTGTGTCTCTAAAAGAACCAAGATGAACAAGTCATGGCTCTCAGAGGACTTTTCTTCCCCTGGGTCAGCCAGGGGACGGGAAAGGCACGCGTATTTTTGAGAGTGCTTCATGCAAAGCATCTTTTTCTTTGTCAAAAGGGGGGGTCAACCGATGCCAGTCAAGTGGGGTGTGTGTGGCCCAGTTAGTGGCAACGAGGGAGACTGTGGTTGGAGTCCCCTCGCTGTGTCTCTAAAAGAACCAAGATGAACAAGTCATGGCTCTCAGAGGACTTTTCTTCCCCTGGGTCAGCCAGGGGACGGGAAAGGCACGCGTATTTTTGAGAGTGCTTCATGAAAAGCATCTTTTTCTTTGTCAAAAGGGGGGGTCAACCGATGCCAGTCAAGTGGGGTGTGTGTGGCCCAGTTAGTGGCAACGAGGGAGACTGTGGTTGGAGTCCCCTCGCTGTGTCTCTAAAAGAACCAAGATGAACAAGTCATGGCTCTCAGAGGACTTTTCTTCCCCTGGGTCAGCCAGGGGACGGGAAAGGCACGCGTATTTTTGAGAGTGCTTCATGCAAAGCATCTTTTTCTTTGTCAAAAGGGGGGGTCAACCGATGCCAGTCAAGTGGGGTGTGTGTGGCCCAGTTAGTGGCAACGAGGGAGACTGTGGTTGGAGTCCCCTCGCTGTGTCTCTAAAAGAACCAAGATGAACAAGTCATGGCTCTCAGAGGACTTTTCTTCCCCTGGGTCAGCCAGGGGACGGGAAAGGCACGCGTATTTTTGAGAGTGCTTCATGCAAAGCATCTTTTTCTTTTTCAAAAGGGGGCTCAACCGATGCCAGTCAAGTGGGGTGTGTGTGGCCCAGTTAGTGGCAACGAGGGAGACTGTGGTTGGAGTCCCCTCGCTGTGTCTCTAAAAGAACCAAGATGAACAAGTCATGGCTCTCAGAGGACTTTTCTTCCCCTGGGTCAGCCAGGGGACGGGAAAGGCACGCGTATTTTTGAGAGTGCTTCATGCAAAGCATCTTTTTCTTTGTCAAAAGGGGGGGTCAACCGATGCCAGTCAAGTGGGGTGTGTGTGGCCCAGTTAGTGGCAACGAGGGAGACTGTGGTTGGAGTCCCCTCGCTGTGTCTCTAAAAGAACCAAGATGAACAAGTCATGGCTCTCAGAGGACTTTTCTTCCCCTGGGTCAGCCAGGGGACGGGAAAGGCACGCGTATTTTTGAGAGTGCTTCATGCAAAGCATCTTTTTCTTTTTCAAAAGGGGGCTCAACCGATGCCAGTCAAGTGGGGTGTGTGTGGCCCAGTTAGTGGCAACGAGGGAGACTGTGGTTGGAGTCCCCTCGCTGTGTTTTACATGCTTTTAGAAGGGCATGAAATGGCTTGGAGGTTGACTTTCATCATATGCAAACTGTTGGCTACCAAAATGCTGCCTTTCCAACAACTGTGGTTATAGGCAATGAGGAACATACTGATGAAGATGAGACGCAGATACCCGATTGGGATGACAACTTAAATATTCGGTCAGGGCAAGAAGAAACTCGGTCTGAGGGGTAGGGGAGTGCAAACACAACAATTGATGATTAAGTTCTAGATCACACCTACTGTCAACCCACAGTCAGACACTCGAGGAGGTCAACAGAGGCGGTGGAGGAGGATGCAACCGACGTCGAAGTAACCTGGCGCCTTCCTGGACACAGTCGGAGCACTGGTAGCACGTCTACAACTGCATCCTCAGCCACCACTCTGCCTCTGAGCATTATTCGGGGTGGATCAACAGGTCGCATGGCCTCTAAGCCTTGCCTAGCCAGGTCCTTTTTTGACATAGAAAAAGATCGCCCAAATTATGTGATCTGTAAAATTTGTCATGGTTCTCTTAGTAGAGGTCAAAACCTCAGCAGTTTGACAACTTCTTCCATGAATCGTCACATGAATAAATATCATATGGCCCGATGGGAAGCTCACCGTGCTGCAATGCGGCCTAGCGGAGCGAACCATCCACCGCCTGCCCCTTCCAGTGCATCCGCGCGCTCGTCATCTTCTAGGACTGTGGGGACAGCTGTCACACCTGTTTTTCCACCCACAACTTCCACCACTGTAACCGCAACAGGCAGTTTGCTTGGTAGGTCGTCAGTTGGTTTGGAAGGGGAAACAAGTGAGTGTGTACAGCTCTCTCAGACATCGATAGCACCAACTTTGGATGAAGGCAACATCATGTCTCCGCCTGCACTTTCCTCACAAAGCTGCATTTTTCCAGGGACACCCGACTCAACACCGTCTACACACAGCAGCCAGATCTCTGTCCCTCAGATGTGGTCAAATAAAAGGCCACTTACTGCGACCCATGACAAAGCTAAGTGGTTGACTCTATCCCTCTGTAAGCTGTTGGCTACCGAAATGCTGCCTTTACGCGTAGTGGACACACAGGATTTTACAGACCTTATGTCTGTCGCTGTGCCCCAGTACCAGATGCCCAATCACCACTGCTTCTCCAAGAAAAGCATGCCCGCGCTACACCGGCATGTCGCACACAACATCACCACTTCCTTGAGAAAATCTGTGTGCGACAGGGTGCATTTCAACACAGATACTTGGACCAGTAAGCATAGACAGGGTCATTACATGTCACTGACTGGGCACTGGCAAACTATGGTGAGAGATGGAGAAGGGTCTGCTGTACAAGTCTTGCCGTCCCCACGAGTTGTTTCAATCCTTGTTCTGTATGTAGAAGTTAATACACTGCTTCTGCCTCTTCAACCTCGTGTGGGTCCTCTACCTTTGCGCAAACCCTGTGTGGTCAGGCCACCCTTCCTTGCAACTGCGCACAAGGACTACCACACACCTCCTTACTATGCTGGCAGCAGAGCTCAATGCCATCAGGCGGTCAAAGTTTTACTTTGAAATGTATGGGAAATGTGAGTCACACCGCTATTACAGAGAATAGTAGTCAGGCAGGGTCAAAACATTAATTGAGGAACAGGAACAGAATGGGACGGCCAGGACTTAATCAGAAAACAAGCAGAGGTGAAATGCGTATCGGCCAACAAGGTACATAAACAGCAAGCAGGAAAAGTAGTCAGGTAACAAGCACACAAAATCATAAAACTGAACTGGGGGTAAAATTAACCAGAGGTTCATAGCTATGTCTGGCAGTGGTCTGCAGACAGGATGGGCATAAAAAAGGGTGTGGTGTCTTCCCATTGGTTGTAGCTGAATGATGGTATTTCATCTGTGAGATACCCACCAGCTACATTCAGCCAGAGATTCTGCATCTGTCAAGGTAATGCAGCCCAGTGGGTGAGCATAACCTGCGTCCACCTGCGCCGCTGGCATCGACTACTCTCCCATCATCAGCACTATTCATGAAAGGAACACGTTGTCACCTGGCGACCGGAGTACAAATTGACGGAGCGGACTCCGTTGGTGACTTAACAGCCGTGTGCGGCAATGATGCAAACCTGGCTGCGGGCCATCCTCAGGGCAATGTGACACACGTGCCTTTTATGGCTCACGTGTTGATCCGAATTCTCCAGCAATTTTTAAAACACCATCACGGCCTACATGGCCTTGTGCAGCGGGCACGCTCGCTATGTGCTCACTTCCATCGTGCGCACACAGCAGCTCAACAACTTTCATCACTCCGGAAGTCTTAGGGTCTGGCAGTTAAACGCCGGAAATGCGATGTTCCGACACGCAGGAATTGGAATCTGCACATGTTGCAGCGTGTGTGGCAGCACCGCAGAGCCCTGCTGAAATACGGTAAGACATATAGCCTGGGATAAGTTGATCCAGAGGTGGTGCAGATCACGCTGCTGGAGTGGTGTCAGATCAAGGACCTATGCACCCTGCTACACAGTTTTGAAATGTCGACGAAGATGTTTAGCACTGGCAATGTCATTCTCAGCGTGACAATTCTGGTCATCTACATGATGGAGCACACTGTAATTATTATTCGGAGTCAGGTGTTGGGACAAGAGGAAGGGGAGGAAGTACAGGAGGAGTCATATGCGGAAGGGATAACAAGATCTACGAGGTCCAGATGGTCAGCGGCACCTATGCGGCAGTCATGGTGAGGGAGAGGGATTAACAAGGGCGCATAGTATCAGCAAAAAGTGTTGATGAAAGTGCAGGAGCCCATGAAGAAATGGAGGACGAACTGGCGATGGGCATGGAAGACTCAGCAGATGAGTGAGAGCTTGCTCACATTTCGGTTGTGCGAGGTTGTGGGTAGAGGGCAGAGGAAGGATGCACGATTCTCACCTCTCTGCCACCAACACACCAAGGACTTGGTCCTCCTGGATGCACAAGACACATGAGCGCCTTCTTGCTGCACTACCTACATGACCCTCGGATTGTATGAATTTGAAGTAATCCTGAATACTGGGTTGCCACACTGTTAGATCCCCGGTACAAGACACAATTTGGCGAACTAATTCCTGCCATAGAAATAGACGCACGTATACAGGAGTATCTGCAGAATGTGGTACGCAATCTTAGATCTACTTTTCCACTAAACACCAGTGCTGCACAGAGTGAATCTCAACACTTTGTCATGGATAGGAGGAAATGGTCTTTTACTTGTCCACATCGGAGGGACCGAGGGATGGCTGCTGTGCTGAGATGGCGTTGAGTACGGTGTCCCTGCACAGTTGCACTTTTGGTCATATCCCAAAATGAGTTGAAAAAGGACAGATGCTGTTGGAAAGGGGAACAGGTGTGTTGGAAAGGGGAAAAAAATTTTGGTCCGTGGATTTGGTGGTTAAACAACTGTAACATTTGCTGAAGAAACAACATCTGTTACAGTGGGACTGGCAGATTTGGATAAAGTGGTATATAATCTGTGACCGCTATATAACAAAAATTAATAAGAAAAGAAAGAGAAAGGTATATATCACCTTCAGCAGTCAGTGTCCACCGTGCTCCCAGTTGGAAAAGGAGAGGTTGGCAACTTGAAGGTTTGGTGGAGGATACAGAGCTGTGTGGCTATGAAACTAATAGTAGCCTGAACCGAGTTAGACGCCATTCGGATCTGGAGACTGTGAGCCCTGTTAGCGTCACAGGGTCCACATGCCCACCCAGCCCAGGAACTCCCTGTTAACAACACAGGGGCCATTGAGTACGCTGACCGTGTGCGTAGGGGCCACACCTGTGGACAGCAGGCGCATCAGCAGCAGCAGGCCTGTTAATGCCACTGGGCTGCACAAGCAGGACTGTTAGGACAGGAGCTGGTCTTAACCGTTCTGCGTTACCAACTGTGGTGGTGGCCTGCATCCACCACCCTATCCCTGCCTACCTCTGGCCTAAAGCCGCAATGGGTTCAACACATGGAGGTGTGCTCTTTCGGAGCATAATAGAAGACTGCGCACCTCCTTGTTGGCTCCAGCCCCTTTTATAACCTGGGTCCGCCCCAAACCAGGGTGAACCACAATGCACCTCCTGGAGACAAAAGCAGAGTGACACGTCATGAGTGGCATAACTAGCGTCCTATTTGGAAACGCAACTTCAATGATGACCTCATGGCTGCCATGACCCAAACACCTCACCAGTCATCGTCTGACCATCAATAATGCGGTGACAAGTCATAGGTGTGGGCCTCTGCAAGCCATTTGGGAGGACACCTGATGCCCTGTGGTCTATATGGGACCCCCACATCAGGGCCAGGGCCAAAGAGTTCATTACCGGACCTAGTCTCTGATGCAGGAAGTGCCTGAGCATGCTCAGTAGCATGAAATACAGTCTCTGAAAAAAGACTATCAGCTTTAGCATGGTGTCTAGGCACAAAACAGGACTTAGACCCGGCACAGAATGCAAGCACCTGTGCAAAGAGGCTTTTCACACTTAGTGTGGGAGCATGCGCTGTATCCCGAAATGAAGACTTAGCGTCAGGAATGGCACAGTCAGGCTGAGCATACTCACTAGGCGAAACACTGTAATTATGCTGCAGCTGGGGTACATCGGCACACGCATGCGCACTAGCTGCCTCTCCACACTTAGACGTGGAGGGGAAATTTGTCTTGGAGATGCTGTCTATGAACAGAAGGAAAAGCTAAAGGAAGCCTGACTTTCTATCCCTCCGAATTATGAAATGCAGCAATGAATTCCATGAGTTTGCTATAACATTAGCGTAGCTAAATGTGCATGAGGGTGTGATGTAGAGGTGCTAGAAATAGCTTGTCACCAGTGGGGCACTAATGGAATACAACAGCCAGTTCTATGATGCCACAAAATGGCAGTATTTTGTGCTATCATTATAGCTTATTAAAAACAGAGCACGAGGTTGTCATGCAGAGGTGCTGCACATAGATTTGCAGTAGTGTGAATAGACAAAAGTACAATAGCCACGTTTAGGATACAACTAGGTACAGTGAGTGTTTGCTAGTATAATGGCTGAGTTTAAAAAAGTTTGAGTGTGCAATGCAGGCAGATGTCCTGCAAATATCGTTCCAATACTGTGAATTGACAAAAGTACAATAGCCACGTTTAGGATACAACTAGGTACAGTGAGTGTTTGCTAGTATAATGGCTGAGTTTAAAAAAGTTTGAGTGTGCAATGCAGGCAGACGTGCTGCAAATAACGTTCCAATACTGTGAATAGACAAAAGTACAATAGCCACGTTTAGGATACAACTAGGTACACTGAGTGTTTGCTACTATAAATGGCTGAGTTTAAAAAAGTTTGAGTGTGCAATGCAGGCAGACGTGCTGCAAATAACGTTCCAATACTGTGAATTGACAAAAGTACAATAGCCACGTTTAGGATACAACTAGGTACACTGAGTGTTTGCTACTATAAATGGCTGAGTTTAAAAAAGTTTGAGTGTGCAATGCAGGCAGACGTGCTGCAAATAACGTTCCAATACTGTGAATTGACAAAAGTACAATAGCCACGTTTAGGATACAACTAGGTACAGTGAGTGTTTGCTAGTATAATGGCTGAGTTTAAAAAAGTTAGAGTGTGCAATGCAGGCAGACGTGCTGCAAATATCGTTCCAATACTGTGAATAGACAAAAGTAAAATAGCCACGTTTAGGATACAACTAGGTACACTGAGTGTTTGCTAGTATAATGGCTGAGTTTAAAAAAGTTAGAGTGTGCAATGCAGGCAGACGTGCTGCAAATAACGTTCCAATACTGTGAATAGACAAAAGTACAATAGCCACGTTTAGGATACAACTAGGTACACTGAGTGTTTGCTACTATAAATGGCTGAGTTTAAAAAAGTTTGAGTGTGCAATGCAGGCAGACGTGCTGCAAATAACGTTCCAATACTGTGAATTGACAAAAGTACAATAGCCACGTTTAGGATACAACTAGGTACAGTGAGTGTTTGCTAGTATAATGGCTGAGTTTAAAAAAGTTTGAGTGTGCAATGCAGGCAGACGTGCTGCAAATAACGTTCCAATACTGTGAATTGACAAAAGTACAATAGCCACGTTTAGGATACAACTAGGTACAGTGAGTGTTTGCTAGTATAATGGCTGAGTTTAAAAAAGTTTGAGTGTGCAATGCAGGCAGACGTGCTGCAAATAACGTTCCAATACTGTGAATTGACAAAAGTACAATAGCCACGTTTAGGATACAACTAGGTACAGTGAGTGTTTGCTAGTATAATGGCTGAGTTTAAAAAAGTTAGAGTGTGCAATGCAGGCAGACGTGCTGCAAATATCGTTCCAATACTGTGAATAGACAAAAGTAAAATAGCCACGTTTAGGATACAACTAGGTACACTGAGTGTTTGCTAGTATAATGGCTGAGTTTAAAAAAGTTAGAGTGTGCAATGCAGGCAGACGTGCTGCAAATAACGTTCCAATACTGTGAATAGACAAAAGTACAATAGCCACGTTTAGGATACAACTAGGTACACTGAGTGTTTGCTACTATAAATGGCTGAGTTTAAAAAAGTTTGAGTGTGCAATGCAGGCAGACGTGCTGCAAATAACGTTCCAATACTGTGAATTGACAAAAGTACAATAGCCACGTTTAGGATACAACTAGGTACACTGAGTGTTTGCTACTATAAATGGCTGAGTTTAAAAAAGTTTGAGTGTGCAATGCAGGCAGACGTGCTGCAAATAACGTTCCAATACTGTGAATTGACAAAAGTACAATAGCCACGTTTAGGATACAACTAGGTACACTGAGTGTTTGCTAGTATAATGGCTGAGTTTAAAAAAGTTAGAGTGTGCAATGCAGGCAGACGTGCTGCAAATATCGTTCCAATACTGTGAATAGACAAAAGTACAATAGCCACGTTTAGGATACAACTAGGTACACTGAGTGTTTGCTACTATAAATGGCTGAGTTTAAAAAAGTTAGAGTGTGCAATGCAGGCAGACGTGCTGCAAATATCGTTCCAATACTGTGAATAGACAAAAGTACAATAGCCACGTTTAGGATACAACTAGGTACACTGAGTGTTTGCTAGTATAATGGCTTAGTAACAATGAGTTGTAGTGTGCAATGCAGGCAGACGTGCTCTGCTAATATCTTTGCACTAGTGGGACTATAGCAAAGTCCAATAGCCACGTATAGGATGCCACTAGGTACACTGAGTGTTTGCTAGTATAATGGCTGAGTTTAAAAAAGTTAGAGTGTGCAATGCAGGCAGACGTGCTGCAAATATCGTTCCAATACTGTGAATAGACAAAAGTACAATAGCCACGTTTAGGATACAACTAGGTACACTGAGTGTTTGCTACTATAAATGGCTGAGTTTAAAAAAGTTTGAGTGTGCAATGCAGGCAGACGTGCTGCAAATAACGTTCCAATACTGTGAATTGACAAAAGTACAATAGCCACGTTTAGGATACAACTAGGTACACTGAGTGTTTGCTACTATAAATGGCTGAGTTTAAAAAAGTTAGAGTGTGCAATGCAGGCAGACGTGCTGCAAATATCGTTCCAATACTGTGAATAGACAAAAGTACAATAGCCACGTTTAGGATACAACTAGGTACACTGAGTGTTTGCTAGTATAATGGCTTAGTAACAATGAGTTGTAGTGTGCAATGCAGGCAGACGTGCTCTGCAAATGTCTTTGCACTAGTGGGACTATAGCAAAGTCCAATAGCCACGTTTAGGATGCCACTAGGTACACTGAGTGTTTGCTAGTAAAATTGCTTAGTTTAAAAAAGTTGGAGTGTGCAATGCAGGCAGATGTGCTCTGCTAATATCTTTGCACTAGTGGGACTATAGCAAAGTCCAATAGCCACGTATAGGATGCCACTAGGTACACTGAGTGTTTGCTAGTATAATGGCTTAGTTAAAATGAGTTTGAGTGTGCAATGCAGGCAGACGCGCTATGCAAATGTCTTTGCACTAGTGGGACTATAGCAAAGTCCAATAGCCACGTATAGGATGCCACTAGGTACACTGAGTGTTTGCTAGTATAATGGCTTGGTTTTAATGAGTTGGAGTGTGCAATGCAGGCAGACGCGCTCTGCAAATGTCTTTGCACTAGTGGGACTATAGCAAAGTCCAATAGCCACGTATAGGATGCCACTAGGTACACTGAGTGTTTGCTAGTATAATGGCTTGGTTAGAATGAGTTGTAGTGTGCAATGCAGGCAGATGTGCTCTGCTAATGTCTTTGCACTAGTGGGACTATAGCAAAGTCCAATAGCCACGTATAGGATGCCACTAGGTACACTGAGTGTTTGCTAGTATAATGGCTTAGTTAAAATGAGTTTGAGTGTGCAATGCAGGCAGACGCGCTATGCAAATGTCTTTGCACTAGTGGGACTATAGCAAAGTCCAATAGCCACGTATAGGATGCCACTAGGTACACTGAGTGTTTGCTAGTATAATGGCTTGGTTAGAATGAGTTGTAGTGTGCAATGCAGGCAGATGTGCTCTGCTAATGTCTTTGCACTAGTGGGACTATAGCAAAGTCCAATAGCCACGTATAGGATGCCACTAGGTACACTGAGTGTTTGCTAGTATAATGGCTTAGTTAAAATGAGTTTGAGTGTGCAATGCCGGCAGACGCGCTATGCAAATGTCTTTGCACTAGTGGGACTATAGCAAAGTCCAATAGCCACGTATAGGATGCCACTAGGTACACTGAGTGTTTGCTAGTATAATGGCTTGGTTTTAATGAGTTGGAGTGTGCAATGCAGGCAGACGCGCTCTGCAAATGTCTTTGCACTAGTGGGACTATAGCAAAGTCCAATAGCCACGTATAGGATGCCACTAGGTACACTGAGTGTTTGCTAGTATAATGGCTTGGTTAGAATGAGTTGTAGTGTGCAATGCAGGCAGACGCGCTCTGCAAATGTCTTTGCACTAGTGGGACTATAGCAAAGTCCAATAGCCACGTATAGGATGCCACTAGGTACACTGAGTGTTTGCTAGTATAATGGCTTGGTTAGAATGAGTTGTAGTGTGCAATGCAGGCAGACGCGCTCTGCAAATGTCTTTGCACTAGTGGGACTATAGCAAAGTCCAATAGCCACGTATAGGATGCCACTAGGTACACTGAGTGTTTGCTAGTATAATGGCTTAGTTATCAGTTGGAGTGTGCAGAGGACAAGAGGGTACAGTGGCAGGATTGTGGTGCTCTGGGTAGAGGAATGGAAGCCTGCCTTTCTATTCCCTCCTAATGGTGAAATGCAGGTAGGAAATCCCTGACCTGGGCTACACAGACGCTGTTGCTGTTTGCAGGACCTGTCACCTATGGCTCTCTGACCCTGCCGGTTGGAGCCCTTAAAAGGACTGCTATAAAGTGCTCTCCCTAAGCTGTCTAACGCTGTGTATGCAGCGCATACAGCTGTATCGGCTATAGGACTCAGGAAGACGGAGCTGCGACAGTGATGTCTGACACCAAAGACGCAGAAGGCAGATAATGGCGTCCGTGAAGAAAATGTCCGGTTTTATAATGCAGGGACATGTGACATGCAGATCCTATCACACATGCCGTTGCTTCTCTGGCTCAAAGTCCACTTAGCTGTGTGTGTGTCTGGGATTGGCTGACATGCTGGCCCGCCCCACAAGACGCGCGCGCTTAGGGAAGGAAGACAAGAAAAAAAAAAAAAAAAAATGGCGATCGCCATTATAGAAACAGCAGTGATCTGAAGGCGCTGTTCACGCACACTATACACTGAAATGTGATAATAGTTTGATTCACAGAGTGACTTACACTATTACAGCAGAAACCAAGCTATGATTTAGCTGTTTTTTGGCTGCTAGAACCGTTCTCGAACGTTTCTAGAACTACCGAGCTTTTGCAAAAAGCTCGAGTTCTAGTTCGATCTAGAACATGCCCCAAAATCACTCGAGCCGCGAACTGGAGAACCACGAACCACGAACCGCGCTCAACTCTAGTGGACAATCCGATGTGCTCCCTTTTTTACGGACATGAACAGCTGGAGCAAAGGTAGATGATGGCCAAAAAAGGAAAATGCTTGAATGGATCTCAAGTGGTCCAACAAGTGCCCTCTCCGCCACCTCAACTACCGCATTCAAAAAACACCAGTCCTCTGAGTTGTCATCCCAATCAAACTTGCTTTCTCCCAGCTCTGAAGTCTCTATCTGCCCTGCACAGTATGGTGGAACTGAGATGGCTGAGTCTGCAGAGCTGTTCAGTCACACTATAGCCTGGGAATCAGAGGTCTGCTCCCAAGCTACAATGAGTACAGAACAGGAAATGGTCCGCAGTGATGCCCAGAACCTTTGTGACTCTGATTCAGGCCGTGAGGGCCAAGTTTCTGAGCATAATGTTGACCCTTTTTCACAAACTGTAACACCTGTTGTTATAGACAATGAGGAACATACTGATGACGATGAGACGCAGATACCAGATTGGGATGACAACTGAAATATTCATTCAGGGCAAGAAGAGGCTTGGTCTGAGGGTGAGGGGAGTGCAAACACAACAATTGATGATGAAGTTCTAGATCCCACCTACTGTCAACCCACAGTCAGGCCCTCCAGGAGGTCAACAGAGACGGTGGAGGAGAATGCAACTGACGACGAAGTTACCTTGCGCCTTCCTGGACAGAGTAGGAGTACTGGTAGCACGTCTACAACTGCATCCTCAGCCACCATTGTGCCTCTGAGCACTAGTCGGGGTGGATCAGCAGGTCGCATGCCCTCTAAGCCTTGCCTAGCCTGGTCCTTTTTTGACATAGCAAAAGATCGCCCAAATTATGTGATCTGTAAAATTTGTCATGATTCTGTTAGTAGAGGGCAAAACCTCAGCAGTTTGACAACTTCTTCCATGAATCGTCACATGAATAAATATCATATGTCCCGGTGGGAAGCTCACCCTGCTGCAATGCGGCCTAGCGGAACGAACCATCCACCGCCTGCCCCTTCTAGTGCATCCGCGCACTCTTCATCGTCTAGGACTGTGGGGACAGCTGTCACACCTGGTTTTCCATGCACAACTTCCACCACTGTAACCGCAACAGGCAGTTTGCTTGGTAGGTCGTCAGTTGGTTTGGAAGGGGAAACAAGTACGTGTGTACAGCTCTCTCAGACATCGATAGCACCAACGTTGGATGAAGGCGACATCATGTCTACGCCTGCACTTTCCTCACAAAGCTGCATTTTTCCAGGGACACCCTACTCAACACCGTCTACACACAGCAGCCAGATCTCTGTCCCTCAGATGTGGACAAATAAAAGGCCATTTCCTGCGACCCATGACAAAGCTAAGAGGTTGACTTTATCCCTCTGTAAGCTCTTGGCTACCGAAATGCTGCCTTTCCGCCTGGTGGACACACAGGATTTTAGAGACCTTATGTCTGTCGCTGTGCCCCAGTACCAGATGCCCAGTCGCCACTACTTCCCTAAGAAAGGTGTGCCCGCGCTACACCAGCATGTCACACACAACATCACCGCTTCCTTGAGAAACTCTGTGTGTCAACGGGTGCATTTCACCACCGATACTTGGACCAGTAAGCATGGACAGGGACGTTACATGTCGCTGACTGGGCACTGGGTAACTATGGTGATAGATGGTGAAGGGTCTGCTGCACAAGTCTTGCCGTCCCCACGACTTGTGTGTCAATCCTCTGTCTGTCCAAGTTCCGCCACTGCTTCTGCCTCCTCCACCTCATCTGGGTCCTCCACCTCCGCCCCAAGCCTGCCTGGTCAGGCCACCAGCGTTCTCACTGCGCAGAAGGAATCACGCACCCCTCATTACTATGCTGGCAGCAGAGCGCAACGGCATCAGGCGGTCTTTAGCTTGACATGTCTTGGAAATAGGAGTCACACAGCGGCTGAGTTGTGGGCAGCTCTGAAGACTGAGTTTAATAAATGGTTGTCTCCACTCAACCTGCAGCCTGGTAAGGCCGTGTGCGACAATGCTGCAAACCTGGGTGCGGCCCTTCGCCTGGGCAAGGTGACACACGTGCCTTGTATGGCTCACGTGTTGAACCTTGTTGTCCAGCAATTTTTAACACACTATCCCGGCCTAGATGGCCTTCTGACCAGGACACGAAAACTGTCTGCTCACTTCCGCCGTTCAACCGCCGCAGCTGAACGACTTGCATCGCTCCAGAAGTCTTTCGGCCTGCCGGTTCATCGCCTGAAATGCGATGTGGCGACACGCTGGAATTCGACTCTCCACATGTTACAGCGACTGTGGCAGCACCGCCGAGCCCTGGTGCAATCCGTCATGACGTATAGCCTGGGCCAACGAGATGCAGAGGTGGGGCAGATCACCCTGATGGAGTGGTCTCAGATCAAGGACCTATGCACCCTTCTGCACAGTTTCGACATGGCGACGAATATGTTTAGCGCTGACAATGCCATTATCAACATGATAATTCCAGTCATTTACATGCTGGAGCACACGCTAAACACTATTTGGAGTCAGGGGGTGAGACAACAGGAAGGGGAGGAACTACAGGAGGATTCATATGCGCAAGACACAACAACATCACCAAGGTCCAGACGTTCATCATCACCAACGCGGCAGGCATGGGACCATGTGGGTCAGGGATCAACAAGGGCGAATGGTAGCAGGCGAAATGTTGAGGAAGGTTCAAGAGAACATGAAGAAATGGAGGACGAACTGTCCATGGACATGGAAGACTCAGCGGATGAGGGAGACCTTGGTCAAATTTCTGTTGAAAGAGGTTGGGGGGAGATGTCAGAGGAAGAAAGAACGGTTAGCACCTCTATGCCACAAACACAGCGTGTACTTGGTCCGCATGGCTGCGCAAGACACATGAGCGCCTTCTTGCTGCACTACCTCCAACATGACCCTCGTATTGTCAAAATTAGAAGTGATGATGACTACTGGCTTGCCACACTATTAGATCCCCGGTACAAGTCCAAATTTTGTGACATAATTCCAGCCATAGAAAGGGACGCACGTATGCAGGAGTATCAGCAGAAGCTGTTACTCGATCTTAGCTCAGCTTTTCCACCAACCGTGCAGGTGCAGGGAGTGAATCTCCCAGTTGTAACTTGACAAACATGGGACGGTCTCGTCATCTTCAACAGTCTACCCGTACCAGTAGGACCGTATCTGGTGCTGGTAACAGCAATTTTATGGAATCTTTTCATAATTTTTTTAGACCGTCCTTTGCAAGGCCACCAGAGACAACAAGTCTGACACATAGTCAACGGCTGGAGAGGATGATACAGGAGTATCTCCAAATTAACATTGATGCCATGACTTTGCAAATGGAGCCTTGCTCATTTTGGGCTTCAAATCTTGAAAAATGGCCAGAGCTCTCAATTTACGCCTTGGAGATTTTTTCGTGTCCAGCTGCCAGCGTTGTCTCTGAACGTGTCTTCAGTGCTGCTGGGTGTGTGCTGACAGATAAGCGCACGCGTCTGTCCAGTGACAATGTGGACAGACTAACGTTCATCAAAATGAACAAGTCATGGATCCACAAGGAATTTACTACCCCTGTGTCATCCTGGGGAGAGTAAATGCTTGTGGATTTGGAATGTGCTTGATGCAAATCAAAACATCCTGTTTGCAACTAGGGCACAAGTGCTGCCACTGATGGGGTGTCTGTGGGGACCAATTTTTGGAAAAAAGGGAGACTCCGCTTGGAGTAACCCTTGCTTGCTGTGTTTTTTAAAAGGAGCCAAGATGAACAGAGCTGGGATCAGGAAAGACTTTGCTACCTACCCCGGTGTCATCCTGGGGAAGGTTAAGGATGGCGTATTTTTGAATGTGCTTGATGCAAATCTAGCTGAGAAGTGTACAACTGGGGCACAACTGCTGCCACTGAAGGGGTGGGTGTGTGTGGGGCCCAATTTTTGGAAAAAAGGGAGACTCCGCTTGGAGTAACCCTTGCGTGCCGTGTTTTTTAAAAGGAGCCAAGATGAATAAGTCATGGTTCAGCAAAGACTTTGCTACCTACCCCGGTGTCATCCTGGGGACGGTTAAGAATGGCGTATTTTTGAATGTGCTTGATGCAAATCTAGCTGTGAAGTGTACAACTGGGGCACAACTACTGCCACTGAAGGGGTGGGTGTGTGTGGGGCCCAATTTTTGGAAAAAAGGGAGACTCCGCTTGGAGTAACCCTTGCTTGCCGTGTTTTTTAAAAGGAGCCAAGATGAACAAGTCATGGTTCAGCAAAGACTTTGCTACCTACCCCGGTGTCATCCTGGGGACGGTTAAGAATGGCGTATTTTTGAATGTGCTTGATGCAAATCTAGCTGTGAAGTGTACAACTGAGGCACAACTGCTGCCACTGAATGGGTGGGTGTGTGTGGGGCCCAATTGTTGGAAAAAAGGGAGACTCCGCTTGGAGTAACCCTTGCTTACAGTGTTTTTAAAAAGGAGCCAAGATGAACAGAGCTGGAATCAGGAAAGACTTAGCTACCTACCCCGGTGTCATCCTGGGGACGGTTAAGGATGGCGTATTTTTTAATGTGCTTGATGCAAATCTAGCTGTGAAGTGTACAACTGGGGCACAAGTGCTGCCACTGAAGGGGTGGGTGTGTGTGGGGCCCAATTTTTGGAAAAAAGGGAGACTCCGCTTGGAGTAACCCTTGCTTACAGTGTTTTTAAAAAGGAGCCAAGATGAACAGAGCTGGGATCAGGAAAGACTTTGCTACCTACCCCGGAGTCATCCTGGGGACGGTTAAGGATGGCGTATTTTTGAATGTGCTTGATGCAAATCTAGCTGTGAAGTGTACAACTGGGGCACAACTGCTGCCACTGAAGGGGTGGGTGTGTGTGGGGTTCATTTTTTGGAAAAAAGGGAGACTCCGCTTGGAGTCACCTTGCGGTGTTTTACATGATTTTAGAAGGGCGTGCCATGCCTATATCTGTGTGTCCTCCTCTTTTTCCTTGTCCAGCTCTTTTGTTTTCGCATGAGTATATGTCCTTGTCACTTTCCCATGTGTTTGTGTTGTGTTGTGAGTTGTTTGTCACCTTTTGGACACCTTTTAGGGTGTTTTCTAGGTGTTTTTATGTGTTTGTGATTGCCTGCCATTGTTTCCTATGCGGTTCGAGTTAGGTTAATCGAAGGTTCGACGAACTGAACTCGAACGAGACCTCCGTTCGACGAACCGAACTCGAGCCGAACCACGACCGGTTCGATCATCTCTAATTAGTAGGTTTTAAATAAGAGGCTGCCTCGGTGCATTGATACGCAATGCAACACTTCCTTTTCTCTCAACATTAATAGAAAAATGTCATCAGAAACCTCTACAATTCATTGATACCTTCCTTCACTTTACACTAAAACTTCTTTATTATAGGTTTAACCCCTTCACGACCAAGGACGGATCTATCCTTCATGGATCGTGTGAGGTTAATCCCCGCCCCCTGCCGTGGGCAGGTTGCGGCGATCCGCGCACATATCAGCTGTTTTCAACAGCTGACATGTGTGCCTGGATGTTTCGAGTGGAATCGCATTCCACCCGGTACATTTAACCCCTTACATCTCGCTGCCAAAGTCTGGCAGCGAGATGTATATGCGCATGGCCATTATTTTCACTTATAGTCGCCCCCACCGGAAGTCATGTGCATGATCACGTGGCTTTCGGTGGTTATCATGGTAGCACAGGGTCATGTGATGTGATCTAGCTATTATGAGTCACTTTCGGTTTCACTCGGCCCAGAGCCGAATGAATCATTAAGTGATCATATCTGCTGTTTACAGCTGTGTAGCTGTGATTAGCAGATAGTGCAGAGCGATCGCATTGTTGATCCATATAGCCCCCTAGGGGGACTAGTAAAATAAAAAAAAAGTTTTAAAAAAATTAAAAAAAAAAATAAAATAAAAGTTCAAATCACCCCCCTTTCACCCCATTGAAAATTAAAGGGTTAAAAAAATAAAAAATATACACATATTTGGTATCGCCGCATTCAGAAATGCCCGATTTATCAAAATATAAAATCAATTAACCTGATTGGTAAATGGCGTAGCGGCAAAAAAATTCCAAACGCCAAAATTACGTTTTTTGGTCGCCGCACGTTTTACGCAAAATGCAATAACAGGCGATCAAAATATAGCATCTGTGCAAAAATGATACCATTAGAAACGTCAGCTCGAGACGCAAAAAATAAGCCATCAATGAGCCATGGATCCCAAAAAATGAGAACGCTATGGGTTTCGGAAACTGGTGCAAAACGTACGCCACTTTTATTGGACAAGCTTGTGAATTTTTTTTAACCCCTTAGATACAAGTAAACCTATACATGTTTGGTGTCTACAAACTCTCACCGACCTCTGGCATCACACTGATATATCAGTTTTACCATATAGTGAACACGGTGAATAAAATATCCCAAAAACTATTGTGTGATCACACTTTTTTTGCAGTTATTCCACACTTGAAATTTTTTTGCTATTTTCCAGTACACTATATGGTAAAACTTATGGTTTCATTTAAAAGTACAACTCGTCCTGAAAAAAACAAGCCCTCATATGGCAAGATTGACAGAAAAATAAAAAAAGTTACGGCTCTCGGAAGAAGGGGAGCAAAAAATGCAAAAACGGAAAACGCTCTGGGGCTGAAGGGGTTAAAATGAAATTATAGTTCAAAAAGCTGCAACAATATAAGTTTAGTACAGCTTTACGTTACCAGACACGAAGATCCAGATAGAAAGATAAGTCCAAAAAAAGTGGTACGCAATGTTAAAAAACACAAGGAGTCTACTTAGCAATATACATAAGAAAATTAGAAATACAGCATCTCCAGTAGGGTAGAAAAACATACATCCTTTCTTTATTCTGCCATTGCAATGTTTCGACCACACTGTATCTTTGTCAAGCTTTTGCCATTGCAACATTTCAACCACACAAGGTCTTTGTCACGCTTGACAATGAAGCCTATGTGGTCGAAACGTTGCAATAGCAGAATAAAGTAAGGATGTACGTTTTTTCACCCTATTGGAGATCCTGTCTTTCTATTTTTCCTGATTTATGATAAAAGTGGTCACAGCCAAATCGTTTCTTCATCCAGAATGTTGTCCTCAAACTGAGTCTGCCAACAAATTCCATCGTCTAAAGCTATATGCGCACGCTGCATCTTTGTGGTGACTACAAAGATTCACATTTTTGGCCACAAAAAAAAACACTTGCGGCAAAAACGCATTTTTGTTGCGGTTTTACCATGTTTTTGCCCAATGCGTTTTTTAAGTCAAATCTGTTGACTGGAAGGGCTCACAAACGCTAGCAACAACACAGAAAGAATTGGCATGCTGCATCTTTGTGATCACTGCCAAAAAAAGCTGCAACGTGCGGACAGAAAAACTGAAATCTCATAGACTGTGCTGGGGAAGGAAACACAACAAAAACGCAACAAAAACAAAAGATGCCGTGTGTGCATGAGGCTTAGGAATGTACTACCAGACCATGCTATGGATGGGTATTGCTAGTGTGGCGCCCTGGACAAGCCAGGTCGTCACAGGTACTACACCAACACACCCCACACCCCGGCTAGGCACACCGAAGCCAAACACAAACCCTTGTTGCCTTCCTCCAGGGGCTGATGTCCACACCAGGGGGTGGGCCAGGCGGTTGGTGCCGCCCACCGAGGAGTTCACAGTCCTGGAGGCGGGAAAAGTTGAGAGATCAGTTTGAGAGAGTGAAGTGGTAGGAGGGGAGACTGACCATGTCCGGGTGTGTGGCCCGGGCACACAGCAAGGTTGGCAGACGGTGGTGACCGTCTGCAGGAGAGGCTGATTGGAGTGAACCGTACGGACCGGGGACGGGCGGTGGCCCGCCGGTACCGGATCGGGGACTGAAGAGAAGCCAGCACCATTCGGCAGGGCCTACGGACCCCGACCAGGCTAGGAGTCGCCGTAAAACCGGTCAAATCCGTTAGCGAAAGGAACCTTCGGGGTTTCCCAGCAGCCAAGACCCGATTGAAGGCAACAGCTCACACCGTAGAGGGAAACACAGTCACCGCCAAGGCTACAGTTCCCAGGGCCAGAGCCTGCGGGCAAAAGGGGCTCCCTCAGCATCCATCCAAGCTGGGGAGCGGGTTACCGGTGGGAAGTCATTGGAACCGTAAACACAACACAGGTGCAGGGAAAGGCAGTCACCATCAACCTACCGGAAGGAGAACAACCGCAGCCGCCTGTGGGACCCATCCATCCAGCCGTTTGTTTGACCAGAGACTCCGTGTAAATTACTGGCTGAGTGAGTACCACTGTGCCGTGCGGCACAGCGCTGCCCCTGCGACCCTGCACCTCACCAGGCCCCGTAACCCGCCTGCCATCCCTAAACCCCTCACCGGGCCTGGGACAACCAACCTACCTACCCACGGAGGGGAGAACCAACATCCAAGCTGCTCCTTGTCATCGCTCCCGGATCCCCGTCCAGAGCAGCGATGGTGTCACAACCTCACCACAACCGTGGGTGGCGTCACGGACAATATCCCCAAACCACACACCACCCCCCTTTCACTCACGGGTGAGGAACGCCGCTCGAGTCCCCGGGATCCGGCCCACCGCTCGAGCCACCACCGAGCAGCAGCAGCAGCAGTAGCCGGACCCGAGCAGTGGGTGAGCGCAGCGTCCCCTCCTCCGCCCGCGACACTAGTGAGATGAATCCGGTGGTTTAGGGTTGGAAATTCGATGACGATGAACTTGTACCAGTAATGTGTGACATCAATGTTCCACCAGACACTCTACTGAAAATTACACAATGTTGTTGTAAAACTGGTTTCAGTGGTAACCGTTGTAGGTGCAGAACAAATAGACTTCATGCAGCTCTGTATGTAGATCATGTCAAGTGATGCATTGTGACGAGGTGTCAGATACAATAGAGGACAGTGATGAGGAGTAATAGAAAGTGAAGTTTTGACATTTATACCTTCACATTGCTCCACAATTTCATAACCTAATTTAAAGTGGACTTTGTTAAAATTGGTATTTTGTTCTAAAAACAGTCCTGTTTACAGTATAGTTGAAATAATGAAAGAATACCACAAAATAGCTCTCACACTGCCAGTGCCGGCTCCCTGTTCCCTGCACTCCTAGCCAGAGTACACATCGGGTTAATTACCCGATGTGTAGTCTGGCTACGTGTGCAGAGAGCAGGGAGCCGGCACTGACAGCGTGAGAGCGGCGGACGCTGGTAACGAAGGTAAATATCGGGTAACCAAGGGAAGGGCTTTTTGGTTACCCGATGTTTTCCGTGGTTACCAGCGTCCGCAGAAGCCGGCTCCCTGCTTACTGCCCATTCAGTTGTTGCTCTCTCGCTGTCACACACAGCGATCTGTGCTTCACAGCGGGAGAGCAACAACTAAAAAATGGCCCAGGACATTCAGCAACAACCAGCGACCTCACAGCAGGGGCCAGGTTGTTGCTGGATGTCACACACAGCGACATCACTAGCAACATCGCTGCTACGTCACAAAAGTCGTGCCTCAGCAGCGATGTTACTGGCAAAGTTGCTTAGTGAGACCTGGCCTTTAGGTCTGTTATATTTACCCTTCTAGCATTCATTCCAATGCACAGAATGTGAAAGTATTGATTGTTTTTATAGCTGTCTAATCATGTAGTGGGTTATCTCTTATCCAGGATAATATATATACTATATACACTACATATCTCACCTTTGACCGTAGAGTTGTCAATTGGAAAATTGCTCTTACGTAATCACCTATTATCTTCAGGCCACATGTAAATTACCATCAGTTTTAATGAGTGTGTGTTAATCATTGGAAACAGTAAATGAAATCACAAATTCATAGAAGCTTGTTATAAATTGTATTTTGATTGGAATAAAGTTAATCATTTAAGACATCCATTAGATAGCAGCTGTGATTTGTCATCTTAAATTAACACAAGAAGACCTCATTGAGAAGTTGGTTTATCACAGATATAATAATACGTATCATAGTCTATGGTGCTGTTTATGTGTTCTCAAATAAATCTTCTTTTCAACTGAGCAATGGATCAAAATCACCCATAGGGCTCATCTAGATAACATATTATATATACATGTGCTGTCCATGTTAAAATCGAAGAGGGCACAGACATTTGGATTGTGGATAAGAATTGCCTACTCTAGTCTATGGGTGCGTAAAAAATTTGGATTCCATACAAATCATCCAGATTGCATCCAATGTTTACAGATACATTGCAATTATCAACTTTGGAAACTTGTTTTTTTTAATGTTTTACCTACTGATATATAAATGCTGTATATATGTCATAAGGGTATAAGAATTAATCATACGCTCGACAAATGGCTAACTACAGATCACAATATGGATGAAAATCGGATGATTTTTCATTTGCTTGTCTGGAGTCAGCTAAAGAAATCTACGGGTCTGTGAAAATCTAATGGTTTGTCTACACTGAGTTTTTTTGATGAATTTTTGGAGCCGAAATCAAGTTTAAACTCTCCAAATCCTCCTCAAAAACTCAAAACTCCTCAAAAAGTCTCCGCTCGGTTTCTGCTTCAAAAACTCAGCAAAAAGAAACTGTGTGTACACACGCTAAACATTCCCTAAGGCTATGTTCACACAAAGATTTTTTTGGTGCAATAGACCTCATATATACAGCATGCATGGAAAAATTGCAACATGCTAGATTCAGTGTTATCTATTATACTGTATAAAGCTGAGTTTATGTATGTATGTATGTATGTATATATGAATGTGTGTATATCCATAAAGGAATTCGCACTGTCACATGTACAATCACGAACTTTTGCACAGACACTCCATTTGGCTCAGAGAACGTCGTAGACTATGTTTTGAGGGGAAATTTTAACCCCGTGCTTTACAGTTATTCGCCAAAAAAACTGCCTCCATTAAAGTCAATGGAGCTGGGAGCCACAGTGCAGCCAGAGCTTCAGAAGAATGTGCAACCACGCCTTTAAATGGAATGTTGGCATGTTTCCATGCAGCCAGGTAAAGAGACAGACAGACAAAGAGACAGACAAATAGACAAAGAGAGAGGTAAAGAGACAGACAGGGAAAGAGATAGGCAGACAGGGAAAGAGACAGACAGGGAAAGAGAGAGAGAGAGAGACAGACAGAGAGAGACAGAGACTGGGAGAAAAACAGAGAGACAGTTACTATCCCGAGCAGCGTCGGGTGCTACAGCTAGTCTTTAAGTAAAGCTGATGACCAGTATATTCTATCACTTACGATAATATATTCTTTGTTCTCCTTGAACTGTTTATTATTGTAATGTTTGTGCCCCCATGTAATTGTCAGAGCTCAATGTCCTTTCCTGTCAAGGGCTTCAACTGGAACTGCATTATCCTCATTATTAACAAGGCTTCTTATACACAAATGAATATGGAGCATTGGATGCCATACATTCATTTTTAAAGATGTAGATAGTTATGCTTCCATGAAAATTAGCAGTGTAATGGTCACCAAGACATAACGTTGCTTTTTTTATGTGTTTTTCTTACTTTTGCTCCCAAAATATTATTAAAGTTTAAATATTTAAAATATGTACAATGGTGTCCATACGTCCAACTTGCCCTGCAAAAATCAAAACATCATTAAAAGTTATGGCTCCTCCAACTTGTCAATGATAAATGGAATAAATTCGTTCAGTATCAAAACCCTAAAAGCTTGTACTAAAACCCTTTACCTCCGGGCGATTTTCCCTTTTTCGTTTTTGATTTTTTGCTCCCCTTCTTCCGAGAGCCGTAACTTTTTTATTTTTCCATCAATATTGCCATATGAGGGCTTGTTTATTGTGGGACGTGTTGTACTTTTGAATGAAGTCATTAGATTTACCATATAGTATACTGGAAAATGGGAAAAAAATTATTCCATGTATGGTGAAATCGCAAAAAAAGTTCAATTTTTGGGATATTTTAGTTATCGTGTTCACTATATGGTAAAAATGATGTGTCGGTGTGATGCCTCAGGTTGGAACGAGCTCGTAGATACCAAACATATGTAGGTTTACTTTTATATAAGGGGTTAAAAACAAAATTCTGATGTTTGTCCAAAAAAAGACTGGCACTTTCTGCGCCATTTTCTGAGACAAGTAGCATTCACATTTTTTGGAATCTGGGATCTTGAGCTGATGTTTTTAATTATACCATTTTTGTGCAGATGCTACATTTTGATCGCCTGTTATTGCATTGTAAAAAATGTTTACAATGCCCAAAAAACGTAATTTTGGCATTTGAAATTTTTTCTCACCATACCATGTACCGATCAGATTAATTCATTTTATATTTTGATAGATCAGGCATTTCTGAATGTGGCAATACTAAATAAATGTATATTTTATATTTTTTTACTGTTTTATTTTCAATGGGGTGAAGGGGGGTGATTTGAACATTTAGGTTTTTTAGTTTTTCGTATTTTTTAAAAACTTTTTTTACATTTTTAATTTATTTTACTAGTCCCCTTGGAAACTTTATCACTGCACAGTCTGATCACTTGTTAAATCCTGTTGATCAGAGCTGCAAAGCTCTGATCAGCAGAAATGCGTTTCTGTGAGAGCCAGTGCTGTGTCGGCTCGCACAGGTAGTACGTTATGATAGTGACAGGAGTCATCACATCACCCGTCGCAACCATCGGCTCCCCATGTTCACGTCACGGGGCCGCCAATGGAGGAGGGGAGTGGCACGATCCCCGCCACATCCATTTATATCGCGCAGTCACATTTTGATAGCGCAATCTAAGTGGCAAGCAGGCGTGGGTGGATCGCGGATCCACCTGCGCCTGTTAGCCCCACATGTCTGTTATTCAAATCAACAGACATGTGCAGGTATCACTGCCGGCTCACCACAGCAGCTGGTGGTGGTTACCGTGACACGACCAAGGACATACCAGTATATCCTTGGTCATAAAGGGGTTAAATAATTTAAATATTTGCACCAGTAGCAGACAGATATTGTACGAGGGGCTGCTGATAAGTCTTTGGCTTTACCCAGAAGGAAACGATATAGGATGATGAAACTTTACATTTACTGTATTCCACATACTCTCCACTGATATCAACATACTTCTTACATTGGTATTCCAAGTTCTGTAAGTGTAGCAAAAGAAGGATTTCGGTTATGTCTCAAACCAGGCATCTGTAGCAGCCATGCCATCAGAAATGGTGTGAAATTTGGTTGCCTTGAGGTATTTCTTCAGGTTTGGAAACAGATGATAGTTGGAGTGAGCTAGATCTGGTGAACAGGATGGGTGGTCAACCAGCTAGAAGCCCAGCTCTGCCAGTTTTGCCGTAGTCGCTTGTGCAGAGTTGTTCTAAAGCCACTCCTTTGTTATTTTAGCTGTGTGCTTAGTGCCATTGTCTTGTTGGAAGGTGAACCTTTGGCCAAGTCTGAGGTCAAGAGCACTCTGGAAGAGATTTTCTTCCAGGATATATATGTAGTTGGCCACATTGATCTTTCCTTCAATTGCAACCAGTCGTCCTGTCCCTGCAGCTGATAAACACCCCCATAGCATGATGCTGCCACTACCATGTTTTAATATGATGAGGTACCTGGTTTTCTCCAAACATACCGCTTAGAATTATCACCAAAAAGTTCTATCTTTGTCTCATCAGTCCAGAGAATCTTATATCTCATAGTCTGGGAGTCCTTAATCTCTTTTTTTGCAAACTCTATGCGGGCTATTATATGTCTTGCACTGAGGAATGGCTTACGTCGAGCCACTCTGCCATAAAGGTTCAACCGGTGGAGGGCTGCAGTGATAGTTGACTTTGTGCAACTTTCTCCCATTTCCCTACTGCATCAATGGAGCTCAGCCACAGTGATCTTGGGGTTCTTCTTTACCTCTCTCACCAAGGCTCTTCTCCCACGATTGCTCTGTTTAGCTGGACGTCCTGGTCAAGGAAGAGTTCTGGTGGACCAAAAAGTCTTCCATTTAAGGATTATGGAGGCCACTGTGCTCTTATGGACCTTGAGCACTGCAGAAATGTTTTTGTAAGCTTGGCCAGATCTGTGGTTTGCCACAATTCTGTCTCTGAGCTCCTTGGGCACTTCCTTTGACCTCATGACTCTCATCTGGTGTGACATGCACTGTGAGCCGTGAGGTCTTATAGAGACAGATGTATGCCTTTCCAAATCAAGTCCTATCAGTTTAATTAAACACAGCTGGACTCCAATGAAGGAGTAGAACCATCTCAAGGAGGATTACAAGGAAATGGACAGCATGTGACTTAAACATGAGTGACTGAGCAAAGGGTCTGAATACTTATGACCATGTGATATTTCACTTTTTCTTGTTTAAAAAATTTGCAACACTTTCTACATTTCTGTTTTTTTCTGTCAAGATTGGGTGCAGAGTGTACATTAATGAGAAAAAAATGAACTTTTTTGAATTTACCAAATGTGTGCAATGAAATAAAAAGTGAAAAAAGGGGTGTGAATACGTTCTGTTCCCACTGTAATACCTTGCATTTATGGTGGAACCCTTTTGAAGGTAGTCCACTAGCAGCACGCTCTTCTTATTCCAGAACATAGACGCCACCACCTTAGTGGCTGATTTTTGCACCCTGAACTTCTTTGGACGAGGAGAACCATTGTGCCTCCACTCTTTTGACTGCTCCTGGTTTTCAGGGTTTTACAAATAAATCCAGGTCTCATCCAGGTCTCATCAACCAGTCGATCCAGGAAGTTCTTATCGGTCCCGAAATGCTGACAAGTGGACCGGGAAGTTTTCACTCGCACGCTTCTCTGATATGTTGTCAAACATTTGGGGATCCACTTTGCAGATAGCTTCCTCATGTCCAAATGTTCATGGATAATGACACAAATGTGTTCACAGAAAATCTCCATGATGTCTGCTATTGCTTTAGCTGAAATTAGTCGATTCTCCAGTAAGAGGTTGTTCACAGCATCGACGATCTCCGGAACAACATCCACTCTCGGTCATCTAGGACATTCCTCATCATTGGTGCTGAAGTGGCCCATTTTAAATTTGGCAACCCAGTTCTTACCTGTGGAATATGAAGGGCATTGATCCCCCAATGTCTGCGACATATCACCATGAATATCCTTCGCAGACTTTCCTTGCAGAAACAAGAATTTTATCACTCTTCTGCTCTCAATTGCTGTGAATATAGCATTAGACTCCATCATTTTGTTTCCCCGCGTGCGTAGAACACTGTTGCCATAAGCAACAAACACAAAATTTTTAAAACATATTAGACACATAAGGCTTTCATGTGATATAACATTCGTTACCATAGAAACAAAAAAAAAATCACAAAGTCAAAGACTTATCAGCAGCCCCTTGTAGAGGAGACATTTATCCATTAGGTCCTAAAGGGGTGAGTAAGCAGTAGTCATAGCTTGGAATAAGGTGTGTTCCAATTAATGAGGACAAGTATACACAGGATAAAATGAAACTGTCTATTGTCTGTCCATTGTACATTCTCAGTCAATTGTTTGTCCGCTGTTCATCTTCAGTGTTCTCTGGGATGATATCTTGAAGACAGTTTTCTTATATATTTTGCTGTCATGCAAAAATGGGAAGCTACTCAAAAATTCTATAGAAATGGTTGATATAAATTAACAATACATTATTAGTAACTCATGTAATAGAATAAATATTTGTGCTGGTAAATGTTCTTCTGTAGACAAACATGACTGATTTCACAAGTAATATAATTTGGAAGCATCTATAGACTTTCCGTAAGAATATCGTTGGTGTCAATCCAAAGACCACAAAGCAAAAAGCACTTCAGATCACTAAGCATTGATCATGTGCTAACACTTACTTGTTGGACTTCTTTCAATTTCCTTGTAATGCTCTTCAAATGAATTCCTAAGATAGCAAGCCAAAGTTATCTTGCTTTCAGTTCACGTTGCCTACTTGGAAAGTTTCATCAGGAGAATTCAAAAAATGCACATAAGTAAAATCTCGTTCATCCCCTCATCATCCTGGTCATCATTCACTTTTAGCTTATTATATCAACTTTAACTTACAAGGAAGAATTCTAAGTACTCCATATATGGGGTATGGAGGTAAGAAAAATCACTGACAAAGTTCCAAGAATTGGGACATTGGAAGTTTCTAGTGAAGCATAACCTCACAGACATAGATGCTTTTCCCCACTAAACAGCAGAGACCCATTCACATTCACAATTATACAGGGAAATAAGTAACTAAGATCCCCTATACTCTAACCTTAAGGCCTAAGACACACGGCATGAAAATCGGAGCGAGTGGAATGCGATAACACATCGCATTCCACTCGGACCAATATTAGCCTATGTATCAGCACCCATGAGCGATTATTTTCTCGACTCCAATCGGATATTGTAATGCGAGACTCTTTCTCTCACACCCATCCAAGTCTATAGGGCGAGAGGAAGATCGCACTGCACTCGCGGTACACCGGTGTACCGCGAGTGCAGGGCGAGAATGTCAATAGCCGGCTACGGAGGAGAGAGGGAGATAAATCCCTCCCTCCCGTCCTCTGTGCTGGCCCGCCCCTCTCCAGCGCTGGCTCGCCCCTCCTCAGTGCCGGCCCGCCCCTGCAGCTGAGGTCCGATTGCATGATCATGTCGCGGGCGGAGGAGGGGACGATGCGCTCTCCCACTGCTCGGGTCCGGCTGCTGCGGCTGCTCGGTGGTGGCTCGAGCGGTGGGCCGGATCCCGGGGACTCGAGCGGCGCTCCTCGCCCGTGAGTGAAAAGGGTTTTTGATTGTGGGGATTGGATATTGTCTGTGATGCCACCCATGGTTGTGGTGATATTGGTGACACCACCGCTGCTCTAGACGGGGATCCCGGGAGCGGTGACAGGGAGCAGCTTTGATGTTAGTTCTCCCCTCCGTGGTAGGGGGTTTGTTGTCCCGGGGCGCGGTGAGGGGGTAGGGATGAATGGCAGGCGGGTTACGGGGCCTGGCGAGGTGCAGGGTCGCAGGGGCAGCGCTGTGCCGCACGGCACGGTGGTACTCACTCAGCCAATGATGAGGACACAGTTCTTGGTAAAACACACGGCTGGATGGACGGGTCCCACAGACGGCTGCGGTGTTGTTTCTCCCGGCAGGTTGATGGTGACTGCCTTTCCCTGCACCTATGTACTGTAAACGGTTCCAATGGGTTCCCACCGGTAACCCGCTCCCCAGCTTGGATATGGGCTGGAGGAGCCCCCTTTGCCCGCAGGCTCTGGCCCTGGGAACGGTAGCCTTGGCGGTGGCTGTGTTTCCCTCTCACGGTTGAACTGTTGCCTTCTGTCGGGACTTGGCTGCTGGGAAACCCAGGAGGTTCCCTTCGCTGACGGATTTGGCAAATTCACGGTGACTCCTAGCCTTGCCGGGGTCCGTAAGCCCCTGCCAGATGGTGCTGACTTCTCTTTGTGTACCGGTCCGGTACCGCCGGGCCACCGCCCGTCCACGGTCCTGACGGTAGACTCCGATAGGCCACTCCTGCAGACGGTCACCACCGTCTGCCAACCTTGCTGATCCGTCCGGGCCACACACCCGGACCAACTTCAGGTTCCTCTACTGCCACTCTCCTTCCTCTCACTTTCACTTTCCTCACTGAACTCTTCTCCAAACTGATCTGCCTTACTTTTCCCGTCTCCAGGACTGTGAACTCCTCGGTGGGCGGGGCCAACCGACTGGCCCACCCCCTGGTGTGGACATCAGCCCCTGGAGGAAGGCAACAAGGGTTTTTGTCTGACTTTGGTGTGCCTGACCAGGAGTGTGGAGTGTGTTGGTGTTGATCTCTGTGGCCCCTGGCTTGTCCAGGGCGCCACAATCGGACCTCAGTCGCAGTGACACTCGCATGACACTCAGCTCCCGCTGTGCTGCCAGCGTGAGCTGAGTGTCATGTGAGAATTGCATTAGTCCCCGTGTGGCCCCGGCCTAAATAGGACAGTACACTAAACACAATATCAACCAATCCACTGGATAGCTATAGTTTTTATTGATGGGAGATTAACATACATTTAAGTTTTTTGATCCATTTTTATTCCAATTTTTTTTTTTTTGCTTCATGGATAGATGATTAATGTCAAGAATGAGTTAAACTAAGTCCATTTGCAAAAAAAACCCCAAAACTGTATCTTCAAATAGAACATATCAAGTATGAACAGGTGCCAGCTGTTATAACTATATGTTCACACCTGTTCACACTTGCTATGTTCTGTTTGGAGATGCAGGGTTTTTTTTGCAGTATACATTAGAGGTATAGACAGCCTTCTATTCTGACTGTGCCCTCCTCCCTTCAGCCCCAGGGTGCTTTTAATTATGGTCAAATCCCACCTGTCCATGTATTTAGAGACTTTTAGTCCAGGAGAGGTAAAACCCCAGCACTCAAAGGAAAAAGGAGAATTTTGTGTATGCAAATAAATTTTATTTTTGATTAACTGCAAAAAGTGAACCCTGACAATGCAACACCAACGTTTCGCCTTGCGCCTTTCTGCCACTGCCATACTGCTGCTGCAAGCTTCCCTGGACATCTCCTACAGGCGTTCTCTTTCTCTCCACCATTCTTCTGAATCTTCTACCCACCAATACCTTGATTGCTTGTACTGCAAATTGTGAAGCAACTGCTTATCTCAGCCACTGTTGTCCATTGTGACCCGCATTCTCTTGTACTTCCATATTAAGCAACAACCATGAGAAAGGTGCAAGCCGAAACATTGGTGTTGCATTGTTAGGGTTCACTTTCTGCAGTTAATCAAAAATAAAATTTATTTGCATATGTGATACCCTGGCAAAACCAGGTTGTCACAGAGACTGCACAAATCTTCCAGGCATTCCAACACAAACCCACACACAGGTACAACACCAGCCACAAAGCCTAGTCACCCCCCCCAGTACAATACGGACACACCAGTGGGCGAGGCCAGGCAAATGGTGATGCCCACCTAGGTGTCCTGAGGTGTCAGGAGAGGGAACACAACAGTTTAGTGCTGACAGAGGAAGTGAGAGGAGTGAAGTGCTAGTCAGGGGTTGTAGCTCCTGGACTACCTGAGCTGACTAGGTGGCAGATGGCAGAGCAGGTCCACAGGTGATGGAGATCCGGCCGCGGGAGACCTTAAGTGGACCAGGGCAGGGTTGTAGCCCACCGGTGCCGACAGCAGGAATCAGGTCCGGAGGCTGTGCACAGTCGGGGTGCCTGGACCCCAGGGCGAGGACAGCTTCAAGCCCCTTGTCAATTAGCCAACAGGGGACAAGATTCCACATCTTGTCCCACCAGCGAGCCCAGATAGAGCTAGATGGAAGCCCAACGGGGGATATAGGGCGTCTGAAAGTGCCTGCAAAACTCCCAAGGGTCAAATCTCGCTGGCAACAGCTCCCACAGCAAAGACACCGGGAGCGGACTTTTCCCGTTTTATGCAGACTAGTCAACACACAAGACTAAACACTGAAGTGCAGGAGGAAGGGCCCCTGTCCTGTCAGCTGATGTGTTGGACCCGAGCACACCCCTCCGGAGGCTACTGTTATCCAGCACTTGGTTTACTACTTGGACTACTACTACTTGGACTTTGTGTGGTTTATTCGACAACAGTGAGCACACTGGTGTCATCCGGTCCAGCCTGCAGACGGCGCCTCAGCACTGCACACCACCTACACCTGGGCCCCGGGACAACACCTCCCCTACCCGTGGAGGGGATACCATCCTGCTGCCCTGCTCCATCAGCCCCGGGTGCCCCCATACCAAGGCAGCGGTGGTGTCACCAAACTATCACCGCAACCCACAGGTGGCGTCACTGACAAACTCTTCCCCTGTAAATACCCCCTTTATATTGTTGTGGGCGACAGGCTGCTGCACGAGCCCCGGATTCGGCTGCCACTCGAGCCGCAGCCACTAGTAGCTCCCCACTGGCCGTGGCCAGCGCCCCCGCCCGCGACACATACACAAAATTCTCCTTTTTCCTTTGAGTGGTGGGGTTTTACCTATTAGTACCCTTGCTTTACCCTTCAGCACCACCTTTGAAGCAGTGAGCCAGATCTCACCTATATTATTTCAGTCCAGGAGAGGCGTGAAATTCGGATAGGGTCCTATCAAAGAATGGTCACCTAGCTGCGGTTGATGGACTTGCATGAATTGGCCAATTTATGCGCTAAGTACCTTCATTTTTCTAAGTATTTTCCATATAGCAGTAATGCAGTTCAAATGTCATATATTCTGTTTGCACATATTTTAGCTCTTACAGAATACTACAATGTGCTTTGCATTGTCCCATTTTAATTTCTGTAATTTTTAAAATGTAAAAGATTAAAATATTTTTTTTTGTTTGCCTAAAATACAAAGGAAATGGGTCCTCTTTAACGTTAAGCCTTTTAGAGATCATTTTATCTTCAACTTGCTTAAAGGGAACCTGTCACCAGATGTTCATAATACTCACCTAACGGTCGGTGCAGAGCAGAATGGTCGGATGGGCAGCTCCGTTCTCCGGGTCCATGCCTCCTCATTCAGCTATCTTTGTCCTTCTTCTGAAGCTAGTGTGGATGACACGTTCTACATCATCCCTACTTTCCAGGATTTAGGTCCAGCGCAGGCGCACTTTGATCAGGCTCTCAGTAGGGCAGATTTAAGTATTGTAGTGCACCTGTGCGAGACCTCAATGTCAGCTAGTGTAGATGACGTAGATCGCGTCATCCACACTAGCTTCAGACGAATGAGGACAAAGATGGCCGAAAGAGGAGGCATGGACCCGGTGAACGGAGACGCCCATCCGAACAGTCTGCTCCATACCGACCGTTAGGTGAGTCTTATAAACATCCAGGGACAGGTTCCCTTTAACTGTTCACAATAACATGGTCATTTTGACCAGGGGTGCACATATATTTACATGCTACTGTATCAGAATGCTCTATATGATGAAAAAAGTGTGGCAGAGGTACAAACTGAGAAACTACATTAGCTATGTTCAAGGTTTTTCTCCACGTCACCATGCAATGACCCTCGATTTAAATGTCAGCAATGTAAATAACATTGGGCAGCATAGACGTCTACCATAGCTTTCGCCAGATATTAATGATGAGAGAATTCTGTGGCGAGCGTACGAACACATGCTTAATGTGTATTGATTGTTTAATTTTTAAGCAGCTTTTCTTTGTTGATCTGAAGTTTAGTCATTTGGTCTCTCTCAGGTAGACGCACCTGTATCAGACTTCCATGCCAGTACTACCTGGTTTACATAAGGTCGATAAGGCTGTAGACATTTGTGGTGACGTTCACGTCAATATGTTTTTATGGCACTCTTCCAAAAGCTGTGTTTGTTCTTTTGTGGATACATTTACACAAGATAAAAGATCACCAGCAATCCCAGTGAAAGGAGAAGCAAATACAGAATTGGGAACGCTACATAAATCGGCAAATTCTACATGATTTATTGCCACACGCCAAAATCATTATCTTATCCTTGTTTAGGAAACCATAGTTTTTGTGGGATCTGTATACATATAATAGTGTTACTTTCAATCTCCATACATAGAGATGTAAATGGTATTAGTTTTAGTAAGGACTTACACAACTGTGTCCGTATTGTTACGATCCACATGATAGTCCATTTATCCATTTGTGTTTCTTGTGTTTTTTTCTCATCTGTATATCATCCTTTTTTTATCATATGCAAAATTAAAAATTATATGGATGTTTCTCAAGTTTTTCCTACAAAATAGTAACTGTAAAAGAAAACATGATGGCTGTACATTATTTTTTTTTCCATCTGACCAATTTATTTGAATGGTTGCATTCTGTCTAAAACCAAAATTTGTATATGTAGACCATCAGGTCGCAAAAAAGAAAAATGTAAATATTCTAATAAAATATAATTTATCTGTGTGCCGTCAGTGAAAAGAATGCAACAATAGCTATGTTCACACAAGCATAAATTCTATGTGCAGTCATCCATTTTTTTTCTATTTTGACCATCCATGTGGCATCTATTTTTCTGGTCTGCAACAAAAAAATGACAACTTCATCCACCCCATAAACAATAAAAAACGGACAGCGCTCAGATGACACACAATTTGGCGATTTTGATTAAAAAAAAATGGACGTCTCTGTTGTTTTTTTTTGGCAGAAGCAGACATTTTGCAAAATAAATGACACATATCATAGTATCATAGTATCATAGTTTTTAAGGTTGAAGGGAGACTCTAAGGCGGGCTTTGCACACTACGACATCGCAGGCCGATGCTGCGATGTCGAGTGCGATAGTCCCCGCCCCCGTCGCAGCAGCGATATGTGGTGATAGCTGGCGTAGCGAAAGTTATCGCTACGCCAGCTTCACACACACACTCACCTTCCGTGCGACGTCCCTGTGGCCGGCGACCCGCCTCCTTGTTAAGGGGGCGGGTCGTGCGGCGTCACTGCGACGTCACACGGTAGGCGGCCAATCAGAGCGGAGGGGCGGAGATGAGCAGGATGTAAACATCCTGCCCACCTCCTTCCTTCCGCATATCCTACGGAAGCCGCAGTGAGGCCGGTAGGAGATGTTCCTCGCTCCTGCGACTTCACACACAGCGATGTGTGCTGCCGCAGGAGCGAGGAACAACATCGGACCATTGCGTCAGCGTAATTATGGATTACGCCGACGCTGTACCGATGATACGATTACGACGCTTTTGCGCTCGTTAATCGTATCATCCAGGCTTTACACACTGCGATGTCGCATGCGATGCCGGATGTGCGTCACTTTCAATTTGACCCCACCGACATCGCACCTGCGATGTCGCAGTGTGCAAAGTGCCCCTTAGTCCATCTAGTTCAACCCGTAGCCTAACATGTTGATCCAGAGGAAGGCAAAAAAAAAAAACCAATGTGGCAAACAAGTTCCAATGGGGAAAAAATTTCCTTCCTGACTCCACATCCGGCAATCAGACTAGTTCCCTGAATCAATACCCTGTCATAAAATCTAATATACATAACTGGTAATATTAAATTTTTCAAGAAAGGCATCCAGGCTCTGCTTAACTGTTAGTAGTGAATCACTCATTACAACATCATGCAGCAGAGAGTTCCATAGTCTCACTGCTCGTACAGTAAAGAATCCTCGTCTGTGATTATGATTAAACCTTCTTTCCTCAAGACGTAGCGGATGCCCCCGTGTTCCAGTCGCAGGCCTAGGTGTAAAAAGATCTTTGGAAAGGTCTCTGTACTGTCCCCTCATATATTTATACATTGTGATTAGATCCCCCCTAAGCCTTCATTTTTCCAAACTACAGTTAGGTCCAGAAATATTTGGACAGTGACACAATTTTCACGAGTTGGGCTCTGCATGCCACCACATTGGATTTTAAATGAAACCTCTACAACAGAATTCAAGTGCAGATTGTAACGTTTAATTTGAAGGTTTGAACAAAAATATCTGATAGAAATTGTAGGAATTGTACACATTTCTTTACAAACACTCCACATTTTAGGAGGTCAAAAGTAATTGGACAAATAAACCAAACCCAAACAAAATATTTTTATTTTCAATATTTTGTTGCGAATCCTTTGGAGGCAATCACTGCCTTAAGTCTGGAACCCATGGACATCACAAAACGCTGGGTTTCCTCCTTCTTAATGCTTTGCCAGGCCTTTACAGCCGCAGCCTTCAGGTCTTGCTTGTTTGTGGGTCTTTCCGTCTTAAGTCTGGATTTGAGCAAGTGAAATGCATGCTCAATTGGGTTAAGATCTGGTGATTGACTTGGCCATTGCAGAATGTTCCACTTTTTTGCACTCATGAACTCCTGGGTAGCTTTGGCTGTATGCTTGGGGTCATTGTCCATCTGTACTATGAAGCGCCGTCCGATCAACTTTGCGGCATTTGGCTGAATCTGGGCTGAAAGTATATCCCAATACACTTCAGAATTCATCCGGCTACTCTTGTCTGCTGTTATGTCATCAATAAACACAAGTGACCCAGTGCCATTGAAAGCCATGCATGCCCATGCCATCACGTTGCCTCCACCATGTTTTACAGAGGATGTGGTGTGCCTTGGATCATGTGCCATTCCCTTTCTTCTCCAAACTTTTTTCTTCCCATCATTCTGGTACAGGTTGATCTTTGTCTCATCTGTCCATAGAATACTTTTCCAGAACTGAGCTGGCTTCATGAGGTGTTTTTCAGCAAATTTAACTCTGGCCTGTCTATTTTTGGAATTGATGAATGGTTTGCATCTAGATGTGAACCCTTTGTATTTACTTTCATGAAGTCTTCTCTTTACTGTTGACTTAGAGACACTACTACCTACTTCACTGAGAGTGTTCTGGACTTCAGTTGATGTTGTGAACGGGTTCTTCTTCACCAAAGAAAGTATGCGGCGATCATCCACCACTGTTGTCATCCGTGGACGCCCAGGCCTTTTTGAGTTCCCAAGCTCACCAGTCAATTCCTTTTTTCTCAGAATGTACCCGACTGTTGATTTTGCTACTCCAAGCATGTCTGCTATCTCTCTGATGGATTTTTTCTTTTTTTTCAGCCTCAGGATGTTCTGCTTCACCTCAATTGAGAGTTCCTTAGACCGCATGTTGTCTGGTCACAGCAACAGCTTCCAAATGCAAAACCACACACCTGTAATCAACCCCAGACCTTTTAACTACTTCATTGATTACAGGTTAACGAGGGAGAAGCCTTCAGAGTTAATTGGAGCCCTTAGAGTCCCTTGTCCAATTACTTTTGGTCCCTTGAAAAAGAGGAGGCTATGCATTACAGAGCTATGATTCCTAAACCCTTTCTCCGACTTGGATGTGAAAACTCTCATATTGCAGCTGGGAGTGTGCACTTTCAGCCCAGATTATATATATAATTGTATTTCTGAACATGTTTTTGTAAACAGCTAAAATAACAAAACTTGTGTCACTGTCCAAATATTTCTGGACCTAACTGTAAATAACCCCAAGTTTAATAACCTGTCTTGGTATTGCAGCCCACCCATTCCTCTAATAATCTTGGTCGCTCTTCTCTGCACCCTCTCCAGTTCAGCTATGTCCTTCTTATATATCGGTGGCCAGAATTGTACACAGTATTCTAAGTGCGGTCGCACACTAGTGACTTGTACAGAGGTAGAACTATATTTTTTTCATGAACACTTATACCTCTTTTAATACATCCCATTATTTTATTAGCCCTGGCAGCAGCTGCCTGACACTGTCCACTAAAGTGAAGTTTACCATCCACCCATACACCCAAGTCTTTTTCTGTGTCTGTTTTACCCAGTGTTCTACAATTAAGTACATAATCATAAATGTTATTTCCTCTACCCAAGTGCATGACCTTACATTTATCTACATTAAACTTCAATTGCCACTTCTCAGCCCAATCCTCCAATTTACATAAATCTCCCTGTAATATAAAATTATCCTCCTCTGTATTGATTACCCTGCAGAGTTTAGTATCATCTGCAAATATTGAAATTCTACTCCGCATGCCCCCAACAAGGTCATTTATAAATATGTTGAAAAGAAGCGGGCCCAATACTGACCCCTGTGGTACCCCACTATGAACTGAGACCCAGTCCGAGTACGTACCATTAATAACCACCCTTTGTTTCCTATCACTGAGCCAGTTTTTAACCCAGTTACACATATTTTCCCCTATCCCCATTATTCTCATTTTATGTACCAACCTTTTGTGTGGCACCGTATCAAAAGCTTTTGAAAAGTCCATATACACAACATCCACTGCATTTCCCTGGTCCAGACTTGAACTTACCTCTTCATAGAAGCTGATCAAATTAGTTTGACAGGATCGATCCCTCATAAACCCATGTTGATACTCTGTCATAAGGTTATTTTTCTTGAGATACTCCAGTATAGCATCTCTCAAGAAACCCTCAAGGATTTTACCAACCGTAGAGGTTAAACTTACCGGCCTATAATTTCCCGGCTCAGTTTTTGTCCCCTTTTTGAATATTGGCACCACATTTGCTATGCGTATATGAACATGACAATTCACTAAGGAGGTGTTCTATTCGTGAAAAGCATAAAACACATTCATGAGAAATGGATGTCTAAAAGACGCTTTATGGAGATAGTCTTAACTTATCTGTATATAATATTGTTATTCGGGCTCGCTCACATGTGCTTTTAAATCAAACTAGTACAATGCGAGAAAATCTTGCATTGCCCTCGGGATCAATGTTTGCTAATGAGGCAGAGCAAATTGGTGATTTTTTTTCTCAAGCCAATTTGACATGAGCAAAAAATCACAGCATGCTGCGTTTGCAAGTGTATCTCAGACCAGACGCACCCATACAAGTCTATGGCTGAGTGTGAAACATATGACTGCACTTAGATGTCATCTGAATGCAGTCTGATATTCACATATGAGAGAATTAGAGCATAGTAGAATTACACTGCAATCACACTCACAGCAGCGTTTGAGCCAAGTGTAATTAGCATATCACATTCGATTCTTCCACATCTAATCCTATACACTAGTGTGACCCCAGCCTTAGAAGGATATATTGTGGCAGTGTACCTTCAGGATACCCTTAGGATAAAGACTAGAGATGAGTGAACCCTTGGAAGTTCGGTTTGACAGATTCAGCTGGGCTTGAGGCCCCCTTCACACGTCCGTGATACACGTGCGTGTTTGGTCCGTTTCCGTATATACCGGAGACACGGCCAAAGGTGCACCAATGTTAATCTATGATTGTGGTCACACGTGCGTTATTTCATTATGTCCATGTGTGCGTGTCCGTGATCCGTATGTGTTTGCGTTTTGCACGGATGCATGTCCGTTATCTGCACGGAGCACGCACACGTGGACACAATGAAAGTCTATGGTATGTGCACACACGTTAGTAAACACGTATGCATCTACCTATAGTCCGTGTCCGTTTGGTGTTTTTATTTCTAGTGATGTCGGCTATTCTTTCTATTTCTGTGTATGTCTGTCAATCTCCCTGAGTCCGTCGATCGGTCTCTCTGTCGGTCTCTCTGTCCCTCTCTCACAGTCTGTTGGTCAGTTTCCCCCCCTCTCTCATATACTTACCGTTCCCCGATCACCGGCGCGGCGCTGCACGGCATTCACACTGCTGCGGCGGCTTTTACTATTTTGAAAAAGCCGGCCGCTCATTAAACAATCTCCTATTCCCTGCTTTCCCCGCCCACCGGCGCCTATGATTGGTCGCAGTGAGACACGCCCCCACACTGAGTGACAGGTGCCTCACTGCAACCAATCACAGCAGCCGGTGGGCGTGTCTATACTGTGCAGTAAAATAAATAAATAAATAATTAAAAAAAATGGCGTGCGGTCCCCCCCAATTTTAATGCCAGTCAGATAAAGCCATACGGCTGAAGGCTGGTATTCTCAGGATGGGGAGCTCCACGTTATGGGGAGCCCCCCACCCTAACAATATCAGTCAGCAGCCGCCCAGAATAGCCGCATACATTAGATGCGACAGTTCTGGGACTGTACCCGGCTCTTCCCGATTTGCCCTGGTGCTTTGGCAAATCGGGGTAATAAGGAGTTAATGGCAGCCCATAGCTGCCACTAAATCCTATATTAATCATGTCAGGCATCTCCCCGAGATTCCTTTCATGATTAATCTGTAAATTACAGTAAATAAACACACACACACCAGAAAAAATCATTTATTAGAAATAAAAAAAACACACATATACCCTGGTTCAACAATTTAATCAGCCCGAAAAAGCCCTCCATGTCCGGCGTCATCCAGGATGGTCCAGCGTCGCATTCAGCTCTGCTGCATGGAGGTGACAGGAGCTGCAGAAGACACCGCCGCTCTCGACAGCTCCAAGCGGCAAATGAAGACAGCCGCGCGATCAGCTGAGCTGTCACTGAGGTTACCCGCTGTTACTGGATCCAGTGACAGCGGGTAACCTCAGTGACAGCTCAGCTGATCGCGCTTCTCACCTCCGTTGCTGCGTGGAGGTGACCGGAGCGGCGGTGTCTTCTGCAGCTCCTGTCACCTCCATGCAGCAGAGCTGGATGCGACGCTGGACCATCCTGGATGACGCCGGACATGGAGGGCTTTTTCGGGCTGATTAAATTGTTGAACCAGGGTATATGTGTGTGTTTTTTATTTCTAATAAATGATTTTTTTCTGGTGTGTGTGTGTTTATTTACTGTAATTTACAGATTAATCATGAAAGGAATCTCGGGGAGATGCCTGACATGATTAATCTAGGATTTAGTGGCAGCTATGGGCTGCCATTAACTCCTTATTACCCCGATTTGCCAAAGCACCAGGGCAAATCGGGAAGAGCCGGGTACAGTCCCAGAACTGTCGCATCTAATGTATGCGGCTATTCTGGGCGGCTGCTGACTGATATTGTTAGGGTGGGGGGCTCCCCATAACGTGGAGCTCCCCATCCTGAGAATACCAGCCTTCAGCCGTATGGCTTTATCTGGTTGGCATTAAAATTGGGGGGGACCGCACGCCGTTTTTTTTTAATTATTTATTTATTTTACTGCACAGTATAGACACGCCCACCGGCTGCTGTGATTGGGTGCAGTGAGGCACCTGTCACTCAGTGTGGGGGCGTGTCTCACTGCAACCAATCATAGGCGCCGGTGGGCGGGGAAAGCAGGGAATAGGAGATTGTTTAATGAGCGGCCGGCTTTTTCAAAATAGTAAAAGCCGCCGCAGCAGTGTGAATACCGTGCAGCGCCGCGCCGGGGATCGAGGAACGGTGAGTATGAGAGAGGGGGGGAAACTTCAGTCACTCGGGGGATTAGCAGTCACCGGTGAATCCTTCACAGGTGACCGCTAATCAGTACTCGACACAGACAGAGCCGCGGTATGAGGATGAAGTTGGGTGAAGTTCACCCGAGTTCATTCTCATCGCGCAACTCTGTCTGCTGTCAGCCGACATTTATAAACGCCATTGTGCATCACACAAATGGACATTCCACACGGACATTCCACGTACACATACACGTTAATTCCACACGCACACACGGACGTTCTACACACAAACACGGCTAGCATACGCAATTCACACAGGTGCCACACGGACCATAAAAACGGACACAAAAACGGGACACGGACCCGAAAAACGGCCCGTAACACACGTGCGTGTTTTTCACGGACGTGTGAAGGGGGCCTTAGATAAAGTTTGGTTTGGGACCCGGACTTGACCTGAATCCCAATGGAAGTCACTAATTGGGCAGTTCGTTTCTCCATCCACATGTAACCAGCCACAGAACACTTCTGGGGAAGGGTGGGGGAATTTTCCACTTTTTTGTTGGTGCACACTACATCCGATCATTCTGTTGTTACCCCCAGTGCGAGCCATTCAAACACTAAAAGCAGCTCACACTGGTGCTGAGCACTGAGCGTACACGAGCACAGCATGGTTTGCATACAGAAAGCACCTGAACTCTGAATCCAAACTCTATCTTTTTTTGTAAAAGTTTTGTACGAACACGAAACCTCGCTCATCTCTAATAAAGACCCATTTACACTGGCTGATATTGATGCAATGTACAAGTCAAGCAACTCTTATTTACCTACCCGTTTACATGAACTGACAAAAATGATCCTTAATTTGAAGTTTAATCCTTAATCCTCTTTACCCAAACAACATCATGTTTTCAGCAGCATATAACGTTTAAAACTTGGTGATGAGCTTGTAATAATGACAAGTTTATATGGCCCCATAATTGGGAATTGGCATAGTTGAACACTTGTTCACTGATCAGCCCATGTAAAAGCACTACAAGACGGGATACAGATTTACAAGTGTTGTTTCAAATACTGTATATCTTCCAAGTTATTAGGTTACTGCACTGACTTTTCTAAATAGTAGCCAAAATTCTACAGATGGATTTGCATGAGGTATTAGGGTATCACTGTTTATATGATTATCATGTCATTATCATGTGTTTCGGTAACTTTAAAGGTACCCTGTTATATGTAAAAAGGCTGTTAACCTACAGATATGGGGTCATTCTGCAACTTTGAAACCTACCCAGCCAGTGCACATTGAACATTGCTGCAGGGAGGAAAAAACCTTTATTCCTCCCAAGAGGGTTCAAGCTTCAGTCACAGGGGCAGTGCCGGCTGGGTTCAGCAACCTCTCTGTGTATGGAGAGCAGCAGCTGTAACCATGCTCCCCTCACTGACTGACAGCTGCTCAGCACTAGAGGAAGCTGATAGTCAGTGTGGGGGTCCAGTTACAGTCGCCACTTACCATACATAGAGCGGTGACAGAACCCATGCCCCGCCTCCCTCGTGACTGAAATCCGAGCACTGCCAGGGTACCTCCGGTATCGGGGAACCCGTATGACCACTTGAGGCTCTGATTGGATGCTGACTTGCACATAACACTTTATAGACTTTTTGATATCTAACCCACAATACTGACTGGTGATTTAATTTCATGTTTCAGCTGGACTATGTCCATTTGGGAGTTACAATGTCTGCTGTTTCCACCATGTGATCTCCTTAGGCCATTTCATACCTGCAGTCCTTTGAGCATATATATTGGTTTACTTATAACCATATTTACTATTGCCCCCGACATGCTTGTTATTAAAGGTGGTTTTATTTTGTTCAGTGCTTTTATATCTTGTATAATAGAGTTTGTACCATTTTTACACATTTAACTCCTGATTCCCCGATTTATTCAAGAAATAGTTAAAGTTGGGACTGGCCAATGATGGGAGGGGTTAGTATGTAGGGAAAGAGACAGCATCTTTTGAGAGAATCAGTTAGAACCCAGAGTGTGACTATAGCAGACCTATGGTTCGAATGGTTACCAACGTCGCATGCAGTGGGTGACCTGTGGCAGACAGGAGAAAGGAGACTAGAACCCGGATAGCGTAATCCGTAGTAACCAACTAAGATATAGAGTAAGGGACTGCATCAGGCTAAGAGACCTACCTTCAGCGTGACCTAAGTAGAAGGGTCTGGCTAGAAGGACAACTAGCAGTCAGGCCCGAAATGACTTAAAGCTTCTAAAGGTACAGGGCTAAAGAGACTATCCAGGTTAAAAGTTCCCAAAGTGTCTGAAAGCTTAAAGCTTGAGTCCTGCCATATTGGCAAAAAAACTGTCCTCTATGAGAAGAAGAGACACCACACTAGCCACATTTTACTATCTATTTAGACAGCATCATAAACATTAGGATCAACACTAGTAACCCACAAGGAATTACAAGGATGCTATACCGTCAATAATAACTCTCTTTATTAATCTTTTTATCTTAAAACTCACAATAATCAGAATAATCATACAGCAACCAATCAGGGAAGTGGAAATCACAATTTACAACCCTCCTAACAGGGGGAGGGGTTGGTGCAAGTACACCGACACTGACAGTATTTTAGAAAGATATACTACTCACAAAGAAAAGTGTTGGCTAGTTGATTGGTTGATGGGGGTGGAGTCAAACCGTGAAGGACATTCTATATAAATACAGAGTTTTTTTCCTTCCAAAGTAGAGAAAATATTAATCTCTCCACGTTGTCTCCACCCTCACTACAACCACAACTAGGATATTAAGTTCATAACCCTTCAGACTGGCATTTGCAATGGCCACATTGGTTTAATTACTCTGGCATTGTTGACATGAGCCCATAAAGGGACATCCCACAATAGAGTAGCACTAGAGGGGAGGTTATTTACAAGTTCACTATTTTAGCCTGAAAAGCCAAGTTGCACAGGCAAACCTCATTACCCCTCATGTACTTTCTCCGCTTATATAAATCACAATTATAACCACAGCATAGTTCATGTCAGAGCCAACCTTATACCAAACTATACATATCATCAGAGTCACAAACCTGAGTAGTCAAGCGTCAGTGCACCCGCACCCACCACACCTCAACGCGTTTCAACTGCTTCTTCTTCAGGAGGCAGGTGTATGAGGTGTGGTGGTATGGTGTCCTATATATGCGGCCAGACCCATATAATTCCTTTCAGGTGTCCCCTGCACTTACCACTGCTCCACGTGTAATTTTATCTGAAGCCTCTGGCGGCTTCCCTCCCGTCATATATCCGTGACACTACGGAGGCGCTCAGGAGACTTGATAACATCATTGTGGACCCAGGGACCATCATGGTGACTGCGGATGTCGAGAGTTTGTATACATCCATAGGTCACCATGATGGACTGGAGGCTGTCGCCTACTTCCTTAACACTAGTTATCTTGAGAGGGCCCTGGTGCAACTGTTGCTCACTCTATTGGAATACGTGCTAACTTACAATGTATTTACGTTTGGAGGGTCTATCTATATTCAGAGGCGGGGCACAGCCATGGGTGCGGCTTGTGCCCCGGCCTATGCAAATTTATTCTTGGGGGCCTGGGAGCGACGAATTTTCCTTACGGAACCAGATGTCGGCATTGATAAAGTGGTTGTGGTGTAGTGAGGGTGGAGACAACGTGGAGAGATTAATATTTTCTCTACTTTGGAAGGAAAAAAACTCTGTATTTATATAGAATGTCCTTCACGGTTTGACTCCACCCCCATCAACCAATCAACTAGCCAACACTTTTCTTTGTGAGTAGTATATCTTTCTAAAATACTGTCAGTGTCGGTGTACTTGCACCAACCCCTCCCCCTGTTAGGAGGGTTGTAAATTGTGATTTCCACTTCCCTGATTGGTTGCTGTATGATTATTCTGATTATTGTGAGTTTTAAGATAAAAAGATTAATAAAGAGAGTTTTTATTGACGGTATAGCATCCTTGTAATTCCTTGTGGGTTACTAGTGTTGATCCTCTATGAGAAGAAGCAGACGAGGGTAGAAAGGTTTCAATATACTTCATTGTGAAGCTAAGCTGTGTTCTCCTGAGGTTAGCCAGACATGTGAGAACTGGAACATCCCACATGTGTCTAAAGCAGGTGTGCTTAAGGATACTCTGTTACTGAAATGTACAAGAAGTTGTGTACCTGCAACCTAGTGTGTAGTTGTCAACAAAGGACTGTGAAGTAAAACTATGTTGGTTTTAAAGAACTGGTGGTCTCCATTTCTGATTTAAATGTCATTTGGTCCTGGCCTGCTGAAACCATCAGCCTCATGTGGCCTACATGGGCATACCACCCCTACGACATTGACATACCGACAGGTTCTCATCTTTCATGTAGTGGAAGAGAGCTGCTCCTTGTTCACGCAACTAGAGTTGAGCGATGTTCGAGGTTTGAGGTTTGCCAATTTCATGTTCAAGTGATTTTGGTGGGTGCTCGAGATCGAACTTGAACTCGAGCTTTTTGCTAAAAGCTTGACAGTTCGACTTACGTTCGAGAACGGTTCGATCAACAAAAAGCGTGGCTTTTTACAGCTACGTGTGCAGCGAGCCATTGCTGGCAGCCTGCGGTAAGCTGGTAACCAGGGTAAATATCGGTTATCCAAGCAAAGCGCTTTGCTTAACCCGATGTTTACCCTGGCTACGTGTGCAAAAATCCCCGAAAGCCACACAGAAGCACTTCCATGTGACTTCCATCGGATGCTGCTGCAGTCTGTGTCCCGATCCAGCCCCAGCCCTGCGGTTGCCGCTCAGCAGTGTCCGCAGCTGCCCACACTGTACAGTGTCCGCAGCTGCCCACACTGTACGGTGTCCACAGCTGCCCCCACTGCAGGGCTAGCAGACACGGTGATGACAAGCGCTGCCGTCAGGAGGTTAGTTAAGATCCTTACCTGCGGTGATGAAGTCCTGCCCTCCCGACGTCAGCGCTGTCACTGTCCTCCATGGCCGCCACTTGTCACATCTCCTCTCGCTGCCGACCGCGATACTTGGTTTTGAATGCGGCGGTCGTTGAACTTAGTGACAGCTCTGCTATCAGGAGTGCAGTGATCACTGCAGGTAATGTACCTCGCTATCCTCCTGACAGCAGCACTTGTCATGCCCTGCAGTTACCTGGGCTGACCTATTGATGTTAGCTCAGGTCACTGCATTGCTCTCCCAGCCAATATGGAACATTCTGTTCTTCATTGACTGGGACATTGACTATGGTAAGGATCGCCGTGGGAACCCCTTGGTTACACCAGACCTGGATTTGTTTTTCTTTCTAATAAATTGGTGAAAGAGGGAATGTGTTGGGGAGTGTTCTTTCAAATAAAAATGTGTTTGTCGTCTATTTTTTTTTTATTACTGACTGGGTTGATGATGTCGGGTATCTGATAGACGCCTGACATCACGAACCCCAGGGCTTGATGCCAGGTGACATTACACATCTGATATTAACCCCATATATTACCCTGTTTGCCACCGCACCGGGGCAACGGGATGAGCTGGGGTGAAGCACCAAAAGTGGCGCATCAAATGGATGCGCCAGTTCTGGGGCGGCTGCGGCCTGCTATTTTTAGGCTGGGGAGAGTCCAATAACCATGGCCCTCCCTAGTCTGAGAATATCAGACCCCAGCTGTCCGCTTTACCTTGGTTAGTGATTCAATTTTGGGGGGACCCCCACGTGTTTTTTTTTTTTAATTATTTATTTAATTTAAAATAACAGCGTGAGGTGCCCTCAGTTTTGCATTACCAGCCAAGGTGAAGCTGCCAGCTGTGGTCTGCAGGCTGCAGCCGTCTGCTTTACCCTAGCTGGCTATCAAAAATAGGGGGAACCCCACATCATTTTTTTTAATTTATTTATTTTTTTGGCTAAATACAAGGCTAAGCCCTTAGTGCCACATGAAAGGCACCAAAGGGTGCAAAATTACAAAATGCAGGAGAGTGGGACATTATGTGTCTTTCTGCCATTATAATGACAGAAAAGACTGTTATGAAGTGTACAAGCACAAGAAAATCACCAGAGCGCTCTACGCTGTGAAAAGCAGTAGAAAATGGCACTGGAGTGAACATGTGACCGCCTCATGTAGGTTGAAGCTATGGATCCTGGGTAAATTTATGTATTTTCCCTCCTTCAGTTTTTTTGCAGTACGCAAAAAAACGGAAGGCACACGGATGACATACGGACCGTATACGGAACAGAAACGGATGCCACACGGATGCATCCGTGAACAAAATGGACCGTTTTTTGTGGACCGCAAAAATGGATCAGTTGTGTGAATATAGCCTTATTCTGATCTGCCGTTTATAAACAGCAGGCAGAAATAAGTGAATAGCGCCCCCCAGCATCAGAAAATCTCTGGGGTTTCAGGGGATAGCTAAGACCCTGGAGATCATGATTCAGGCCGGTTTTTCCTGTCCCCGCTCACGTGATCACCGGTATACACCGTATACCGATGATCACGTTACAGTAAATGACAGCGCCGGTAAAAAATTATTTATCTCCCATCTGGCATGAACAAACATGTCAGATGGGAGATAAATCTCCTCCCCGGTCCCCTCCGGTCCCCCGGTGTTGCCAAAGTGCCCCCCCGCACCCTCCCGGAAATCCAAGATGGCCACGCGCACAGCAGTACGCTGGCTGCATTCATCCTACTCTTCTGATTTTTGTCGCATGTGCCATGGAATATGCGACAGAAAACTCCTCCCCAGGCCCTGCCAGGTCACCCCCTATAATCCCACCGGTGTTCCACAGTGTCCCACGGTACCTGTGCAGCGTTGATCCCTCACAGCCCTCTCCTTCACAATAAATGCTGCTGCATGCACAGAGCGGCTGTCAGCTCAGCTTCCTGTGTTCAGACACAGTGAGTGGCGGTAACCATGCATCTGTAAGCTACTGCAATGCCCTGCTCATGAGGTAAGGAACATAGTTGATCAGGAGAGCTATACTACATTTCCAAATGGAGGTATTTGATTTTATAGTTGCCCTGCTGAACGACTACCAAACATGAGAGTCCGTTATACACCACAAGAAAACGTCTAAATATCGAGCTCTGTTGTTTAGTATTCACTCAGCTGGATTACTGGACTTAAAGGGGTATTCCATCTCCAAGATCCTATCCCCAATATATAGTAGGTGGAATAGCAATAATATCAGCAAATACCAATATTTGGAAATATAGAATAGTTCTCCTGATTAGGCATGCCCTTACCTCATGAGCAGGGCATTGCAGCTTTGATAGCAACACTTACGACATGGACTCTGCTGCTATAGACCCGGGGAGAGTGGGTGCAGATTCATTGCACCCACACTCCTCACATGGAGGGTCTGCACTCCTAGAAAATTGGGGATACATTCCCTGAGCGTGTCACCCCATATTCTAGATGGTCCAGAGTCGTCGTGGGACCCCCTTATTTTTTTTCCTTGCAATAAATTGGTGAAAGAGGGAATGTTTTGGGGAGTGTTTTTTCAAATACATTTTTTTTTGTCTATTTTTTTGTTAGTACTGACAGTTTGTGATGTCGGGTATCTAATAGACGCCATGACATCATAAACTGCTGGGCTTGATGTCAGGTGACCTTACAGCTAGTATCAACCCCATTTATTACCCCGTTTGCTACTGCACCAGGGCACGGGATGAGCTGGGGTGAATCACCAGGATTGGCACATCTAGTGGAAGGGCCACTAACTATGGACCTTCCCACCCTGAGAATACCAGACCACAGCTGTCCGCTTTAACTTGGCTGGTAATCCAATTTGGGGGGGACCCTACTTTTTTTTGTAATTATTATTATTTATAAAATTATTATAAAAAAAGAGCCTGGGGTCAACTCCACATTGGATCACCAACCACGATAAAGCTGCCAGCTGTGGTCTGGTATTCTCAGGGTGGGAAGGTCCATAGTTAGTGGCCCTTCCACTAGATGTGCCAATCCTGGCACGCTACAAAGCGCAGCGTAACTGCATGTAATTACGCAACGTGCGCACATAGCCTGACTCTGTAAAGAGCGCCGACATGCATGGACGGGGAAGCCCATCCTGTGCCAGAGCATCTCGCCGGTAAAAGGACATGTTCAAACGAGCATCGCTTACCGGAGTGATGCACTGACAGGACCTAGGATGATGTCATAGTCATGTGACCAGTCTGTAGCCAATGAGATAATAGACACGTGACTGATGACATGGCTATTTTGACGTCACGGAAGGTCCTGTCATCAGTTTTGGTTACCAGGAGGACGCAGCGATTATCGGAAGGAAAAACGGTGGGAGACGGAGTGCAGGATGCGTCGCGGGGACCAGTAAGTGTAATGGCAATGTTTATTAACTGTATGTGTACATTTATGTGTTTTTATGCGTTTGTGATTGCCTCCCATTGTTTTCAATGGGGTTCGAGAGATTCGTCGAACGGCTCGCCAAACCGAACTCGAACGCGGCCTCCATTTGATGAACCGAACCGAACTCGAGCCTCTAGAGACTCGCTCATCTCTACACGCAACACTTCCATGTGTATGAGGGAGTCGTGAGAAATAGCTGAAAGAATGTTTGGCCAACAGCTAAGTTGAAGTTGTATGGACACTAAGTCAGATTAGTGATTCAGGTGCTAGGGTAAAGTTTGTATGTTCTCCCTATGTTAATTTGTTGGTTTCCGTCAACATTCATAATAAAAATGTAGGTTCATTTAGATTTAGTGTTTGAGCCTTACTTAGGCCATGGTCTGGGTGTTGCCATTTTCTGCAGACAGGTAAAAAGTACATTCGTGCTGTGTAAATGAAAGACAAAAAAATAATCTGATTATTGTTGATTGTGTTTGGGCACACCCTTTAGAACTTACTAAGGTTTGAATATATATATATATATATATATATATATATATATATACATACACATACAGTATATTTTACCATTATTTTTAAAAGTGGCCAAAATACAGTCAGGGCCAGAAATATTTGGACAGTGACACAAGTTGTTATTTTAGCTGTTTACAAAAACATGTTCAGAAATACAATTATATATATAATATGGGCTGAAAGTGCACACTCCCAGCTGCAATATGAGAGTTTTCACATCCAAATCGGAGAAAGGGTTTAGGAATCATAGCTCTGTAATGCATAGCCTCCTCTTTTTCAAGGGACCAAAAGTAATTGGACAAGGGACTCTAAGGGCTGCAATTAACTCTGAAGGCGTCTCCCTCGTTAACCTGTAATCAATGAAGTAGTTAAAAGGTCTGGGGTTGATTACAGGTGTGTGGTTTTGCATTTGGAAGCTGTTGCTGTGACCAGACAACATGCGGTCTAAGGAACTCTCAATTGAGGTGAAGCAGAACATCCTGAGGCTGAAAAAAAAGAAAAAATCCATCAGAGAGATAGCAGACATACTTGGAGTAGCAAAATCAACAGTCGGGTACATCCTGAGAAAAAAGGAATTGACTGGTGAGCTTGGGAACTCAAAAAGGCCTGGGCGTCCACGGATGACAACAGTGGTGGATGATCGCCGCATACTTTCTTTGGTGAAGAAGAACCCGTTCACAACATCAACTGAAGTCCAGAACACTCTCAGTGAAGTAGGTGTATCTGTCTCTAAGTCAACAGTAAACAGAAGACTCCATGAAAGTAAATACAAAGGGTTCACATCTAGATGCAAACCATTAATCAATTCCAAAAATAGACAGGCCAGAGTTAAATTTGCTGAAAAACACCTCATGAAGCCAGCTCAGTTCTGGAAAAGTATTCTATGGACAGATGAGACAAAGATCAACCTGTACCAGAATGATGGGAAGAAAAAAGTTTGGAAAAGAAAGGGAACGGCACATGATCCAAGGCACACCACATCCTCTGTAAAACATGGTGGAGGCAACGTGATGGCATGGGCATGCATGGCTTTCAATGGCACTGGGTCACTTGTGTTTATTGATGACATAACAGCAGACAAGAGTAGCCGGATGAATTCTGAAGTGTACCGGGATATACTTTCAGCCCAGATTCAGCCAAATGCCGCAAAGTTGATCGGACGGCGCTTCATAGTACAGATGGACAATGACCCCAAGCATACAGCCAAAGCTACCCAGGAGTTCATGAGTGCTAAAAAGTGGAACATTCTGCAATGGCCAAGTCAATCACCAGATCTTAACCCAATTGAGCATGCATTTCACTTGCTCAAATCCAGACTTAAGACGGAAAGACCCACAAACAAGCAAGACCTGAAGGCTGCGGCTGTAAAGGCCTGGCAAAGCATTAAGAAGGAGGAAACCCACCGTTTGGTGATGTCCATGGGTTCCAGACTTAAGGCAGTGATTGCCTCCAAAGGATTCGCAACAAAATATTGAAAATAAAAATATTTTGTTTGTGTTTGGTTTATTTGTCCAATTACTTTTGACCTCCTAAAATGTGGAGCGTTTGTAAAGAAATGTGTACAATTCCTACAATTTCTATCAGATATTTTTGTTCAAACCTTCAAATTAAACGTTACAATCTGCACTTGAATTCTGTTGTAGAGGTTTCATTTCAAATCCAATGTGGTGGCATGCAGAGCCCAACTCGCGAAAATTGTGTCACTGTCCAAATATTTCTGGACCTAACTGTACATAGGGTTTTGTATAATTAATGTCCATTTGCTGAAGATTTATCGTATAATCCTTTTCTTCAACATTTACTGTTAGTGCTGATTATTTTCCAGCTGTCTGATTCTATAATGAGATTATAATGTCATCTCTGGGGAATTTATTTCACTTCCATAGTCAGCTTTGATGTCTGTGACAGACAATAACAAAAGGGAATAGTGACTCATTAGGGATGGCTGCACAAAGACAACTAATTACAGGAAATACAGTTACTGGACGCTTTAGATGACTTACAGATCAGTGTATAGCTTCTGTGCAGTTGGATATATACCGTACCTTTTTTACCATGAGCACTTTGAATGTAGCTAGACAATATTATAAAAATTGTGTGTGCTAAGAGATATGGAATTCTCTTGAAAGAAGACCATACAGATTAGGCTATTATATCCAAATCCTGATGATTTTAACAGGATTGGCTGACCATTGACTAAAGGCCGCTTTACACGCTGCGATATCGTTACCGATATCGCTAGCGTGCGCACCCGCCCCCATCGGTTGTGCGACACGGGCAAATCGCTGCACAACATCACTCAGACCCGTCACACTACTTACCTGCCTAGCGACGTCGCTGTGACCGGCAAACCGCCTCCATTGTAAGGGGGCGGTTCGTTCGGCGTCACAGCGACATCACTAAGCGGGCGCCCAATAGAAACGGAGGCGCGGAGAAGAGCGGGACGTAACATCTCGCCCACCTCCTTCCTTCTGCATTGCCGGCGGCCGCAGGTAAGGTGAGGTTCCTTTTTCCTGCGGTGTCACACATAGCGATGTGTGCTGCCGCAGGAACGATGAAATACATCGTACACACAGCAGCAACGATAATTGGGGGAATAGGGGGGCATGTCACCGATTAGCGATTTTGAACATTTTTGCGACGATTCAAAATCGCTCATAGGTGTCACACGCAATGACATCGCTAAAGCGGCCGGATGTGCGTCACAAATTCCGTGACCCCAACGAGATCGCTTGAGCGATGTCGTAGCGTGTAAAGTGGCCTTAAACCAACCACGGGACCAGCCCATCTAGTCTGTCCAGAAAAACTCATCTCATCAGCCCATGTCTTCAGATATTTTTTAAACAATCCTCTAGGAGAAAGGGTTAATACTTTGCGCTGCCATACAATTAGTCAATGCATTTCAAAACCTTCAAGGCTTCCTTCTCAGGACAAGCAAAAACGCAGCAAAATGCCAGACAGCAGAGGCTGTGTAGATTGAATTGAAGCTATTATTGGAAACAGTTTACATAACATTTTGCATCACATACAAGTGTATCTCAATAAATTAGAATATCATCAAAAAGTTAATTTATTTCAGTAATTCAATACAAAAAGTGAAACACCTGTATTATATAGAGTGATTACACACAGAGTGATCTATTTCAAGTGTTTATTTCTGTTAATGTTGATGATTATGGCTTACAGCCAATGAAAACCCAAAAGTCATTATCTCAGAAAATTAGAATATTATATAAGACCAACTGAAAAAATGATTTTACACTCAGAAATGTTGGTGCCTACTGAAAAGTCTGTACAGTAAATGCCCTCAATATTTGTTCGGGGCTCCTTTTCCATGATTTACTGCATCAATGCGGCGTGGCATGGAGGCGATCAGCCTGTGGCACTGCTGAGGTGTTACGGAAGCCCAGTTTGCTTTGATAGCGGCCTTCAGCTAATCTGCATTGTAGGGTCTGGTGTCTCATCTTCCTCTTGACAATACCATATAGATTCTCAATGTGGTTTGTCAGGTGAGGTTCCTGGCTAATTAAGCGCAGTGATATTGTGGTTATTAAACCAGGTATTGATACTTTTGGCAGTATGGACAGAGGCCAAGTCCGGCTGAAAAATTAAATTTCCATCTTCAAAAAGCTTGTCAGCAGAGGGAAGCAGGAAGTGCTCTAAAATTTCCTGGTAGACGGCTGCGCTGACTTTGGTCTTGATGAAACACAGTAGACCTACACCAGCAGATGACATGGCTCCCCAAACCATCACTGATTGTGGGAACGTCAGACTAGACCTCAAGCAGCTTGGATTGTGGCCTCTCCCCTCTTCCTCCAGACTCTGGGACCTTGATTTCCAAATTAAATGCACAATTTACTTTCATCTAAAAACAACACCTTGGACCATTGAGCAACAGTCCAATTCTTTTTCTCCTTGGTCCAGGTAAGACGTTTCTGGAGTTGTCTTTTGGTCATGAGTGGCTTGACACAAGGAATGCAACAGTTGTAGCCCATGTCCTGGATACGTCTGTGTGTGGTGGCTCTTGAAGCACTGACTCCAGCAGCAATCCACTCCTTGTGAATCTCCCCCAAATTTTTGAATAGCTTTTTCTTAACAATCCCATCAAAACTGCGGTTATCCCTGTTGATTGTGCACCTTTTTCTACCACACTTTTTCCATCCACTTAACTTTCCATTAACCCCTTAACGACCCATGACGTACTAGATACGTCATGGATCGTGTGCCGGTAAGCCCCGCCCCCTGCCGCCGGTCGGCGGCGGCGAGACGCGCACATATCAGCTGTTATCAACAGCTGATATGTGTGCCTGCTAGCCGCGGGTGGAATCGCTTCCACCCGCGGCCATTAACCCCTTACATTTCGCTGCCAAAGTCTTGGCAGCGATATGTATATGGGCGCCGCCATGACAGTGACTTACCCCGCCCCCGCCGGAAGTCACGTGACATGATCACGTGACTTTCGGCGGTTGCCATGGTAGCACAGGGTCATGTGATGATGCCTGTGGCTAACATGAGTCACTTCCTCTCAATGCCGGAATACAGCCGGCATTGAAAGTGAAGCAGCAAATCTGCAGTTCTCAGCTCTGTAGCTGAGATCTGCAGATAGTGCAGAGCGATCGGATTGCTGATCGCAATAGCCCCCTAGGGGGACTAGTAAAATAAAAAAAAAAAGTAAAAAAAAAAGTTTTAAAAAATTAAAAAAAAATAAAAAAACCTAAAAGTTCAAATCACCCCCCTTTCACCCCATTGAAAATTAAAGGGTTAAAAAAATAAAAAATACACACATATTTGGTATCGCCACGTTCAGAAATGCCCGATCTATCAAATTATAAAATCAATGAATCTGATCAGTAAACGGCGTAGCGGCAAAAAAATTCCAAACGCCAAAATTACGTTTTTTGGTCGCCGCAAATTTTGCGCAAAATGCAATAACAGGCGATCAAAACGTAGCATCTGCGCAAAAATGGTACCGTTAAGAACGTCAGGTCGAGACGCAAAAAATAAGCCATCACTGAGCCTCAGATCCTGAAAAATGAGAACGCTACGGGTTTTGGAAAATGGCGCAAAACGTGCGCCACGTTTTTCGGACAAGCTTGTGAATTTTTTTTAACCCCTTAGATACAAGTAAACCTATACATGTTTGGTGTCTATAAACTCACACCGACCTGAGGCATCATACCCACACATCAGTTTTACCATATAGTGAACACGGTGAATAAAATATCCCAAAAACTATTGTACAATCCCACTTTTTTTGCAATTTTTCCGCACTTGGAATTTTTTTGCCGTTTTCCAGTACACTATATGGTAAAACTTATGGTTTCATTTAAAAGTACAACTCGTCCTGCAAAAAACACGCCCTCATATGGCAAGACTGATGGAAAAATAAAAAAGTTACGCCTCTCGGAAAAAGGGGAGCAAAAAACAAAAACGCAAAAACGGAAAGTGCCCGGGGGCTGAAGGGGTTAATATGCTTTGATACAGCACTCTGTGAACAGCCATCTTCTTTAGTAATGACCTTTTGTGGCTTACCCTCCTCGTGGAGTGTGTCAATGACTGCCTTCTGGACATCTGACAACTCAGCAGTCTTCCCAATGATTGCTTAGCCTACTGAACCAGATGAATGGACCATTTTAAATGCTTGGGAAGCCTTTGCAGGTGATTAGTGGTAATTATTCTAATTTTCTGAGTTAATGACTTTTGGGTTATCATTGGCTGTAAGCCACAATCATAATTATTAACAGAAATAAACACTTAAAATAGATTATTAATGACTATATAATATAATATGTGTTTCCTTTTTTGGTATTGAATTACTGAAATAAATTAACTTTTCGATGATATTCTAATTTATTGAGATGGACTTGTGTATCCTGTGCTTTTCACTGAGTATATACATCAGGGTTTCCATGCAAATTTCTGTATAACGTGATCCCTTCACTATAATGAGGAAGCATAGTTACTCTGGACTTTCTGTGGCTTTTTTTCAGCAGTGTTTGTCTTTTCCGAAGCGCACAAAACTGTGGTCAACCGTGCTTTTATGCGCACTAAACGAAACTGACACTGCTGGATCATAGGTCAGACATTGTCCAAAATGACTCTTTCTGCCTAATTATAGTGAATGTTCCATCCGGGGCATTGTCTGAATCACGTATTTCAGAGATTTCATGTAAACCTCAGTGTAAGTACCCAGCATAGAACGCAAGATAAATGTGAACCGATTCTTACTACAATGTTTGAGAGGCAGAATAAACAAATTAACAGCAGGTCAAAATGGCTTTTTTTATATTTCATACCATTCACCATGCGGTATAAGTGATTAGATGGCTTTATTTTTTTCAGTGCGATTACAATGATACCAGATTTATATAATTTTCTTATGTTTGGTTACTATCTATCACACACTAAAAAACGCTTTTTTTTTTTTTACAAAAAAAAAGTTTTTGCATCAGCATATGTTGAGAGCTATAATTTTTCTATATTTCTGTCGACAGAGTCATGTGAGGGCTTGTTTTTTGCGGGATGAGTTGATATTTTAATTAGTACCATTTTTGGGCACAGAACTTTTTTTATTGCTTTTTATTCTGATTTTTAGGAGGCAGAATGAACGTGAAACAGCAACATAGAAATTGGTTTGGGTTTTTTTTTTACACTGTTCACTATGTGGGGAAAGTGCTAAGACAGCTTTATTCTTCGGCTCAGTACGATTACAGTGATATCACATTTATATAATTTTTTTAATGTTTTGCGCTTTTACACAACAAAAACAAATTTTTGAAACACTATATTCTAAGAGCTATAGCTGTTATTTTTCTGTAGACAGAACTGAGAGCTTGTTTTTGCTGACCAAGATAAAATTTTCAGCCATACCATTTTTATTTACATTTGACTTTTTGATCATATTTTATTTCACTTTTTTCTGTCGGTATGATGAACCATCATCGGTTTGTATCACTTTATTTTTTTACAGTGTTCAGTTTGGGGGTTAAATAGTGTGCCAGTATTATATTTTAGTTTGTTCTTAATGCAGCAATACTAAGTATGTGGACATTTTTGTTTTTATGTCAATATATGTATTTACTTAGAACATTTTTTCATTTGTTTTGTTCTTTATTTTGATACAAGTAAAATATATCTTTGTACCGTGTTAGCCAGTAGAGATAAAAAAAAATTGTTTAAAAGAACAGAGAGTCCTCAGTGGTTGATACCTTTTAATGGCTAACTGAAAAGATGGTAATAATTGCAAGCTTTCGAGACTACTCAGGTCTCTGATGAAGAGACCTGAGTAGTCTCGAAAGCTTGCAATTATTACCATCTTTTCAGTTAGCCATTAAAAGGTATCAACCACTGAGGACTCTCTGTTCTTTTAAACAATTTGTTCTTTATTTTGTAATTTAAAAAACCCCTAACTTTTGTTTCATTTTTTTATTTAGTTTCTATATGGGACATTAACTTTTATTACTCTGATCACTGGTATAATGCATTGCAATGTACATAAATCGCAATGCATTATATCTGTCAGTGTTACACTGACAAAACAGCTTTTAGGCTTAGCTCCTGGTCTATCAAGCCACCATGGCAGACCCAGAGGTCATTATTTGACCTCGGGTTGACATGGCAACAATTGTCAGCCTGCAGTTACATCACAGGGATGTTAATCGTGTGGGAGAGGGAGCACTTCTTCTCTCAGCCTCCTAAATGCTTTGATCGCTATTGATCACAGCATTTAGAGGGTTAAACAGCCATAGACAAAGCTTGGCTATCATTTACACTGTGCTCCTGGCGGCGATAGTTCTGGCACAGCTCCTGTGCCCGACATGACGTGATTGCCTATACGTCATTGGTTGGGAACCCCTATCAAATGTCGTGAAGGGGTTAAGGGGTATTAAAACACTATTACATTTTTTGGAACATAGCAGTTGGGATAATTACCATTGGTTAGAAGGGATGTTCTGAAGGGAGAGATCATCATTCATCAATAGTATCATTTTTACAATTTACAGACAAAGACTCATGAGCTTGAGGATTTTTAAGGTTAAGGAATCTTGACCATTTCAAATGCTAGAGGTTTAACCCAATCTCCATTCTACCATCTATTGTCGAACAAGCTCATTTCCAGATGTCATATACAAAAATGTTGTACACACCACATATTTTTGAAATGTATATGTGTATGTAATGTACATAATTAAAAGTACAACATGTATGTTTTGACTACTGTTTTGATACTATGTTGTCATTTTTCTGTCCTAGTAACTGTATTCAATATTTAGGAATTATGACTCTCTGCATAGACCAAAACTAGTTTTGTTCACATTCTTTATATTAATACGATAGTGTAACTAAAATGTGCCTGGAAATGGTAATATTAAAAAGAGCTTCTGGATTCCACGTTCCAGCCACGTGTCAGTAACATTCTAGCCAAATAGAAAACCTAATTTTAAACCAGTCAGTTACACAAGGTCAGCTAGTTCAATATAGCCTCCATATCCCACAGTTTCTCAAGTAATTATATTATTGGCAAGAAACCAATCTTCTTGTGTGTCCTTCCACTGAGCATTAAATGGGCTGAATTGTTAACAAAGCACAAAGATCAGCTTGGAACTATTAAAACCGATTAACAAAATAATTTCTTCATGCAGAAATTTAGTAAAAGTAAATTGTTTACTTTAAATCCCGTCAGTCTTGATGAACCTTAACCTGATCTTCATTTTGAACTTCAATTTATTTCTGATATAATTGGGTGCTAGAAAATTTATTTTCTATCTACAGATATTCTATGTGAATTACTGGGTGACCGAACAAGTCAACAAGTAAAGATATTTAATATTTGTGGATGTGTGGACCATAGAAACAGCTAAAAGACTACTGTGAGGACCTTGAGGAAACTGGGCCAATTTCAGATTGGTTTATCTACACTATAATAGAAGATCAGTGGTGCTGTACAAACAAGGATATTGCATGTATACCCAAGGACACAGGATGAATATGGGATGGAAGTGGATGAGAGTTCCATAATTTTTCGTTGTGGGTGTTTAGGAGAGGGCAAACTTTTAGGTTCATTCGAGGCCACTAGACCTAAATGTGTGACAGTGAAGTAAGCTTTAATTCTTTCAATATATAGAGTTTGATAGGTATAAAACTGTTGATGAATGGCCAAAGTTACAATGCCCTTCCCAACTGGGTTGCCATCCATCTAGAAATTCTATGAGAGTCTATAAAAAATAAGTCACTTTGTGATCTTGTCCATATAAAAAAAAATAAGGTGTCCATGATTTTTTGAAGCTGAGGAAACATATACAGATTATTTTAATTTTAATTATCATAATTTTACACTTTACAGTGAATATCTGATCCCAGATATTGGGCTATAAATCTATAGGGACCAAAATCTGGCATTTAAAAATGGTGATAGAAGGGATAGGAGGTTTAGAGCAAGTCTGCTATACTTGCCGAGTCTCTGGTGCAGCTGTAACTGCTTCCAGGCCGCTCACTCTATATTGACACGCAGATAGTCTGTGATTGCAAGCAGTCAGACGCTGTCACAGAGGCTGGGGCGTGTCTGGCTGCAACCAATCATAGATGCCAGGACTGATGGTGGGTGGGTGAAGAACTGAATTTGTATGAGGTTAATAAACAGCCCCGGAAGAAGAGTGAGCAACCCGGAAGCAGTTATAGCCATGCCGGAGACTCGGTAAGTGTAGCACAAGTGCTTTCTTTTTCTTTTTTTTTTATTTCCCAAATTGCCGAATCCAGATCATTAGCCGGAGTTCCCTGAGACCTGCGGGCCTGGGTCCAGCATTCGAATACTCTTGAAACTGCGCATATCCAAACTTTTACAGCCGGGGTCCACCCATCACTATTTCTGAAGGTTTTCCAATGTGTCTGTAAAAATATTGTCTGTCCATGATAATTCATAGTAAAACAACATATATATATATATATATATATATATATATATAAAAAAAAAAAAAAGCTTATGTTTTACTGTAAGTTTTAAACCTACATTTTATTGTTAGTTTTTAGAAAATGAAGAAAACGATTTTAAATCTCAGGACCATCATTTCATTTAAAATTTTGGATTTTGCACATGACTGGAGTATGCTGGTAGGAGATTAAAAAAAGAAAAAAAAAAAAAAGTTGGTTTAGAGGTTTTTTGCTGTTACCATGACAACCATGAAAAAGGCAAAGAAGAAAGTGCAAACTACTTGTTTTTTTTCAGTTCGGTCAAAGCTAGGAAAATTCTCAGGGATAAACTTTTGGCATTATTTGAATACAACAAATGTACAATGGTCTCTGTTTAAGCTGCCAACTTAGATACTCAGACAAAACTAGTGTTGTGGCGACAGTGACATTACAATTGCATTGAAGCGCTTCGTAATCTACTTTTGTAAAATGAAAAGAATCAGCTTGGCTGTACAGAAGCCATGTATAATGAGGGTGCAGAGCACTCTGTTCAGCAACGGCCTTAAAAAGGTTTTTGTGTTTTTCAGGCATCCGATGAAATGAATAACCTGCCTGTAGACCAACGTGTAGTTCAGAATTACCGTTACAATATTACATGGGTGGAGCGAGCAATGTAATGGAGATAGAACTGATTTCTGAAAACAAATAATTGTTAGAGAGTAACATGAAAAAAATGTGAACTCAGCGATAAGAGGGGTTCTTTCACCATGACCGCCCCTTTTTGTACTAAGGCTAGCCCATTGATTACCTGCAATAACTATACAGTTGTGGCCAAAAGTTTTGAAACTGACCATATTTTGGTTTTCATAAAGTTTTCAGCTTCTAATGTTTTGAGATCTTTTAGTTAGATGTCTCTATGCTTACTGAAGTCAAATTATAAGGATAAGGTTTTACACTTTTACTGACAAACACATACATTTTATGCAAATATTTTATGCAATATTTTATGCAATATTTACAGTGTTATCCTTCATTTTTCAAGACTTCTGCGATACACCTAGACAGCTGGATATCAGCTACAGGGCCTGACTGATAACATATTCTTGTCTAATCAGTGCTTGGCGCCTATCACAAGTTCTGTGTTTTTTGTTTTTGAGGATTGACAACAGGTTCCTAACTGAGATTTCTGGAGTTTCCTGGACATGGACTCTAAAGGTGGTGTCACACATAGCGACGACGACAATGACGTCGCTGCTACAACACCATTTTCTGTGACGTGGCAGCGACGTCCCATCGCTGTCGCTGTGTGTGACATCCAGCAACGAGCTGGCCCCTGCTGTGAGGTCGTTGCTCGTTGCTGAATGTCCTGCTTCATTTTTTGCTCATTGCTCTCCCGCTGTGAAGCATACATCGCTGTGTGTAACACCGAGAGAGCGACGAACTGAAGCGAGCAGTGAGCAGGAGCCGGCATCTGGCAGCCTGCGGTAAGCTGTAACTGAGGTAAACATTGGGTAACCAAGAAGCCCTTTCCTTGTTTACCCGATATTTACATTAGTTACTAGCACCGCCACTCTCACGCTGCCAGTGCCGGCTCCCTGCACACAACCAGAGTACACATCGGGTTAATTACCCGATGTGTACTCCAGCTACAGTGCCTAGTAGTATTCAACCCCCTGCAGATTTAGCAGGTTTGATAAGATGAAAATAAGTTAGAGCCTGCAAACTTCAAACAAGAGCAGGATTTATTAACAGATGCATAAATCTTACAAACCAACAAGTTATGTTGCTCAGTTAAATTTTAATAAATTTTCAACATAAAAGTGTGGGTCAATTATTATTCAACCCCTAGGTTTAATATTTTGTGGAATAACCCTTGTTTGCAATTACAGCTAATAATCGTCTTTTATAAGACCTGATCAGGCCGGCACAGGTCTCTGGAGTTACCTTTGCCCACTCCTCCATGCAGATCTTCTCCAAGTTATCTAGGTTCTTTGGGTGTTTCATGTGGACTTTAATCTTGAGCTCCTTCCACAAGTTTTCAATTGGGTTAAGGTCAGAAGACTGACTAGGCCACTGCAACACCTTGATTTTTTCCCTCTTGAACCAGGCCTTGGTTTTCTTGGCTGTGTGCTTTGGGTCGTTGTCTTGTTGGAAGATGAAATGACGACCCATCTTAAGATCCTTGATGGAGGAGAGGAGGTTCTTGGCCAAAATCTCCAGGTAGGCCGTGCTATCCATCTTCCCATGGATGCGGACCAGATGGCCAGGCCCCTTGGCTGAGAAACAGCCCCACAGCATGATGCTGCCACCACCATGCTTGACTGTAGGGATGGTATTCTTGGGGTCGTATGCAGTGCCATCCAGTCTCCAAACGTCACGTGTGTGGTTGGCACCAAAGATCTCGATCTTGGTCTCATCAGACCAGAGAACCTTGAACCAGTCTGTCTCAGAGTCCTCCAAGTGATCATGAGCAAACTGTAGACGAGCCTTGACATGACGCTTTGAACGTAAAGGTACCTTACGGGCTCGTCTGGAACGGAGACCATTGCCGTGGAGTACGTTACTTATGGTATTGACTGAAACCAATGTCCCCACTGCCATGAGATCTTCCCGGAGCTTCTTCCTTGTTGTCCTTGGGTTAGCCTTGACTCTTCGGACAAGCCTGGCTTTGGCACGGATGGAAACTTTCAAAGGCTGTCCAGGCCGTGGAAGGCTAACAGTAGTTCCATAAGCCTTCCACTTCCGGATAATACTCCCAACAGTGGAGACAGGTAGGCCCAACTCCTTGGAAAGGGTTTTGTACCCCTTGCCAGCCTTGTGACCCTCCATGATCTTGTCTCTGATGGCCTTAGAATGCTCCTTTGTCTTTCCCATGTTGACCAAGCATGAGTGCTGTTCACAAGTTTGGGGAGGGTCTTAATTAGTCAGAAAAGGCTGGAAAAAGAGATAATTAATCCAAACATGTGAAGCTCATTGTTCTTTGTTCCTGAAATACTTCTTAATACTTTAGGGGAACCAAACAGAATTCTGGTGGTTTGAGGGGTTGAATAATAAATGACCCTCTGAATAAACTTTTCACAATTTTAAAAAAAAAAAAGAAATAACATTCTTTTTTGCTGCAGTGCATTTCACACTTCCAGGCTGATCTACAGTCCAAATGTCACAATGCCAAGTTAATTCCGAATGTGTAAACCTGCTAAATCTGCAGGGGGTTGAATACTACTTGTAGGCACTGTACGTGAGCAGGGAGCCGGCACTGGCAACGTGAGAGCACACGCTTAGTGCTGGCTCCCTGTACACGTAGCCGGAGCCGGAGTACACATCAGGCAATTAACCCGATGTGTACCCTGGCTAGGAGAGCAGGGAGCCAGTGCTAAGCGTGTGCGCTGGTAACCAAGGTAAATATCGGGTAATGGTTACCCGATATTTACCTTAGTTACCAAGTGCAGCATGGCTTCCACAGCGACGCGTGTTCTTATGATCGCTGCTGCGTCGCTGTGTTTGACAGCTAAGCAGCGATCATAACAGCGACTTACTAGGTTGCTGTTGCGTCACAGAAAATGGTGACGTAACAGCGACGTCGTTGTTGTTGTCGCTGTCGCTATGTGTGAACCCAGCTAAAATTTCAGTGTTGTGTTGACCAAGCCACTTAGTTATCACTTTTGCCCTGTGACATGTTCTCTATCATGTGGGAAAAGGATTTTTCATCACCAAATTGCTTCTGGATTTTTGTGAGAAATTGGTATTGGAGGACGTTTAGATTCCATTCCTTATTCATGGCAAAATTGTAAGTGACAACCCCACTTTTGAATGGTCTCTTTTACTGTTGCATGACAAAGGACTCAGGTTAGCACTCACTTATTCTTCTCCAGACAATTATTCTTCCAGATGTCCCAAACAGTTTGAAGGGGACTTCTCCAGAGAAAATAGCTTTGCAAGAAGTATTGGGATTGGACTACAGTGGACTGGGGTAAAGTTATATTCTCTCCTGAAGCCTCTTTCAGACTGTTGGGGGCATGTGGAAGAATGATTGTCCGGAGAACAAAAGGTGAGCGCTACCATGAGATTTGTATCATGCCAACAGTAAAGATTCTTCATACAATTAATTTGTGAGGTTGTTTTACATCCAGGGGAATAGGCTCGCAAACAATTTTGCCTACAAGCCCTTCCATAAATAAAGAATGTTATCTAAATATCTTCTATGAGAAACTTCTCCCAACGAGTCAGGAACAGTTTGTGATGAACAACGATTTTTCCAGCATGATTGAGACCATGTCACAATGCAAAAGTAATATCTAAGTTGCTCAGTAAACAAAATATTGACATTTTGGTCAGGAAACTCCACAAATCTCAATTCCATTGAGAATCTGTGATCAATCCTAAAAATGCGAGTGGACAAAAAAAACACAGAAATCGTGATAAATTCCAAGCACTGATTAGGCAAGTATGGGTTGCCATCAGTCAGTATTTGACCCAGAAGCTTATATTCAGCAAGAATTTGTTGTCAAAAAGGGTCAACACTGTAAATATTGAGTCTTTGCATGTGCTTGATTGATTTGGCAGTAAGAATGTAAAAACTTATGAAATGCTTTAAAATTGTGCTTCAGTAACTATATAAACATCTGACTAAAAGATCTAAAAACACTGAAAAAGCAAACGTTGTGAAAGTGAAATTTGTGTCCATCTCATAACTTTTGGCCACGATTGTAGAAGGTTAAACAGACACGTTGCCCTAAAAGAGGACACCAGCACTATCAGTCATTGACATGTTACAGTACTGTTTTTACTGGACTGAATAGAAACTTCAAGTGGTCGCATGGCAATCAATGTTCAGGCTGTTTGGATGGCAAAGAAATAATGGTAGACGGAGGCAGGCTTAAAAAATTGCAGTAACACAACCACTTTAATGTACACATAGATTAAATTATTTTTCTCTCCTCAGGAGGGTGCATCACTTGTAATAATACATATATTACAGCCAAAAAGGGTATTACAGTCCATACGTTCTAGTAATGCTATGGAGGAAGTCCCAGGTGTAGTGGCATATTCTTTACCCGACTTGGGACTCCTTTATTGGGGCACTGCATCACCCTGCAGTACAGTAGCTGTAGGGGCTGAAGCTCAGGCACCCTGTTGCACTATCTCTTGCAGGCTTTAAGTTGGATTTCATCTGGCACTTATGGCAATGCAGGAATGAAGACTCTCTCTCCTTCCATGCTGTCGTTCTCATGATTTCGGCTTTGTTTGTCATCTGTCTCATCACTTCTGCAAGGTTGACATCTCTGGATATGGCAAGAAGTACTCCTCCGTCTCTGGCACAATAGTTGGAAGGTCATGCAGCCATCTCTCGAAATACCCTGTGGTGGGCCATAGACTGCTCTCCAGCTCAACTAATGCAGCGCTCTAAGTAAGCTGGGGAGACTCCCACTCCCACCTGTGCAGTCTCTGTTCCATATTTCTGCCTGTGCTGTACTATTGAAAAATCTGTATATATGTATATACATATATGAGAAACGGGTTTCAGCCGCGCTAAAAAACACTGTTACCAGGGTGTTGATTAAACACATTTAAGACATTTTCTCTTTTTCCCTGAAGAAGGAGACGGCTCATGTCTCTGAAACGCATTGGAATACTGTAATAAAAAGAGATCTTTAATCAACACCCTGGTAACAGTGGTTTTTAGCGCGGATGAAACCCGTTTCTCATATATGTATATACATATATACAGATTTTTCACTACGTCCATTACGGGGCCGCTGCTTTGAACCACGCTGACACTCACATGCTTTACAAGGGGTTGTGACTGGCACAACCTCATCAGGTGAGTGTTTTCATCTTTATCTTTTACACGGTTATTACCGGGTAAGACCCTATTGCGCCTTTTGTCTCCCCTTCTCCAGCAGTTGTGCTGTACTATTGCAACAATTAAAAAGTTTCTTGCTGACAACTACCGGTACTATTAACCTTGTACCACTGTGGCTGGTCTTTCCTGAAGTGCAGCCCCAACATTGAGATTTGTGTATTTAACACAGAATGAGCTGGTCACCCTTGCTCGCTCCTTTCCCGACCTAGGGACATGCTGTATTCAAACGTTATAATATTTAACGGACAATACACTTGATAGGTCAGCCGCGCCACTTCCTCTTAGCTTTGTTGATTGCTGTATATTTAGAAGCCACGGTCACTCCATAGGAGCTCACAGGGTAGCTTTGAGGCAGTAGTGCTGCTTACGTCTCTTCAAAGGGGATTCTTTCACCCCTTACAGGCTCTAAAGGCATTTAGGAACACCCTAATTGATCAGTGCCATATTGTTCACTTACAAACTTTAGTTCGATGCCCATTATTTGCAATAATGGGAATGGCAAAATACTGCAGCTCAATCGTAATCATGATGCAAGGATCCACAAAGCTCATACATCAATCATTAGGGAAAGATGCTAAAGTCTGGGGAATTTGTCATTTCCATGTGCCGGAATTTCATTTCCCAAAATCCCAGCTCTCGATCTGAAAAAGGGGAAAAGAATGAATGAGAATCTAGTAAATGCACTAATGACTAATAAAAGTACATTTATAGACATAGTATAAAACAGATTGATAATTACATAAATTTTCATGTATTCCTTGAGTCATTCTGTCCCCTAAGAAAGACTTAAAGAGGTTATCCACTACCTTTACATTGATGGCCTATACTTATCTTAGGCCAACAATGTTTAATCGGCTGGTCTCTGACACACGGCACTCCTGATGATCAGCTTTTTTTGTGTTAGCGACGGAAGCAGGAAACCAAAAATGCTCAGTTCCGGAGCTTCCCCATCTTTTTATAGCGGCTCAAATCAACAGGAGGCAGATGTGCAGTACCCAGCCTCTATCAGGAGAAGTAGCAGCTCCATAACTGAGCATTTCGAGCTGCCTTCTGCCACCGCCGGCATCGAGAACAGCTGATTGGTGGGGCTGCTGGGTGTCGGACCCCGAGAGATCAGATATTGAGAATAGCCCAGCCATCAATGCAAAAGTAGTGGTCAACCTCTTTAAAGAACGATTCATTAAGATAGGCATTGTGCATGCTACTTTTAATAAACAATTCACCCCAGTTTGAAAATGCCAAAAGTCGCACAATTTTGGTGCAGGTTCATGTTGCACAAAAATTGTCATTTTTCAAAGTGTTTTATGCCTGTATTCTGGCATAAAAGTTTGCAAGAATCACCCCCTTAGTTTAGAAGATGAACTGATTGATATACAAGTATGATATAGATCAGGGGTCCCCAACCTGTCCTTCACGAGCCACATGTGACTCGCCTGCTCTTGACATGTGGCTCGCCATCGGTCACCTCAACGGTAGCTGTACAGGGCCGTGGGTGGACCATCTCTTTCTCAGGGCCCACATTTATTGGTGGGCAGACTGGGCAGCTGATCCAGGGCCCCCATATTCTGAGGGACCCCCAGCCTTTCAATCATAAACTTCAGCAATAGTACAAGTTCTGCACTATTGCTGAAGTTTTCGCAGTTGCAGAATGACCTTTGGTGACATCACAGTCATGTGACTCATCAAAGGTCCTAACGCTGCACTGCATGAGTCTAGGCCTGCACATATGAGGTGTTAGGCGCACATACATTTGAACAGTGCAGCAACAGGACAGAGGCAGAGGAGCTCCTTAACACCCCACCGACATGTCGTCGAGGCTGCAGCTGCAGAGAAGAGGAGGACATGCAGGCACAGGTAAACGCTACTGCAAGAGCTGAAGAAGACATGTACAATAATTTTAGATGAGAAGCTGTGGTGGGAGAGGAGCGGTATTACTTTACAAAAGACATTATAGGGCATGCGTGGACTTTTACTGGGCAATGAGAGACATTATGGGTGATTGGAGGACATTATGAGGCATATTGGGATATTATAGGGCAGTGTGGGACATTATAAAACAAACTGGGACATTATGGAGCAATGAGGGACATTGTGAAGCATATTGGGACATTATGGTGGAATGGGGGACAATATGAAGTGTATTGGGACATTATGGCAAAATGGGGGACATTATGGTAAAATGGGGACATTATAGAGTAAATTGGGACATTGTGGGGCAATGAGGGACATTATGGAGCAAATTGGAACATTTTGGGGAAATGGGGGGGCAATAGGAAGCAAACTGGGCCATTAAAGGGCAGTGGGGACATTATAGAGTAAATTGGGATATTATAGAGTAAATTGGGACATTGTGGGGGAATGAGAAGCTTTATGGGGTAATGGGGACATTATGAGACAAATTGGCACATTATGGGTCAATGAGGGACATTTTGGGGCAATAGTAACAAGGAGAAAATTGATTGGGACATTATGGGATAATGGAGGAAATTCTGAAGCAAATTAGAACATTATGGAGCAATGAGGGAAATTATAGGGTAATGAGGGTCATTATGAGGCATTTAGAAAGTAGATTGTGAAAGGCGGCATAGTATAATGAGGAGTGAGGGGAATTTATGTAGAGATGTAGCATGGGGGAAATATTATAGAAAGGGCAAGTTTTGGGGGGACATTATGGAAAGGGGCACTTTGGAGGGCTATTTTGGAGAAGAGCAGTGTGTGGGGGGATATTTTGTACAGGAAACAATTAAGAACCCCTTCTGATTACACTTGTTTCCCCAGTCATTATTAAATAAAGGGGGCCAGGATGGGGGACATTATTAAATAGAAGGGGCCAGGATGAGGGACATGATTACTATATGGGGCCAGAATGAGGGACAAAATTATTGGTTTATGGTGGCAAGTGGGGCATAATTATTGTGGGGTAATTTAGAGGACATTATGACTGCTGTAATATAATTTAATTTTGAGGATACTGTATTCCATGGGGGAAAAAAAGTCTGACGTAGTGTAGAAATTGGTGAACAAGTGTAGAATGTGCTCTGGAATTGATCAGCTATAGGTGACTGTGTGATATTTTCTGTAGAGTTGTGTCATGGCAGGAAGAAGTGATGGCGGTCAGCACCAGATGAAGATCAAAAACGAAGATGAATAACTAAAGCAAGAGACATCACTGGTAAGACAGTGTATTACATGTACACATACATACACACACACTATATACAGAGCTCCTGTGTATAATGTTGCTGGTGATCGCTGTATTACCTATATACTGACACTATATACAGAGCCCCTGTGCAGGGCTGGCGTCAGCACCCAGCGCACTGGGGCGATTTCCGGGGCCCTAGACAGATGGCGGGGCCCACTCACTGTCTAGTCTACGACACTCGGGCCGATTTCTAGGGAACGCGCAGTGCTCAGCAATCAGCCGCACTTTGCTGGCTGGCAGCTCTTTAAACCCACACAGTGGCAGCACACAACAGCGTGCAGGAGGTAGTTAATCTGTGGGCGGAGTCAGCTGCCCATCCCACAGCTGAAGAGAAAAGAGACAATCCACAGCACAGCAGTCAGCGTCCCACAGACCTGTGTGAGTCCCCAGTACTGTATGTCTCCTGCAGACCTGTGTGGTGTGAGTCCCCAATACTTTATGCCCCCTGCAGACCTGTGTGAGACCCCAGTACTGTATGCCCTCTGCAGACCTGTGTGAGCTCCTAGTGCTATATGCCCCCCACAGACCTGTGTGAGCCCCCAGTGCTGAATGTCCCCCACAGACCTGTGTGAGTCCCCAGTACTGTATGCCCCCTTCAGACCTGTGTAAGTTCCGAGTACTGTATGCCCCCTGCAGACCTGTGCGAGCCCCCAGTGCAGTATGCCCTCTGCAGACCTGTGAGCCTCCAGTACTTTATGCCCCCCTGCAGACCTATGTGAGCCCCAGTACTCTATGCCCCCCAGTAACATATACGTCCCCCCCATTAACATGTATTCCCCCCCGTATCATCTATGCCTCCCAGTAATTTCTTTGCCCCCTGCCTCCCCTGTGATGTATACACAGCATTGTTCTCTGTGTCTTTTAAGGTGATGGCCATTACGCAGCCCAGCCTGCATAGTCACATGTCCTGGAGGAGCTGAAGGGAGACAAGCAGGGGAGGTGAGGGAGGCTGCTGCCGGCTTCCCCATATTAATAATATCTGTAAGGTGTCTGTGTGTGCATATATGATGTGTATCTATGTATGTTAGTGTATATAATTGTGTACAGATATATGTCTGTTTATATGTATGTTTGTGAATTTGTATTCAAATCTGTATGTGTACATTGCCTGTACATGTACGTATCTGTGCATGTCTTTGTGTGGTTGGGGCCCACTGAAAATCTTTTGCCCCTGGCCCACAAAAACATGGAGCTGGCCCTGCCCCTGTGTATAATGTCACTGGTGATCACTGTATTACCTGTACACTATATACAGAGCTCCTATGAAAAAAAAACACTGATGATAATACTAGTGTTATTAGTATTGTGTTTTTTTATTCATGATCATTATTGTAGTATTATACATCCCTGTGTGGTAGTAATATGTGGTCTGATCACGGTGTGGTGGTATTTGTCTTTTTTGTGTGGTATTATTTGGTCATTATATGGTCTGGTCATAGTGTTGCGGTATTTCTCCCTTGCATGTGGTAATATTCAGTTTCTACGTGGTATAATTATGGTGTGGTGGCATTACTCTCTTGTATGTGGTTGTATTTGATCACTATGTGTTGGTAATATGTTATCCCGTCATAGTGTCGTGGTATTTTTCCCTTGTATGTGGCTGTATTCAGTCACTATGTGGTGGTAATATGTTGTCTGGTCACAATGTGGCATTATTTCTCCCTTGTATGTGGCTGTATTCAGTCACTGTGTGTTGGTAATATGTTGTCTGGTCACAATGTGGCAGTATTTCTCCCTTGTATGTGGTATTATTGGTCTTGGTATAGTGGATTGTGTTGTGTATAAAGGTCACTTTTTCTTTCTGATATCAATATGGGGAAGATTCTTTATTTCCAATTATTGTTTCCTGTTTTTTACTGCTAAATTGCTTTGACTACGTCTTCATCTCCACAATGTGGCTCTCGACCAACTTTCAAAGTCGAATTTGGCTCTCAAAGTAAAAAAGGTTGGGGACCCCTGATATAGATTATGAGTCACATACTTGATATTATATTCTATTATCTATTAGACTGTACGCAATAGTCAGATATATCAGTGAAATACCATAAATGATGTAAAGTGGAGAGTGACTTATGCTGTCTTGTAACGCTCAGTGTTATTTAGGTTAAAACAGGTGGCCTCTCATGAGGAGGTGGAGGCGGAGGGGTTATGATTGGGATTTCTAAAGGTACCATCACACTTAGCAACGCTCCAGTGATCCCACCAGCGATCTGACCTGGCAGGGATCGCTGGAGCGTCGCTACATGGTCGCTGGTGAGCTGTCAATCAGGCAGATCTCCACAGCGATCAGAGATCAGCCACCAGCCACCAGCGACCCGTGTAACGACGCTGTGCTTGGTAACCATAGTACAAATCGGGTTACTAAGCAAAGCGCTTTGCTTATAGTTACCCGATGTGTACCTTGGCTTTGTGTGCAGGAAGCAGGGAGCCGGCTTCTAGAAGCTGCGGATGCTGGTAACCAAGGTAAATATCGCGTAACCAAGCAAAGCGCTTTGCTTGGTTACCCGATGTGTACCTTGGTTACCAGCGTCCGCAGAAGCCAGCTCCCTGCTCCCTGCACATTCAGATTGTTGCTCTCTCGCTGTCAAACACAGCGATGTGTGCTTCACAGCGGGAGAGCAACGACCAAAAAATGATCCAGGACATTCAGCAATGACCGGCGACCTCACAGCAGGGGCCAGGTCGTTGCTGGATGTCACACACAGCGACATCGCTAGCAAGATCGCTGTTGCGTCACAAAAACCTATGTTTGGGTCTATGAGATCCCCCACCACTAATCCTATCAGTATGAAGAAATAAACACAAACAGAGAAAAATACTTTTTTTTTTTTTTTAAAACTCCCTTTTTCACCAATTTATTAACTCCAAAAACACCCAGGTCTGATGTAATCCACACTACAAGGTCCCACGACGATTCAAGCTCTGCTACATCTGAAGCTCACAGCAAGTGCCGTAGAACATGACTGAACACTGTGAGCTTCAGGCAGAGAGAGAATGAGCAGTGCGGTGAGCAGTGACATCATTCAGGTTAGTTGCGGTCATGCTGGAGATCTGCACCAAATTTCAGCACCAAATTTGTACCTCCTGGAAGATATGGGCACCAAAACAGCATCAAAACCGTTTTTGTGCATACTTTTGCCAAGAGGTACAGATTTGATGCTGAAATTTTGACACCATATTTCTGCACCCAATCTACACCACCTGGCAAAAAAAAAAAATAGCATCACTACAGCATCATAGTGCATGCGGTAGTGATGCGGTTTTTTTGCCAGGTGTAGATTGGGTGCAGGAATAGGGTGTAAAAATTTGAGCGCAAATCTGCATCTCTTGCCAAAAAAACGTAGTTTTCTGCCAGAAGATGCAGGTCTGTGAACTCAGTGAAAGTTCATTGAGGTCCTCTGAGGTCAGGTTACCTGTGGTCACAGGTGCAGGGCCGTAGGAACCTCCAGCTGTGACCACAACTAACCTGAGTGATGTCACTGCCAATCTCTGCGGATCAGTCTCTGCCTGAAGTTACAGCATGCGGACATGTTTTATTGCTGCACGCGGTTAGTTCAGATGTAGTAGAGCTGGAATCGTTGTAGGACCTTGATTGGATTACGTTAGACCTGGATGTCTTGGGGGTTAATAAATTGGTGAAAGGGGGTGTTTTTTGTATTTTATTTCAAATAAAGGATTTTTCAGTGTTTGTGTTTATTTACTTTGACTTATAGATTAGTAATGGGGGTCTCATAGATGCCTCACATTACTTATCACACCAGGGCAATCGGGAATAGCCGGGAAAAGTGCTGGGATTGTTGCATCGAATGGATATGGCAATCCCGAATGGCTGCAGACTGCTATTTTTAGGCTGGGGGACTCAATAACCATGGGTCTCCCCCGCATCAGAACACCAGCCTCCAGCTGCCAAGCTTTATCATGGATATGTATCAAAATTAGAGGGGACTGCATGTCGTTTTTATTTTTAAATTATTTATTTAAATATTTAAAAAAAAAAAAAAAAAAAAAGCCTCATGCGGTTCCTCATATTTTGATACACAGCCAAGATAAGCACATGGTTGGGGGCTGCAACCTGTAGCTGTGGTCTTTAAATGTGCTGGTATGATGATGGGGGACCCTACACCAATTGTTTTATTTATTTATTTATACCCGCAGACAGCGTCTGTGGGCGGGGTCTGACAGTAGCCAGAGATGGGGAAATCAGTGAATATGGAATAGATGAGGGAGAATTATCGGCCCCAGAAGTAGCGCTGAAGCCGTGTGATACTCGGTAAGTATGTACTGTTTTAACCCTTTTGCTTCCTTTTTTTTTACAGTGGCCAATCACAGCTATGCCAATGCTTGACATGACTGTTATGGGCAGGGAGTAGATGGTTTTTGCCATCTGGTCATTTACCGATCCATGGCAAGATCGCCGACTTTTGCGGTAAATGATCGGATGTCCAATCCCAATACGGCCACAGATTTTACGATTTCAACATTTTCCGCTGTTTGATCGCTAATCTCTAGTTATTTATACATTCATCTTATATAATCAAACTTTTCATTTGGACTGGTGGCTCACTTTAATGCTTTTCTTACCTGTTTATCTATCAGAACAATGCAAAGTTTCCAGGCTACAAATTTCAATTACTAAACAAAAAAAAGCTAAATGATTTTAAGACCCAACAATTGGGTGCTCAAAGAAATGAACTACCAGAAACTAAAGTTTTTATTTTTAGGCTTTATGAAAATGTTTCCAGGGCATACATCCCCTATAGCTTTAGCACCACCACTCTGGTGAATCCTGTTGGTCTCTGCTTTCTTCCTGCATCCATGACGTGCCATACATCAGTCAAAATATTAATGCAGCTGATTTCTGGAGTCACTGGCCACATGCCATACGTGCGCGCATCTCACAGTGGCATGATAATGTATGGAATGTAATTACTGCGGGAAGTAATCAGAGACCATCAGAGGCCACTTGAGTCAAAGGAATGGTCAAAAATTAAAGGGTAAATATAGGTTTTCTTTTAATTTTTATCTATATCTAATTTTTTTGTAACTCTGGAATGAAATTGTATTTATAACAAAGTAACAAATCATGATATAAAATAAATTAGTATTGACTATGAAATGTGCTGTATTTTTGAACAAGTGGGGATACTAGAAAGATGCATTATAGGGCCTGATTCCTCTGGCATAAAAGGCTTGAAAAGCAACAGAATTTTGGCACAACTCGAGGCTGTTGTGACTTTTTCCATTCACTCATCATTCTTGAGAAAGTGGGTGGAACTGAGGTGGGACAGGGGGTGGTAACCAATGATCATCAAATTCGTGACATTTGCTAAGCCACAAATTTTACTCCAGCATCGATTTGAGTTAGATTTGTGGCGAAGCGCACACAGAGGTGCACAGCATGCGACCGGCGCTCCTAATTCTTGAAGAGGAGTACGCTCCTTCTTAGATCAAGATTGTCTAATTTCAGCACATCTCCTCATCAAGACCAGCGTAAACAACACCGGTTTTGATGAATTTGGCCCTATGTATGTCTCAGGTGTTATACATATTCCACTAACCTCTGTCATGCCCCTGAAGCCTAAGTTCATGTTTAGTAAATGGAAACAGTATACAGTATAACACTTTTGTGGGGATTTTTTTGCGATTTGTGGCACCAAAAGCTGCAAAAATCATTGCAAAATACTGGCATACTCAAAATTACACCAAGGGAAACTGATGTTCTGACAACATTTTAATACATCACAATTGATGAATTAGGTGAAGAAATCTGGAATTAATAAAGTCCACCCAAAATGAGGAAAACAAAAGAAAAAAACAGTCTAACATAGAGTAGACTTAAAATAAGGTGCAAATGGAATAAGGAATTTGGTACAATCAAGAAAAAGGCTCAACTACACAAAACTAGACAGAAAACAGTTGTAACGGTAACGATGAATCAGGGCCCATTCGTTACAATGGTAAAGAGCTTGATGGCAACTATAATGAAATAGTTATCAAGTGAGAGAAAAGATCGTGGATGTTTGCCTGCACAGAGAATTACAAGTTTGGACTTGAAATGATGAAAATGCCAGAGGGCTATAAGCATTAGATGGTTAGTGCGCTAACGAAAGAAGGGCATGAATTAGAGCTAGATCTTAAATAATAAATCAGGTCAGGGAGAGGCAGGCTAGTCTGGCCAAGAAAGCTCATGTTCCTTAGCCTTTAATGAATTCCCATTATGTTTCTCGCTATGGCTATCATAACCCAGCCGGCAGCCACAAATTAGTGGGAGGTTTAAGGATAGTGAAAGAGACACCATGATTTTAATCCTGTACAGACAGTGATACTAATTAGTCTTCATGTCTATGACAATTATATAGTTATGTTTATTCATTTCTAAAACCAATATAGAATGGGTAGAAGAGGACCTGTCATTCACAAGGTAAAAGTAGACAAATTTTGGTCTTAGTGAGTAGTATGTTATTTTATTTCTTTTAAATTCTCCATACTGTTCCTGAAATATTGGGTTTTTAAAGTGTTAATTTTTATGCTTTTTTGTGCAATTTAATGCACCATTGTCAAAAGTTTACATTTTTTGTTGGGATCTCTGGGATGAGATTACTACAATAAAGGGGCTCAGTATGAAGTCTTCAGGTATCGAGGAGAGACATTGCTTGACTGAGTATTCTGTCCTTTGTATTAGGAATTGGTGAATTTTAAGCACCTGGACCCCAACTGACCGAATCTCCTAATGTCTTGACTCCTTCCATTTTTGATAAATTTTGTTCATTTTTAGGTATAGCACTTCTGTGTAAGGATGTATTTTTTCACTTTTTACTCAAGCCTTTAATGGATTGGGAGTTGCGATTTTGTAGAAAATGTTCTTTTTGCCAATCTAACCTGGCTCACTTTCCTACCGACTTTTTAAAACTGTTGAGAATTTAGATTTCCAACTTTTGGTGTTAAAAAATAACAAAAGTCTTAATAAATTCCGCCTGTGTGTAAACCATCCTCGAGGCATTTCTGAACATTTACAGACATTCTATTTGCAGAGAGAACACAAACAACACACTTCTGGAAAGAGAAAAGGCTGTAACTATGCCCTAGGATATTTAACAGAACATTGTGTTATAAATTCACATGTACTACTGATTTATGGGAAAAATTGTAAATAATTGATATGTTTTGTGCATTCAATCCATAAAGGAGATAGACATTTATGGCATAGCTAATAGATATGCCATAAGTATCTCAGAGGTTGGACCCCGACTACCAGGCTTTACAGGTGTAGGGAGCTGGAGCGCTCAATTCAGTTTGCACAACCTTGGTCAGTTTACCACCTACTAAAGAGAACTGCTGAATACAATTTCCATAGTATATACTGAAAATTGCTCAGTTTTCAAGTAAAGATGTTAAAAATTCCCATGATTCTTCTTCGGTCCTTTAGTGCTCCATAGACTGAATTTTATCATTTTTGTGTATGGAACTAAGAAGTAACAGGCAGGTAGTAGCTAACTTCCTGTCTATTCTGCCTGGTGCTGATCCCTGACACCTTAGAGTGGTCACTGATCACTCCTGCCGGCGTTTCTTTCACTTTCCCTGATGGCACGTCGACAGAGCAGCATCGTCTCTTTCGCTCTGCTCTGCTGACGGGATGTCTTCGCTAATGTCATTCCGATTGACAGCTGTCTCCCCACTACCTAATTGCGGGGAGCTGGCTGGCAATCAGTACGATATTTGCAGTGGTATCCTGTAGGCAGGGAAGACCAAAAGACATAGAAATCATCTTTTGAGGAAAGGTGACGTGAAGCAGGGGAATCACCTGCTGAGATAATCCATGTGCAGAACAGGCAGAAAGTTTTTGGCCCCTTACACAATATATAAAGGTCCTTGATAATGATAACCCGTTTCAGATTCTTCTAATTGCATTGTGTATTGCTTTAACATTCCTAGTGTTTTGTAATCCATGTCATAATTTATCAGTCTCTTCTTGTTCTTAGATATCCATGTTCTGTACACAGTGTTAATGTGTGTACAGACACATGATCCATTAATCTCTTTAGTCCTTAGTTTAATACCACATTATGGTCCCCTATACATAAAATTACGGTTCAATGACGTATTTTTAAAGCCTTGACCCTTACATCTGGCCATCGGCTGGATGGATTTCTCCAGCATGGTAGTGAAAATCAGTCCAGAACTCATCCCATAATTTCCTATGGGTTTTGTTCCTAAGTGTCCAGTCTTAAGGCCCCGTCACACACAAAGATAAATCTTTAGCAGATCTGTGGTTGCAGTGAAATCATGGACATATTGTTCCATTTGTACACAGCCACAAACCTGGCACTGATTGTCCACAATTTCATTGCAACCACAGATCTGCCGCAGATTTATCTCTGTGTGTGACAGGGCCTTTAGGCTCTGTGCGCACGTTGCATATCTGCATGCAGTTACGCTGCGTATTGCACTGCAGCGTAACTGCATGCGTCCTGCGTCCCCAGCACAATCTATGAAGATTGTGCATAATCCATGCGCACGTTGCGTTTTAGAACGCAGCGATTTGCATGCTGCCAAAACACTGCGTTCTAAAAAGCAACATGTCACTTATTCTGTGCGCTTTGGATGCAGCTCCTGCTCTGTCTATGGTGGGGGCTGCATCCAGAGCGCATGAAATCTGCTTTTTCACTGTATTCATTATGCAGTGTTTCTGCAGCGATTTGACGTGCACATGTGCTGTCAAATCGCTGCAGAAATGTCTGCAGGGACACGACGCAACGTGCGCACATACCCTTAGAGCCAGATCAAAAGATAGTCCCTTCTGTTTGTTTGGATACCAGTATATAAAGTGCACCACTTTGTCATTAATTGTTTCCAGTCCAGGTATAAAAATACTGGTTGGTCACAGCTGATGAATGTGAACCAAGCCTAAAGAAGTAGATTTTGAGACACTTTTCCTTGTTATCATCTTACATCAGTTTTAATATACTGTATATCTCAATGCATTAGTTTTTAGTTTGTGTCATCAACATATAATAAAATTAAAACAAATTGTGATGGATCCTCTAAAAAAAAACCCCAAACTGCTGATTACAGAACTGATAAAAATGGGTGTAAAATCGGGGTTGGGCTCTATTCATATTTTTGCTCTTTAGTATTTTGATGGAGAAAGCAGTGCAGTCTGATACATTTATTATCACAATAGCTGACTATGTGAATAGTAGAATGTGAGACATGTATGGTTTAATGCAAATGTTTTAATATTCTTTCCTTTTTATTATTGTCCCTGACCCAAAATAACAATAGAATTTTAAAGTCTGATTTTTTTTTACTATTGGAGAGCATTAAGAGCTTTTCTAATCCTAAACAGAATGATATAATATGACTTTTATAGACTGACTGTAACTTGCATTGCGACCTAGAATGACGTTAGAGCCCATTCATTTTACAATACAATGTACTGGTACTATGTCAATAATAAGTATAGAACCAAATGTACAAACTATTATTATAGCTTCCACAGAAAACAGGAACTATTACATTACAGTAAAAAGGAATTATGATCTATTCTAAAAAATTGTTATATTAAGTACTATACCATTATCCAATCAAACCCAATTATATATATATATTATACTCATAGGGTTCTATGGACATTTAGATCCTTAGAACCACCAGAGGTCCAATTATTTTTGAGTAATAAGGATGCTAAAATGCACCTACACGGTGGCTATCTAAAAGGAACCATATGAGGAAGCTTAATTTAGCAAATAAGCAGAAAATCATTGATATGGAAGCATGAGAATACTGAAAAATCCAAGATAAGCAGGTATTCCATCCAATTACTGTCAGCCATGTTTAATTTGAATCTCTTCATTTCATGTGGATATCCTACACTAATTTATAAGGAAACAAACTGAGACATCTTCATATACTAAGGGAAGTGAAAAAGTCATCAATAATTCATACAGTTCTTGTGGAATGACCCAGTGCTATGCATTTGTATTTGTCTTCAGACTGGTGAACAGTAGAGGACAATGTTCTGTATAGGTGACGACATAGTTGTTTGGGAAGAATGAGGTTTACCCGGGGACTATGAGGTACCCAGTCTATGTCCAGCGTGCACGCACATCCAGCCAAGATTTCAGAAGCAATCATGGCTGTCACAGACAAGTAGAGGTGGACCATACTATGTTTACTAAGGGACAACTAATAAAATCCAAACATGGACACTGAAAAACATGGGCTTGCTAAAGAATATAGCTGCAGATTGATTATGAACATTATCAGCATTGCCCAGTGTAAAATAAATACCTTAAGATGATGGAGTGACAATTAGAATTAGATCTAGTTCAAAGTTGATGCTCTCCAGGACTTCAAAATCATTAAAAACCAATCTCTTCTTTATGAATACAAAACACAAAAAAACCCATAAGATTCAGCAATGGTATTCTGCGTGTGTGTCCATGTGAATAAAGAAGAAGGTTTTTTTTTTAGTTATTTTGAGTACTAGAGTACCTCACCTTTGAACTGGATGTTTGCTTCTGGACAAGCCAACCCAGCTTAACACCATCCTATGTTTATTCACTTGAATGAAGCTCTGCTGAAATGGGTGAGCAAACCGGTCTTTGATTTTGATCATTATAATTAGTTAGATAAAGGTGAACTTTTGGATATATCAGACTTACAGTATACTTCACTATATTATAAGGTGGCATCCACTAGGGTCTATAATTTGGGAATCCCACCAACATCTGAACTATGCAGATCTGCATCTTCCCAATTCTCTCATTGTTCCTCTCCAGAACAATGGCTCTCCCATTGAGATGATTGAGATTACATTCACATATAAGAAGTTGTATAAAAGTGAACTTTCATATTAATTCTAAAACAAAATCTTAAAAGCAATGTGTTCTTTATATTAAAATACATTTTGAAATTTGAAATATATAATATTATGACTCCATAAAGTACAAAGTTGACCAAAAAGTCCATATAATTCGTATACTGAACCATAGCAGGTTTCCCCATCTTCCGTGACCACCTTTCATAACCATGGAAGAAGTGACTCACTCAAAGCTTAGGCATAAATGACAAATGAAAACCTAATGGGTTTCTAATTACCTAAGCACTTACATGTTCCTTCCGGCGTTTTTCAGATTCATTTAGTCTCCTTCACACAAATGTGATCAGAAAATCTCTTTAGACAACTGTTATTTTCTTCTCTAGTAAATCAGGTCTGTGCTGGTAGGCCTTTCCCCAAGTAGCACTTTGCTGCATTACCACCAAGCGAATGGGCGACCTGTTCTCTGGCACTGTCTCCGGAGCATACTCCTTACTAGGATCCTTTCCCCGGCAGTCATACAACACACAGGAGACCAGAAAAACCAGCAGGAGAATGACATAACTGGCTACCAGAATTATTAAGTTTAGAGTCACTGGGTCAATTTCCAAATAAAACTCCATGACATCTTACATATTCTCCGCTTCTGGGCTATGGATTCCTTCAGTTCTGTCGGAGCAGAGAGAGGTGAATGGATTCTAATAGATGCACAGGATTGTGTGGTAAAAATACATTTAATCCCCTCCACTCATTTCTAGGCTGCATGATTAAAGCGGCTCAATTTAATAACTTAATCCTCTCCTTTTGAAGACCACATAGAAGATGCATTTTGCCTGATTGAAGTGAAAGCGTGGTCATATCACCACTCTGAGCTGATTAGAAATGAAGATTGGTCCTGCTATATTTTTCTGATCATTTTATATTGATAATTAAACTGATATTTATGGGTTGTGGGAGGCAGGAACTTACATGTTTCAATGCCTCTTTATTGATAGAGGTATTGGCTATGCAATTTTAGTCTTTGAAATATCCAGTTTATTGGTTAATACAGGGAAGGACCTATCATTGGTGTACAGGGGCCAAAGAGGTAAGGGGGCCCATATGCACCTCAAACGCAGGTGTAATTATGCATTATGATGAGGTACTTGACTTTATAGGGCCCTTTTTTGTCTGTGTCCCCCAGTGGGTTAGTAGGCAGAGGAGTGAAGTCAATATGATTGGACCAACTGATGACATACTGATAAAATAACTATGTGATGATTTCAAATAGCCAGACTGGCTTTTTTTTAAGGCCAAACACCAGGTAACTATCTTAAGATGGACTATACATGAATTTAAAATACCTGTAAATGCACATTTTAAATCCCCAGTATGATCAGTTTTGAAACCTTCTGAATGAGATTCTGGAAGGGGACAAGCATATATAAGTACCAGGTGACAGGACTGTAATAGTGGCCCATGCAGGAGCCTTTTAGCCAAAGTTAAAATATATTAACTGGACAAAAAGTATTGAGAAATGTCACCTAATTATTGATTTCAAGTATTACATTAGGTATGGATTTCCATGGCCTAGCAGGTGGATGCAAGCCTTACATCACCAAGCACAATTGTTGGATGGAGTAGTGTAAAGTATGCCACCCCTGGACTCTGGAGCAGTGGAAACATATTCTGTCCAAATGTAGGGGGGTTAAGACTATGCCACCCCCTACAGAAGTAGCCGACACACTGATTGGTTTTATATGTTGCCAATGTATGTAAAGTGCTATGGAATTAATAGCGCTATATAAATGAATAAAATTATTATTATTATTATTATTATATGCTGTAGCAAATTGTATGTGTATTTTGTATATGGCCACCAGGTGGCAGTGTGGGTTTGTGATGGCTGCCCTGGCACCTGATTAGGTCAACAATGGGTTAAGAGAAATAGGAAGATAGGATAGTGTATATACTGTATAGGACAGGATATAGAAGGAGAGTTTCCAGGAGGAGAGAGAAAGAAGAAGCCATATTGTCCTACTGATTAGCGATCCTATGGGGTCACCCCTTTGAGCCCAGACATGCGGGGTCCTGCTCATTAGAGGACTGTTTAACTGCTTCCCCAGAGGCGGGGTATAGTCTGGTCAGTCAAGGAGGCATCTGTTCTTTCCGGGATATGAAAACCCTAAGAAATCCCTTGCGAAACTGAAGGTCAGTGGGCCCTTGTCTGAGAAGGGTAGGTCCTGGCCTATAGCACGAGTGGAGGAGTGCTATCACACGTAGACTTTCCAAAGTGCAAGTGTGTCGCCCAAGGGATACCGATCCAGCTTCAGGGACGCCACAGGGTCTTCTTCTGTATATGGCAACAGGTATGTCGGTTTTGTATATATGTGTCGTGACGCCACTCACGGCTTGTGGTCAGAGATATGGGTGACCGCCACTGCACATTTAACGAGCGTCTGGAGCTGATGGGATCTGCAGTTCGATGGTGTGGCCTCCTGTGAATGAGGCTGACCCCAGGGGCTCGGGTGTGTAGAATAACGGGTCCCAGAATAATTCAGTCTCAGTCCAGAAAGTCTTTTAACTCATTTTTACTCACTTTTGTTGTTATTGTAAGGTAACCCGGGCGATGCTGCGATAAACCAGGTAAGAACTAGGGCTCCTTCAGGCCAGTATGAGGGTAACAGGTAGCTCGTCTTTCTAGGACTTCTGTGTTCGGATAACCCCCTGACCTGAAGTACCGTGGGGGTCTAATCAGGGAGTCGCTACTGCCTTTTCTCCTTTTCTGGACTGTTTGCCAGCAGCGTGGACTAGGTGAGATGGCTTCTGGCTCTGTCTCCTTATGGGTCCCTGCGTTGCTGCTGAGGCTCGGACTCTGTGTGGTTGGTGAGGTACTTGTAGTTCCTCTCACCGGCAGGTTTAGCAGATAGTTAAACTTGAGTCTACTCTAGGGACCTGTTCCCCGTACGTGCCTACTCATCAGGAGCACCTTTTCAGCCTTCTCACTCGATGACCGTTCTCCTCGACTAACTGTCACTACACCGCGCAGGGTCTGACTAGTGTGAGCGTGCGTCTGCGTCTCCTAGCAACCGCTGCTCACCACTACCAGACTGGCTCGTTCCCCTCCTTTCCTGACAGCCTCTTCACTTTAGCTCCCAGCCCCTCTGCTACACCTCTTGAAAAGAATTGAAGGCTAGCCCCCCTCTGGAGACTACCCAAAGGTCCCCTCTAAAGGTGTGGGAGACCTGGTTGCTATGTTTCTGTGCATACACACCTCATTCCGGCCTTTAGGATTACCTGGAAGTACTGTCCCAGCATGGGTGCAGTACTCAGTGGTGCCTGACCGGGTCAGGGGCGCCACACAAGCTAATCCCTGTGAGTGGGCAGATAGGCTTAAGGACTATGTGAATCTGTTTGTGCAGCGTGACGTCAGACAGGAGAATGAGGGGCCTTGCAGTAACTAATGGAGACCAGGTGCCAGGAAAGCGGTCGGATGTTAAATTATATGTGGAGGTAGAGTCTGGAGGAAACCCCATTGGGACCAGAAGTGGTGACTGTGTAGTGCAAATGAAAACAGATACTGTAAAGAAGAATAGTAAGAGAATATTCCAGTGTGCACTTTATTGTTTCAGAGAGAAAATGGATTGAAGAATGGACTGTGGTGGAGTAATTCTGTTAGTGGAACAGCAACTGGGAGGCAAGGGGTTACCGAGCGGCTGCGCTGCAGCCTGGCAACCCCTGTCTACACGACTACTACTGCCTTCCCCGTGGCCCCCACACAAAAGTGGATCACCTTTCTGCATCTGGTAATCTGAAAGACAAGTCTGGATTTGGTGAATGCATTGCACCAACTGCAAATTTTTTTGGTGGAGGGTTAATGCTATGCTAAGTGTCATAATTAGAGTGAGCATAATTATTAATGCTTCAGTATTCCAACATATTTTGGGCAATTGTTTGTTCCAACTGTGTGGGAGTGTCGGGGGCGGGGGCCAGCTTCCCCGTCGCGAGGGCTGCTCGGGGAGATCGCGCTCGGATCCGGTGCCTTCTCCTCGGTGGCTCGAGTGGGCTGGACCCGGGGCTCGAGCAGCGCTCCTTGCCCACGAGTGAAAAGGGGGAAGAATTGGACGTTTTGGGATATATATAGAGTTCATGACGCCACCCACGGGTTGTGGTGATGGTGGGCACCACCACTACTGGTGACGGGGTTCCCGGGAGCAATGGCAGGGAGCAGCTAGGTGTTGACCCCTCCGTGGGTAGGGGCTGCTGGTCCTGGGGCCCGGTAGGAGGGAGGGTTCCTTAGGATGGGTTTTGGCAGGGTGCAGGGTTGCGGTGCAGTGCAGCGCGCTGCCGGATGGCACAGGTGTACTCACTCAGACACAGATGGACAGAGTCTCTGGTAAGCAGGGGCGGACTGGCCCACCAGGAGGTCGGGAGAATCCCCGGTGGACCCCTGCTATTGATGGCCACGCCCCCTAGGCCCCACCCCCCCTACCCTCCCCCTGGGCCCCTATGGATATGTGTGAGAGGGCCTCCCCGGCCAGTAATTTCACTAATCATATCGGCACATTGCCGATATGATTAGTGACAATCCCATTCCCTCTGCAGCGGCAAGCAGGGAGAGCGATCTCTCTGCTCTGCCTGCTATCACTGTCAGTGCCACGCGGCTCTGACTCATCTACGCAGCGACACTGCAGGAGGAGGCAGTCTCAGAGGGATGACTGCTTCCTTCCTGTGCAGGTGCTGGCAGCATCGCGCGGTGGAGGACGGACCCGGCATCGCCCCAGGCCAGGCTGCAGGAGCAGCAGCGCGTGAGTATAGAAAGCGGGGGCCCGGGGGGGTGTGCGGGGGCTGCGGGGGCCACGGGGAGCGAGCAGGGGCCCCGGGGGTATGTGCGGGGGGGCTCTTCTTCTTACCAGTCACCTGCCTGTATCTGCAGCCACCGGCGCGTTCCTCATCAGTGTGTGCATGCCGGGCACACTAGCAGGAGGCAGCGCGCTGTGCTGTTCCGGCCCTGTTGTGTGCTGTGTGCCCGACATGCACACACTGATGAGGAGCGCGCCGGTGCCGGTGACCGCAGCTTCTTCCTATTCAAATGTATTTGCGTCTTTCAGACGTAAATACATTTGAACAGCGCGTCGGGACTGGGCCCCGCCCCCGACGTGCAGCAACGTGATGAGATCAGCACATTGCTGACGTCATCACAGTGCTGCGGGCACCACACTGGATTCATCAGGAAGCGAGCGCTCCATGGAGGAGCCGAAGAGACAGGTGTAATTAATGGAGATATGTGGGGAGGGGCTGAGGACACATAACGTGTGTGTGTGTGTGTGTGTGTGTGTGTAGGGGGTGATGCATTGTGTGTGTGTGTGTAGGGGGTGATGGGGGTGCATTGCATTGTGTGTGTGTGTGTGTGTGTAGGGGGTGATGGGGGGTGCATTGTATTGTGTGTGTGTAGGGGGTGATGCATTGTGTGTGTGTGTGTGTGTGTGTAGAGGGTGATGGGGGGGTGCATTGTGTGTGTGTGTGTGTGTGCGTGTAGGGTGTGATGGGGGATGCATTGTATTGTGTGTGTGTGTGTGTGTGTGTGTATGTAGGGGGTGATGGAGGGGTGCATTGTGTGTGTAGGGGGTTATGGGGGTGCAGTGTGTGTGTGTTTGGAGAGGGTGCATTGTATTGTGTGCGTGGGGAGATGGTAATGGGGGGTGCATGGTATTGTGTGTGTAGTGGGTGATGGGGGGATGTATTGTATGTGTGTGTGTGCGTGTGTGTAGTGGGTGATGGGGGGATGTATTGTATGTGTGTGTGTAGTGGGTGATGGGGGATGTATTTTAGTGTGTGTGTGTGTGTGTGTGTGTGTGTAGGGGGTGATGCATTGTATTGTGTGTGTGTGTAGGGGGTGATGCATTGTATTGTGTGTGTGTGTGGTGTGTAGGGGGTGATGCATTGTATTGTGTGTGTGTGTTGGGTGTGATGGGGGATGCATTGTATTGTGTGTGTGTGTGTGTAGGGGTTGATGGAGGGGTGCATTGTGTGCGTGTGTGTAGGGGGTGATGGGGGGGTGCATTGTGTGTGTGTGTATGTGTGTGTGTAGGGGGTGATGCGGGGTGCATTGTGTGTGTGTAGGGGCTGATGGACGGTGCATTGTGTGTGTGTGTGTAGGGAGTAATGGGGGTGCATTGTGTGTGTAGGGAGTAGTGGGGGTGCATTGTATTGTGGGTGTGTGTGTAGGGGGTGATGGGGGGTGCATTGTATTTGTGTGTGTAGCGGGTGATGGGGGGGATGTATTGTGTGTGTGGGGGTAATGGAGCGTGTATTGTGTGTGTGTATGGGTAATGGGGGTGCATTGTAGTGTGTGTTTGTGTGTAGGAGGTGATGGGGGGTTCATTGTATTGTGTGTGTGTGTGTGTGTGTATAGGGGGTGATAGGGGGTGCATTGTATTGTGTGTGTGTGTGTGTGTGTGTTTGGAGGGGGTGATGAGGGGGTGCATTGTATTGTGTGCGTGGGGAGATGGTAGTGGGGGGTGCATGGTATGTGTGTGTGTGTGTGTGTATGGTGTGATGGGGGATTTATTGTATTGTGTGTGTGTGTGTGTAGGGGTGCATGCATTGTGTGTGTGTGTGCGCATAGGGTGTGATGGGGGGTGCATTGTGTGTGTGTGTGTGTGTGGGTGGGGTGATGCGGGGTGCATTGTGTGTGTGTGTGTGTGTAGGGGCTGATGGACAGTGCATTGTGTGTGTGTGTGTGTGTAGGGAGTAATGGGGGTGCATTGTGTGTGTGTGTGTGTGTGGGGAGTAGTGGGGGTGCATTGTATTGTGGGTGTGTAGGGGGTGATGGGGGGTGCATTGTATTTGTGTGTGTAGCGGGTGATGGGGGGATGTATTGTGTGTGTGGGGGTAATGGAGCGTGTATTGTGTGTGTGTGTATGGGTAATGGGGGTGCATTGTAGTGTGTGTTTGTGTGTAGGAAGTGATGGTGGGTGCATTGTATTGTGTGTGTGTGTGTGTAGGGGGTGATAGAGGGTGCATTGTATTGCGTGTGTGTGTGTTTGGAGGGGGTGATGGGGGGGTGCATTGTATTGTGTGCGTGGGGAGATGATCGTGGGGGGTGCATGGTATGTGTGTGTGTGTGTATGGTGTGATGGGGGATGTATTGTATTGTGTGTGTGTAGGGGTGCATTGTGTGTGTTTGTGCGTAGGGTGTGATGGGGGGTGCATTGTGTGTGTGTGTGTGTGTGGGTGGGGTGATGCGGGGTGCATTGTGTGTGTGTGTAGGGGCTGATGGACAGTGCATTGTGTGTGTGTGTGTGTAGGGAGTAATGGGGGTGCATTGTGTGTGTGTGTGTGTGGGGGGGGGGGAGTAGTGGGGGTGCATTGTATTTGTGTGAGTAGCGGGTGATGGGGGGGATGTATTGTGTGTGTGTGGGGGGGTAATGGAGCGTGTATTGTGTGTGTGAGGGTAATGGGGGTGCATTGTAGTGTGTGTGTGTGTAAGGGGTGATCGGGGGTGCATTGTGTGTGCGTAGGGGGTGACGGGGGGTGCATTGTATTGTGTGTGTGTGTGTGTGTGGGGGGGGGGGGTGATGGGGGGGTGCATTGTATTGTGTGTGTGTGTGTGTGTTTGGACGGGGTGATGGGGGGTGCATTGTATTGTGTGCGTGGGGAGATGGTAATGGGGGGTGCATGGTATTTGTGTGTGTGTATGTAGTGGGTGATGGGGGGGATGTATTGTGTGTCTGTGTGTGTGGAGAGGGGTGCGGAGTCATTAATCGAGCTATAGTTACATTTAATTGTCAAAATTTTCGTTTCTTTCACCTTTTCTGTTCTAATATTTTACAATGTGAACAACCATGGTTTGCCCCCCCTAGTTTTGATCCTGGGTCGCCCATGCACAGGCCTGAGTGGGCCCCTCACCCAGCCTTTCAATCGTAAACTTCAGTGATCGTACAAGTTCTGTACGATCACTGAAGTTTTCGCAGTTGCAGGACCTTTAGTGACATCACATGTGTCATGTGAGTCCTAGCAGTGCACTGCGGGAGTCCCCAGGCCTGCACCGACCGCGCCGATATTCAGATGTATGCGCGTCTTTCAGGCGCGCAATACATTTGTACAGTGCGGCCGGTGACAGGAGGGAGAGTAGCTCTGCTCAGCCCCGCAACGTCATCGCCAGGGCTGCAGAGGAGCGCGCTTCAGTCCTGCACCGACATCATCATCACCGTGGCCGCAGCTGTAGGTATGAAGAGGAGGACGCGCAGGCACAGGTAAGCGCTCCAGAGGAGCCGAAGATGTACTTTTATATGAGGGGCTGCGGGTGGGGGAGGAGCAGTGTTATTTTACAACTGGCATTAAGAAGCGGTGGGGGACTTTATGGAGCATATTATGGGGCAGTGGGGGACATAGGGCAGTGGGGGACATTATAGGGCAGTGGGGGACATTATAGGGCAGTGGGGGACATTATAGGGCAGTGGGAGACATAATAGGGCAGTGGGAGACATAATAGGGCAGTGGGGGACATAATAGGGCAGTGGGGGACATAATAGGGCAGTGGGGGACATTATAGGGCAGTGGGGGACATTATAGGGCAGTGGGGGACATTATAGGGCAGCGGGGGACATTATAAGGCAGCGGAGGACATTATAAGGCAGTGGGGGACATTATAGGGCAGTGGAAGGACATTATAGGGTAATGGGGGCCATTATGAAGCAAATTGGGGCATTATAGGTCAGTGGGGGACGTTGTGAAAGAAATTGTAACATTATAGGGCAATGGGGGACATTATGAGGCATCAAAGATTTTGGAAGGCAGCATAGTATAATGAGGAGGGGGGATTTATACAGGGATGTAGTTGGGGGAGATATTATAGAAAGGGAAATTTTTGGGGGGACATTTTGGAAAGGGGCACTTTGTGGGGCTATTTTGGAGAGCAGGATTGTGGGGTGATATTTTGTGCAGGAATCAATTTAGAACCCCTTCTGATTCCACTTGTTTCCGCAGACATTATTATTAGTGATGAGCGAGCATGCTTGTCACTACTCGGTACTCGCACGAGTATCGCTGTACTCGGGCTGCTCGGCGGGGACCGAGTAATCTCGCGATACTCGTGCTGTACTCGTGGTCTTCATTTCTGCATGTTGGCGCTCTTTTGAGAGCCAGCCCTCATGCAGGGATTGGCTGGCAGACCACTGCAATGCCACAGCCCTGTTAGTTGTGGAATTGCAGTGATTGGCCGGCCTGCACAGCGTGACCGAGCCTTTATATCGGCCGGCGCGCTGTGCTCTGCTCACAGCTATCCAGACTGTCAGTGCAGGGAGAGTGTCGCTGATTCAGGGAAAGCTTTGCGGCCCTTTATAGCTTTTTCAGTTGCAGGGCTGCAAACAGTGTGACCAAAAGTCCTTCTCAGGACTATTCTAGTTGTATACAGGCAGGCAGGGTATAGCCAGGTCGGAGTACAGTAGCAGAGTCCTTCTCAGGACTACTGTTGCTATATACAGGCAGGGTATAGCCAGGTCTGAATACAGGCTAGTGACCAAAAGAGTCCTTGTCAGGACTATTGTACCAGTATACAGGCAGGCAGGCAGGCAGGGTAGTGGTGACCGTATACCAGCCTTCATCATATCTGGGGCTGGTGTACACAGTGTAAAACAGTCCAGATAGTGTCTGACTTGTCTGTAATTGTCGCTCCCCAAAAAAACCTGTTAGGTTCTTATTGCGTCCGTGCTTGGTTTTTAAAACCGCACGTGTGTGCCTGTTGGTGGCAGCGTACAGGTGCACTTGTGTGCAATTTCCAGAAACTTTAATATAACGCACAAGTAGTGAATATACACGTCAGCAGTACACAGCATTGCAAAATGCGCAAGGGCATTGGCAAGGAACAAGGAAGTGGACGTGATGGTGGTGCAGGCAGAGGCCGAGGTCGTGGGCAAGCTCTAATTTCGCCACAACAAAGGGCCACATCTAGTCGCTCGCACGTCCTGTCCCAAATTCTTGGGGACCGCAGCAGTACACCGCTCTTGAACCAAGACCAGTGTCAACAGGTTGTTAGTTGGATAGCAGATAATGCTTCCAGTCAGATTGGCACCACCACAAACACTCTGTCTTCCACACGGTCAAGTGTCAGTAGCCGTGATACTGCACCGCACATTTCTGAACCTGATCCTCCTTCCTACCACCAGGCTGAGTACACGTCCTCCTCGGACATTAATGATCCCACACTTGGACACTCGGAAGAGCTGTTCACGTTTCCATTCACACATTCTGGCCTCTCGCCAGCTCATATTGAAGTGGGTCATGAGGAGATCGTCTGTACAGATGGCCAAATATTTGAGCAGCCACGTTCTCACGAAGTTGGCAACGTGTCTCAACAAGTGGTGGACGATGATGAGACACAATTGTCAGGAAGTCAGGAGGAGGAGCAGGGTGCGGAAGAGGAAGACGACGTGGTGGATGATCCAGTAACTGACCCAACCTGGCAGGAGGATATGCAGAGCGAGGACAGCAGTGCACAGGGGGAGGGAGGCGTAGCATCACAACAGGCAGTAAGAAGCAGGGTGGTGGCCCCAGGCAGAAGTCAGGCAACCGTTCCCCGGAACAACACGACGACACAAGGTGCCTGTACAAATGTTAGGTCTTCCCGAGTCTGGCAGTTTTTTAAGTTGGATCCAGATGATTCAAAAAAGGCCATTTGCAACACCTGCCGTGCCAGCATCAGCAGGGGTACCAAAACTAGCAGCCTGACCACCACCAGCATGATCAGGCACATGTCAGCCAAGCACCCGACTTTGTGGGAAGTACAACAGAGTCGAGGAGCAGTGCTTGCTGATGTCACTGCTACGTCTTCGCTGGTTGTGCATGCGAGCCAATCCCCTGTCCATGCTGCCTGCGAACAAGCCTCCTCCACTCCTGCACCTGCAGTTGCCTACGCAGAAAGAACACCATCATCAAGCACGTCCTTGTCCCAGCGCAGCGTTCAGTTATCCATTCAGCAAACCTTTGAACGCAGGCGCAAATACACTGCCAACACCCCACATGCCACAGTTCTAAATGCTAACATTTCGCGACTGCTTGCGCTGGAAATGTTGCCTTTTAGGCTGGTGGAGACAGAAGCATTCCGTGACCTGATGGCGGCAGCTGTCCCACGTTACTCGGTCCCCAGCCGCCACTATTTCTCCCGGTGTGCCGTCCCCGCGTTGCATAACCACGTGTCACAAAACATCACACGTGCCCTGAATAACGCTGTTTCACCCAAGGTCCACCTAACCACAGACACGTGGACAAGTGCTTGTGGGCAAGGCCGCTACATCTCGTTGACGGCACACTGGGTTAATATTGTGGAAGCTGGGACCCAGTCTGAGCGAGGGACGGAACACGTCCTTCCCACACCAAGGTTTGCAGGCCCTACCTCAGTCAGTGTTTCACCCACACTCTACAGCTCCGGAATGTCATGCTCTTCAGCCTCCTCCTCCTCCTGCGCATCCTCATCCACTGTGCCCTCCACACCAGTCACAAGCTGGAAGCACTGCAGCACTGCCTCGGCGAAGCGGCAACAGGCTGTGCTGAAGCTAATCTGCATAGGTGACAAACCCCACAATGCAGAAGAGCTGTGGACAGCTCTGAAACAGCAGGCAGATCACTGGCTCACACCTCTGAACCTAAAGCCAGGAAAGGTCGTGTGTGACAATGGCCGGAACCTGGTGGCGGCTTTGAGGCGAGGCCAGCTGACACATGTTCCATGCGTGGCCCATGTGCTCAACCTCGTGGTTCAGCGGTTTATAAAGTCATACCCAGAGCTGTCTGATCTGCTGGTAAAAGTTCGCCGCCTGTCTGCACATTTTCGAAAGTCACCTACTGCTTCAGCCGGCCTTGCCGGCTTTCAGCGCCGTTTGCATCTTCCGGCTCACAGACTGGTGTGTGATGTCCCCACGCGTTGGAATTCAACTCTGCACATGTTGGTCAGGATATGTGAGCAGAAGAGGGCAGTTGTTGAGTACCTGCATCACCTAAGCCGTCGGGAAATGGGTCAAACTCCACACATAACACCTGAGGAGTGGAGATGGATGTCAGACCTATGTACCATCCTCCAAAACTTTGAGGACTCCACCAAGATGGTGAGTGGTGATGACGCCATTATTAGCGTCACCATACCGCTACTCTGCCTTCTAAAATGGTCTCTGCTGAAAAACAAACATGATGCATTGCAGGCGGAGCGCGATGAGTTGCAGCAAGAAACAGTAGTGGGTGTGGGTGATAACACACAGCCCAGCCTCGTCTCATCACAACGTGCAGTGGAGGACTATGACGAGGAGGAGGATGAAGACATGGAGCAACTCTCCGGCCAAATTGAGGATATGACATGCACACCAGTCATATCCTCGGTTCAGCGTGGCTGGCCAGAGGACAGGGTAGATGAGGAGGAGGAGGAGGAGGAGGAGGAGGAGGACAGCATGTTCAGTCATCTTGTTGGTCAGGCTACTGAAGTCCTGGCTGTTAAGAGTCTGGCGCACATGGCTGACTTTATGGTAAGCTGCCTGTCTCGTGACCCTCGCGTTAAGAACATCTTGGCCGACAATCATTACTGGTTGGTAACACTGTTAGACCCACGCTACAAGGAGAACTTTTTGTCTCTTATTCCCGTGGAGGAGAGGTCAACCAAAATGCAGCAGTTCCGGAAGGCCATACTCACGGAAGTAGGCAAAGCATTCCCCTCACAAAACGCTAGCGGCATAGGTCAGGAATCAGTGGACAACCGAGGCGTACAGCCGAGAGAGGCACAATTCCAATCCGCCAGAGGTAGGGGAACAGTCTTTAAGATGTGGGACAGTTTTCTCAGCCCCTCACGTACCACAGCCCCTGAGGTGCGGGGTAGTGCCACAAGAAATCCTAAGTTTGCCCAGATGCTGAAGGAGTACCTTGCAGATCGAACAACTGTACTCCGACATTCCTCTGTGCCTTACAATTATTGGGTATCCAAGCTGGACACGTGGCATGAATTGGCTCTCTACGCCTTGGAAGTCCTGGCCTGCCCTGCTGCTAGCGTTTTGTCAGAGCGTGTTTTTAGTGCCGCAGGTGGAATCATTACAGATAAACGCACCCGCCTGTCAACTGAAAATGCTGACAGGCTGACTCTGATCAAGATGAACAAGGGTTGGATTGGGCCAGACTTCACCACACCACCAGCAAATGAGAGCGGAATTTAAAGTTTGCCATGTACCTCCACTCACCCATGGGTACACACTTCTGGACTTTGGATAATCGCTGGACTGCTCCTCCTTCTCCTCATGCGCCACCATGATGATGACCGTTACAAATTGCAATACTTAGGCCTTTGTTTCAGGTATACCCCCAGTGGTAACTTTTTTCGCCCATTCTTTGCAGAATGGACATTACAATGACAGGAGACCCGCTCCTTTGCAATGGGAACAATGTTTTGAGGCCCTCATGCACGTCTCTACCCAGGGACAACGTGGAGCCTCCCAATTTTTGGCTGCCCTGCCTAAGGGCTATACTATAATACACCCACTTCCTTAAAATGGACACTTAATGTTTTGAGGCCCTCATGCACGTCTCTACCCAGGGACAACGTGGAGCCTCCCAATTTTTGGCTGCCCTGCCTAAGGGCTATACTATAATACACCCACTTCCTTAAAATGGACACTTAATGTTTTGAGGCCCTCATGCACGTCTCTACCCAGGGACAACGTGGAGCCTCCCAATTTTTGGCTGCCCTGCCTAAGGGCTATACTATAATACACCCACTTCCTTAAAATGGACACTTAATGTTTTGAGGCCCTCATGCACGTCTCTACCCAGGGACAACGTGGAGCCTCCCAATTTTTGGCTGCCCTGCCTAAGGGCTATACTATAATACACCCACTTCCTTAAAATGGACACTTAATGTTTTGAGGCCCTCATGCACGTCTCTACCCAGGGACAACGTGGAGCCTCCCAATTTTTGGCTGCCCTGGCAAAGGGCTATACTGAAATAGACCCACTTCCTTACAATGGGCACTTCAGGTTTACAGGCCATCATGCACGTCTCTATCCAGGGACAATGTGGAGCCTCCCAATTTTTGGCTGCCCTGGCAAAGGGCTATACTGAAATAGACCCACTTCCTTACAATGGGCACTTCAGGTTTACAGGCCATCATGCACGTCTCTATCCAGGGACAATGTGGAGCCTCCCAGTTTTTGGCTGCCCTGCCTAAGGGCTATACTATAATACACCCACTTCCTTAAAATGGACACTTAATGTTTTGAGGCCCTCATGCACGTCTCTACCCAGGGACAACGTGGAGCCTCCCAATTTTTGGCTGCCCTGCCTAAGGGCTATACTATAATACACCCACTTCCTTAAAATGGACACTTAATGTTTTGAGGCCCTCATGCACGTCTCTACCCAGGGACAACGTGGAGCCTCCCAATTTTTGGCTGCCCTGCCTAAGGGCTATACTATAATACACCCACTTCCTTAAAATGGACACTTAATGTTTTGAGGCCCTCATGCACGTCTCTACCCAGGGACAACGTGGAGCCTCCCAATTTTTGGCTGCCCTGCCTAAGGGCTATACTATAATACACCCACTTCCTTAAAATGGACACTTAATGTTTTGAGGCCCTCATGCACGTCTCTACCCAGGGACAACGTGGAGCCTCCCAATTTTTGGCTGCCCTGGCAAAGGGCTATACTGAAATAGACCCACTTCCTTACAATGGGCACTTCAGGTTTACAGGCCATCATGCACGTCTCTATCCAGGGACAATGTGGAGCCTCCCAATTTTTGGCTGCCCTGGCAAAGGGCTATACTGAAATAGACCCACTTCCTTACAATGGGCACTTCAGGTTTACAGGCCATCATGCACGTCTCTATCCAGGGACAATGTGGAGCCTCCCAGTTTTTGGCTGCCCTGGCAAAGGGCTATACTGAAATAGACCCACTTCCTTACAATGGGCACTTCAGGTTTACAGACCATCATGCACGTCTCTATCCAGGGACAATGTGGAGCCTCCCAATTTGTGGCTGCCCTGGCAAAGGGCTATACTGAAATAGACCCACTTCCTTACAATGGGCACTTCAGGTTTACAGGCCATCATGCACGTCTCTATCCAGGGACAATGTGGAGCCTCCCAATTTGTGGCTGCCCTGGCAAAGGGCTATACTGAAATAGACCCACTTCCTTACAATGGGCACTTCAGGTTTACAGGCCATCATGCACGTCTCCATCCAGAGACAATGTGGAGCCTCCCAATTTTTGGCTGCCCTGGCAAAGGGCTATACTGAAATAGACCCACTTCCTTACAATGGGCACTTCAGGTTTACAGGCCATCATGCACGTCTCTATCCAGGGACAATGTGGAGCCTCCCAATTTGTGGCTGCCCTGGCAAAGGGCTATACTGAAATAGACCCACTTCCTTACAATGGGCACTTCAGGTTTACAGGCCATCATGCACGTCTCTATCCAGGGACAATGTGGAGCCTCCCAATTTGTGGCTGCCCTGGCAAAGGGCTATACTGAAATAGACCCACTTCCTTACAATGGGCACTTCAGGTTTACAGGCCATCATGCACGTCTCTATCCAGGGACAATGTGGAGCCTCCCAATTTGTGGCTGCCCTGGCAAAGGGCTATACTGAAATAGACCCACTTCCTTACAATGGGCACTTCAGGTTTACAGGCCATCATGCACGTCTCTATCCAGGGACAATGTGGAGCCTCCCAATTTGTGGCTGCTCTGGCAAAGGGCTATACTGAAATAGACCCACTTCCTTACAATGGGCACTTCAGGTTTACAGGCCATCATGCACGTCTCTATCCAGGGACAATGTGGAGCCTCCCAATTTGTGGCTGCCCTGGCAAAGGGCTATACTGAAATAGACCCACTTCCTTACAATGGGCACTTCAGGTTTACAGGCCATCATGCACGTCTCTATCCAGAGACAATGTGGAGCCTCCCAATTTGTGGCTGCCCTGGCAAAGGGCTATACTGAAATAGACCCACTTCCTTACAATGGGCACTTCAGGTTTACAGGCCATCATGCACGTCTCTATCCAGGGACAATGTGGAGCCTCCCAATTTGTGGCTGCCCTGGCAAAGGGCTATACTGAAATAGACCCACTTCCTTACAATGGGCACTTCAGGTTTACAGGCCATCATGCACGTCTCTATCCAGGGACAATGTGGAGCCTCCCAATTTGTGGCTGCCCTGGCAAAGGGCTATACTGAAATAGACCCACTTCCTTACAATGGGCACTTCAGGTTTACAGGCCATCATGCACGTCTGTATGCAGGGGCATTGGTGAACCTCACAATTTTGGACTGCCCTGGCAAAGGAAAATACTACAAAGACTCACTTCCTCAAAATGGGCACATTAGACTCAAGAGGCCTTCATGTACGTCTCTTCTCAGGGACATCGGAGTGCCACACAATGTTTTCACGTAAAATCTTTCATGTATTAATCTCAAAAAGTAACATACACCAGCTCTATCTCACTATAGGGTATGTGCCCTTAACATTTCTGCCATGAAAAATCATTTTGGGGTCATTTTGGAAGGTTTTCTGGTGAGTCCGTAAAAATGGCGTGAAACGCGGACAAAATTGTTCACAGCTGTGACTTTTGAGTGATAAATGCTTCAAGGGGTCTTCCCCATGCTGTTGCCATGTCATTTGAGCACTCTTCTGAGACTTTTGTGACATTTTTAGGGTTTCTCCATGCTGCCGGGGGGTCATTTCACAAAAATACTCGGGTCTCCCATAGGATAACATTGGGCTCGTTGCTCGGGCTGAGTACACGAGTATCTTGGGAGGCTCGGCCCGAGCTTCGAGCACCCGAGCTTTTTAGTACTCGCTCATCACTAATTATTATATAAAAGGGGCCAGGATGAGGGACATAATTACTATATGGGGCCAGAATGAGGGACATACATTATTAGTTTATGGTGGCAGGTGGGGCATAATTACTGTAGGGGCAAATTAGGGGACATTATTACTGATGAAATATAAGTTAATTTTGAGGATACTGTCTCCAATGGGGGAACAAGAGTCTGACGTGGTGTAGAAATTGGGGAAATAGTGAGGAATGTGCTCTGGGAGTGATCGGCTATAGGTGACTGTTATTTTCTGCAGAGTCGCGTCATGGCAGGAAGAAGTGATGGCGGTCAGCGCCGGAAGAAGAGAAAAAGCGAAGATGAATAAAGTCAGCTAGAGACGTCACTGGTAAGTCAGTCACGGTATTTCTCCCTTGTATGTGGTTGTATTCGGTCACTATGTGGTCTGGTCACAGTGTGGTGGTATTTCTCCCTTGTATGTGGCTGTATTTGTTCACTGTTTGGTGGTAATATGTGGTCTGGTCACGGTGTGGTGGTATTTCTCCCTTGTATGTGGCTGTATTTGGTCATTGTTTCTTGGTAATATGTTGTCTGATCACTGTGTGGCGGTATTTTTCCCTTGTATGTGGTTGTAATTGGTCACTATGTGGTGGTAATATGTTGTCTGGTAGCGGTGTGGCGGTATTTCCCCCTTGTATATGGTATTATTGATTTTGGTATAGTGGATTGTGTTGTGTATGGAGGTCACTTTTTCTCTCTATAAGGGGGAGATTTTTTCCAGTAGAAATTAAATACTTAAACAATTAACCCCTCCCCTCCCTGTCCTGCCCTGTCCTGTGACTATTACACTGCAGTAAATATGCACTTACTGAGATTCTCCAGTGAAAACAAGTAATCACCTTTACTAAGGCCACGTTCACACACTGAGTATTCAGAGGTTTTTTTACCTCAGTATTTGAAGCCAAAACCAGGAGCAGTAAAATCAGAGAAAAAGTGTGTGAACGTGGCCTAAAGATAAGTGATAACTTATTCATCTGTGTGGACCGATTGCTGGGACCTGCACCGATCGTGCAACTTTTATCCCCCATTACACTGGAGCTCGTGTCCGACTCAACCCCTGATCCATTCATTCCCTCAGTGGCTGCGAGCGCTGCGCTTGTTATTATCTGGCTGCTCCACAGAGGATGAATGGAGCTGCAGTCACACATCCCACCCCACAGAGGATGAATGGAGCTGCTGTCACACACCCCACCCCACAGAGGATGAATGGAACTGCGGTCACACATCCCACCCCACAGATGATGAATGGAGGTGCGGTCACACACCCCACCTGCTGCTGCAAAAAGTTCCCCAATCTTCCGATCGGTGCGGTTTCCACTGGTCTGGTTCCACCGATCAATAAGTTATCACCAACCTACCCTGTGGATCGGTGATAACTTGTTTTCACCAAAGACCCCATTACTGCAAATGACTATAATTGTACATCCCAGTTATGGTGCACAATATAGATGTGCAGGAGCCGTCTGTGTATACAGTCAAAGCAACACAATAATGGGGATAACGCTAATGGGTGTTTATATTTAGCTGTAGGGTGGGCCCCTGGAGTCAATTCTCCTGGTGGGCCCCAGACAGCCCAGTCCGCCCCTGCTGGTAAGTGTTGATTATGTGTATTATACATGGGTTTTGGACATCTGATATTTGACATTGCACTATTTGTGATCCCTTGTCTAGTCACCTATACATGTCTATCATTTAATATCATATTCACCAGCTGTATTTATCGCTGTCTGATTGGGGCCCGGGTCCCGCTCAGTGGGTGTTTTGTCTTTGTATGTCTTTTAACTGTTTTTAACATGTCTTTTCCTATGCATTAATAAAGGTGTCTTTCTTATATACCATTGTTGGTGTGCCCCTGGTTGTTTTTGCGGAATCTTGTTCTTTTCATATCGCTCTGGTTTCCCCTTCCGCAACAGGGTAAGCAGCCTTTCACATTTGATATGTATTGTTAGTGGTGCGCTCCACTCCCCCGTTCATCTAGTAAACCAAACGGCTGGATGGACAGGGCCTGCAGCCGGCTGCGGTGTTCTCCCTGGACGGGTTGATGGTGGCTGTTGTTTCCCTGCACCTGTGTTTTGGATCTTGACTCCAATGCCTGGGCACCGGTAGTCCACTCCCCGGCGTATACGTGCCGGAGGAGCCCGTTTGCCCGCAGACGCTGGCCCTTTGGATCTCTGGCCCTTGGCGGTGGCGCTTATCCGGAACGGTTGGGCTGTTGCCTTCAATCGGGACTTGGGTAGGAATGAACCCCTGAGGTCCAGACCGCAATCAGGAAATTTGACTAAAGGTTGGCTTCAAGCCTAGTCGGGGTCTGAGTACCCTGCCTGGTGCTTGGCTCCAATTGGCTCCCCGGTTCGGTACTGGCGGGCCACCGTCCGACCCCGGTCCTACGGTTCTGCTGACCTTCACCAACTGCTGCAGACGGCCACCACTGTCTGCCTACCTTGCTGAAAGTGCCTGGGCTCCAACCCAGACACCAACAGTTTCACTCCTCACACTCTACTGCCCACGACTCGACTGACTACTGTGTTTTTCCCACCTCCAGGCCTGTGAACTCCTCGGTGGGCGGGGTCAACTGCTTGGCTCCGCCCCACCTGGTGTGGACATCAGCCCTGGAGCGTGGCAACAAGGATTTAATGTGTGACTGATGTGACCTGTCCAGGGAAGGGGGTGTATGATGTTGTGTCTGTGACCACCTGGCTAGGCCAGGGCGTCACAGGAGCAGTTTAAGAAAGCCCTTTTCTTTTCCAGGATAACAGATCCCAGTGCACAAAGCAGAGTCCAAAAAGGAATGGTTGCATGAGTTTGCTGTGAATGATTTTGACTACAATCTCATCAACACCTTTGGGTAAAAAAGGCAACCAAGATTGCAAGCAAGCTCCTATCACCCAGCATTAGTTTCTGACGTCTGAAATACTCTTTTGGATGAATGAACAAAAATTCCCCAAAGACACCTCCAAAATCCTGTAGAAAGGCTTCCCAGAAGACTAAGGGGCACTTTGCACACTACGACATCGCAGGTGCGATGTCGGTGGGGTCAAATTGAAAGTAACGCACATCCGGCGTCGCAGGCAATATCGTAGTGTGTAAAGCATTTTTGATACGATTAACGAGCGCAAAATCGTCGTAATCGTCGTATCATCAGTGTAGCGCCTGTCCTTTCCATAATTTGGAAATGACCGATGTTACGACGTTGTTCCTCGTTCCTGAGGCAGCACACATCGCTGTGTGTGAAGCCGCAGGAGCGAGGAACATCTCTTACCTGCGTCCTGCGGCTCACGCCGGCTATGAGGAAGGAAGGAGGTGGGCCGGGTTGTTGGTGTTTACAGGATGTTTACGTCCCGCTCATCTCCACCCCTCCGCTTCTATTGGCCGCCTGCCGTGTGACGTCGCTATGACGCCGCATGACCCGCCCCCTTAATAAGGAGGCGGTTCGCTGGCCAGAGTGACGTCGCAGGGCAGGTGAGTGCATGTGAAGCTGCCGTAGCGATAATGTTCGCTACGCCAGCTATCACTAGATATCGCACCTGCGACGGGGGCGGGGCCTATCGCACTCGGCATCGCAAGCATCGGCTTGCGATGTCGTAGTGTGCAAGGTGCCCCTAAAATATGTTATAGCTACAATGGGGGACCAATTTCACATCAATGTCATGTCACAAAACCTCCTGTACATGTAATGTATAGCTAGTCCAATATGTATTTCCATATAGTGTACCTGGAAGTGCACGTAATTTGTTCACCAAGTATGATGATAGACAAGTGTTTGTGATTTTGATCTGTTTCTCTGACAGAATAAGGTATTGATATGTGTACTTAAAGGAAATCTGTCACCAGGTTTTTGCTACTTAATATGAAAGCAGCATAATGTAGGAAAAGAGACCCTGACTCCAGTGATGTATCACTTAGCTTACTTGGTGTAGTAGTTGTGACACAATCAGAGTTGAGATAAAGCATGTATCAGAGCTCAGACAGCTAACCCCGCCCACACCACTTCTTTCTGTGTACATTGTCTATCGACAGAGAACTATTTGTCAGTGGAGGAGGTGTGGCGCCCTGGACAAGCCAGGGGCCACAGAGAACAACACCCACACACCCCACACTCCCGATCAGGCACACCGAAGTCAGACACAAACCCTTGTTGCCTTCCTCCAGGGGCTGATGTTCACACCAGGGGGTGGGCCAGGCGGTTGGTCCCGCCCACCAAGGAGTTCACAGTCCTCGAGGCGGGAAAAGCAGGCAGATGAGTTGAGGAGTTGAGTGAGGGAAGTGGAAGTGAGAGGAAGGAAAGTGGTAAAGGAGCAGACAGAAGTTGGTCCGGGTGTGTGGCCCGGACAGATCAGCAAGGTTGGCAGACGGTGGTGACCGTCTGCAGGAGTGGCCTATCGGAGTCTACCGTAAGGACCGTGGACGGGCGGTGGCCCGGCGGTACCGGACCGGTACACAAAGAGAAGTCAGCACCATCTGGCAGGGGCTTATGGACCCCGGCAAGGCTAGGAGTCGCCATGAATTTGCCAAATCCGTCAGCGAAGGGAACCTCCTGGGTTTCCCAGCAGCCAAGTCCCGACAGAAGGCAACAGTCCAACCGTGAGAGGGAAACACAGCCACCGCCAAGGCTACCGTTCCTAGGGCCAGAGCCTGCGGCCAAAAGGGGCTACTTCAGCACCCATCCAAGCTGGGGAGCGGGTTACCGGTGGGAACCCATTGGGACCGTTTACAGTACACAGGTGCAGGGAAAGGCTGTCACCATCAACCTGCCGGGAGAAACAACACCGCAGCCGTCTGTGGGACCCGTCCATCCAGCCGTGTGTTTTACCGAGAACTGTGTCCTCATCATTGGCTGAGTGAGTACCACCGTGCTGTGCGGCACAGCGCTGCCCCGACGACCCTGCACCTCACCAGGCCCCGTAACCCGCCTGCCATCCATCCCTACCCCATCACCGGGCCCCGGGACAACCAACCCCCTACCCACGGAGGGGAGAACTAACATCCAGGCTGCTCCCTGTCTTCGCTCCCGGGATCCCCGTCCAGAGCAGCGGTGGTGTCACCAATCTCACCACAACCGTGCGTGGCGTCACGGATAATCACCAAATCCCCACCATCCAATCCAAATCCCCTTTTCACTCACGGGCGAGGAACGCCGCTCGAGTCCCCGGGATCCGGCCCACCGCTCGAGCCACCACCGAGCAGCGGCAGCAGCAGCCGGACCCAAGCAGTGGCAGAGCGCAGCATCTCCTCCTCCGCCCGCGACAGAGGCACAGTTGGAAAAGGTCTCGCATACACTGTAGCTGGCAGTGATTATCTCCTGATGATAAAACCTTCATTATAAGTAAACAACAGCACACAGCTTAATAAGTAACACATTGCTAAATTTAGTGTTTTAACCCCTACCTACATCATGCTGTCCTCAGATTACATAGCAAAAACCTTGTGGACAGATTCCCTTTAAAGAATTTAATTTCCTATCATTTTAAAATTGTAAAAGTTACTGCTTTTTCATCCATTTTATGATATTAGGCACTTGCAATTTCACTGTACAGAAACAGTCCTAGTTTTTGGCAGTGACATGAGACATCTGGTCTGATGCTTACATCATCTGTTCTTACCATTAGCTTAAAATGATAAATGAGGCTAAGAGAATGACTGTAAATAGTGACCTAATCGAGTACAAATAAATGATCCGCAATCCAAATATGATCCAGGAATTGTCTGTTGATAAAACTGCGATACTCTGCTGGTGCAAGTGATTGCTTCGTCAGATATTACCCTTTAATATTTTACTACTTTTTAGTTCAGGAATGTTTGGTATCGGATACAATTTTAATGTCACTAACGAGGTGAAGTTCATGGAAAATATTCTTTATTTTAATGTATTTATTTCTGTTTGAAGTAATCATCTTTTTTGCATTATGAGACACAACCAGGTATAGATACCTACGAATAGGAGGACAGTTTATATTCTGATAGTCTAAGAAGGAGGTGGGTATTTGAAGAATTGAACTATTTATTTCTTGGTGGTCTAAGGGAAAACATATGGTGAATACCTTGTGATATGCAGTATTTTAGGGATGTTTTTGTTCCTGATTGAGTAAAATAGGGAATATTCCCTAATGGTCTAAGAGTACATAAGTGCTTAAGATTTAGTTCTCTTATGATCTTAGGTAAATGGGGTAATAACAGTTAGCATTAAAGGGGTGGTTCACTACTCTGCAATAGTGGCCATATCTCTGTAAAACTGATAGGGAAGGCTTTTTCTAAATACCTTGTTCCAATTCTGCCTCTGAGTGGTACTATTACGGTCCGCTCATCCCCATGAAGTGACCCCCCCTGGGCTCTGTGACCTCTGCGATCCAGTGATGTTAATTTCCAGTTGACTTGTCAGCACCAAGGCCGGCTACAGTCTTCCTGAGTGACTGGGCTGTGGGTGGAGTTTCACCGCTCATCACAGCCTATCATCACTGCCCAGCATCGGTCCTGCTTGCGGCTCTCTCCAGCGAAGGAGAGCGTGCATGACATGTTGCAATGTGATGAGCGATGAAACGCCGCCCACAGCCCATTCACTTAGGGAGACTGGGGCTGGGCTCGGTGATGTCGGGTCAACTAGAAGTTGACGTGATATCACCAGATCTCAGAGGTTTCGGGGTCACTTTATGGGGATGAGCGGACTGCAATAGCGCTGCTCAGAGGCAGAATTGGATGAACAATGTATTTATATAAGAACCTTCCCTATCAATTTTACAGGGATGTGGCCACTATTGCAGAGTAGTGAACCACATCTTTAAGTATTTTGTTCTCAGGTGATGTAGGATAAAATAGGGTATTATTTACTAATGCTTTGTTGACACATAGTTTCAGCCATGTACCTTAATGGAGTCTTGTCCAATAATAATCTCTTATGATCAGAAAGTGAAACACCAATAGGTGAATCTAGGTTTTTCCAGCATCTGGGGCAAGAATTCCGTTTATCGCCACGCACCTAGCAGTTTGAATAGTCGTCATCTTACCAGTCATTCATATGCAATTTGCACGCTTTTAGTCATGTGCCGATGAGCTACTCTACCTAATTCTCTTAATGTTCAGTGGAAAACAAAGAAGCATGAAGAAAAGCCAGTTATCAAATGACCGTAAGTATAAAAAATATTGTACTTTCTCCGAGCCAACTGTCAGCTAGACAGTCTCCTTAGAGAGCAGCTGACTCCAACAATGGGGGGCAGTAAAATGCAACCACCGGAGAGACACCTCAGACAGGCACATCAGGGCTCCCGGCCAGTTGCGCCTGGGGAAAATGCCCAGACCCCCCCCCTTAGATACGCCCCTGGCTACATCCTTCACTCTGCGATGGACAGTGAGTTTTTTGGAACATTTTTGCGTGAGGTATAGAAAAGGATTATTTTTTTGTGTGTTTATGAAACGAAAACACTCTTTGTGACTTTAGTTAGGCAAGCCATGCCTCTTAAAGCACTTGGTCCTGATTTAGACAGCCAACAAATGGTACACTAAAGGCTTGGCTGAGTTAGGACATCTTTTCCTGGTTGACTTTCAAATATGGTACATCGGTGGGATTTGTAATAATTCTGTTATTCATTGATACTTTATCTATAATGTGTACTAAGTTCACAGTTAATATTTACCTTTTAAGACTACTCACAGAATTATTGTTTGAATTATTTTTATCTATATGTATGCGTTCAAGACATACTATTACAAATACAATTGAACTACCCACCCTTTGTGTCCCTGTGCACTAAAAAGTCCCTAAATTTTTCCCTATATACCTGTAGCTACCTATTTGTGGAGGTCGGCACCCTAGGTTGAAATAGGTGGGTGTCCCCACTCCGCGGCGACTTGCCCTTCCTGTTTTTTCCCTATCGCTGTCTTATAGGGCATTGAAATAGGTATAGACACCTGTGTAGAGGAATAGATATAGGTGTTTGAAAGGTACAGGATAGATATAGCTTTTCACCAGTCTGAACGGCAAATATAGGGCACTATTAAAATTATGTTGACCCACTTGAAGGACTGACCCAAATTTTAACGAACCTATTTCAACCTAGGGTGCTGACTCCCACAAATAGGTAGCTACAGGTACCTATAGGGAAAAATTTAGGGACTTTTTAGTGCACAGGGACACAAAGGGTGGGTAGTTCAATTGTATTTGTAATAGTATGTCTTGAACGCATAAGTCTATAAAAATAATTCAAACAATAATTCTATAATGAGTACGGTACTACTCGCAGAATTTAATTTAGGTTTTCTTATATGGTGCTCCATGAAACCACTTTTCGTTGTAATCTCCATTAACAGATGTTAAAGGATTTATTTGAGGATTTAATACCAATATGCTTCATACTTGTCCATCTGAAACCACTATGGGTTGCATTTTTGCAATACTGTTTTAATTATCCCTGTATAAATACTGGAAGAAACAGAAGTTAAGGATACATATTATACTATATATATATATATATATATATATATATATATATATATATATATATATATATAGGAACCCTGCATATGGTACATCTGATGACTGGCTGCCCCTTCCCCAACCATTAATTCACAAAACCTAGTTTATGCTACAGAAAAACATGTGATATTATTATTATTATTATTATTATTATTATTATTATGATAGGGTCCTGTTTTGCATAACCCACGTAGAAACAAACTAAAAAAAACAACAACGTGTGATGTCACTGAAATCACAATGCGCATACATTTTTTGATTTGTAAATTAAATACATAGAAAATATATACGTATTACCTTTTCATCAGCCTCCATTAAGCAGTCAGTCTATTGCTGTCCATGTGTATTTGATGTTTTCTAAGTTTTCCAACCCAGTCCAATTCATTTTTAGAAGACGACGTTACTGTGTCTACAAGTCCTTCAAAGTTCTGAGCTGAGATGATTAGAAATTGAAATCTATGGCTTTGCTCCATCTTGTGCCTGATGATAATATTACAACTGTAAGGCGTATATTATAGTACAGAATTCAGGACTAAGTACTATGCATTTATTTATGTAGGCATTTATTAATGTAGTCATTGGATTGTCAAGCTAGAGTTCAAAGCCTGAATCCAGACAGTAGGTCTTCCTTATGATTCATGGCTTTTTCCCCAGCTACTCTACTTTCCATATTTCAAGGACAATTTAGTACATTTATTGACTTCCTATCAAAAACGAGTCTACGGTACGTATGAGATGGTACAATTCTATTGTGGCCTCCACAGTGGAAGAAGACAGCATGTTCCTTGGACAAACCCCTGACACATTTGTTTTCTCTACTGGGTGTCAAGGACGTCTGCTTGGATTGATTGCTCAATATCTTTGGCTGCAGTAACTATTGATCTCTATGACATGCCCTAAGAGTCTGGACATTCTTGTGAAACTATTTTGTGAAATTTACTGTTAAAAAAATTGCGCAATAATTACATTTTCAAGAACATTAGAACTTGTTTGGATGTGGATTCAATTCTCACATTACATTTTAAGATGATATATGACCAGAAAATCATTGCTGCCTCTGGTTGACAAATGTAAAATACTTGCAGACCCTCAGGAGTATACAGTCATATGAAAAAGTTTGGGCACCCCTATAAATGTTAACCTTTTTTCTTTATAACAATTTGGGTTTTTGCAACAGCTATTTCAGTTTCATATATCTAATAACTGATGGACTGAGTAATATTTCTGGATTGAAATGAGGTTTATTGTACTAACAGAAAATGTGCAATCCGCATTTAAACAATATTTGAACGGTGCAAAAGTATGGGCACCTCAACATAAAAGTGACATTAATATTTTGTAGATCCACCTTTTGCAAACATAACAGCCTCTAGTCGCTTCCTGTAGCTTTTAATGAGTTCCTGGATCCTGGATAAAGGTATATTTGACCATTCCTGTTTACAAAACAATTCCAGTTCAGTTAAGTTTGATGGTCGCCGATCATGGACAGCACGCTTCAAATCATCCCACAGATTTTCAATGATATTCAGGTCTGGGGACTGGGATGGCCATTCCAGAACATTGTAATTGTTCCTCTGCATGAATGCCTGAGTAGATTTGGAGCGGTGTTTTGGATCATTGTCTTACTGAAATATCCATCCCCTGCGTAACTTCAACTTAATCACTGATTCTTGCACATTATTGTCAAGAATCTGCTGATACTGAGTTGAATCCATGCGACCCTCAACTTTAACAAGATTCCCGGTGCCGGCATTGGCCACACAGCCCCAAAGCATGATGGAACCTCCACCAAATGTTACTGTGGGTAGCAAGTGGTTTTCTTGGAATGCAGTGTTTTTTTGCCTCCATGTATAACGCCTTTTTGTATGACCAAACAACTCAATCTTTGTTTCATCAGTCCACAGGACCTTCTTCCAAAATGTAACTGGCTTGTCCAAATGTGCTTTTGCATACCTCAGGCGACTCTGTTTGTGGCGTGCTTGCAGAAACGGCTTCTTTCGCATCACTCTCCCATACAGCTTCTCCTTGTGCAACGTGCGCTGTATTGTTGACCAATGCACATTGACACCATCTGCAGCAAGATGAAGCTGCAGGTCTTCGGAGGTGGTCTGTGGATTGTCCTTGACTGTTCTCACCATTCTTCTTCTCTGCCTTTCTGATATTTTTCTTGGCCTGCCACTTCTGGGCTTAACAAGAACTGTTAAACGTCAATTGTCCTCATTAAACACGCACTTCAAACTGAACACAAAACAACAACCTGGGCATTATGATGGCCAGGTATGAAGTAAAGGCGTATACATACTTTTTTTTAAAAGTACAAAACTTTATTAATATAATTCAAAATAGTAAAAACAGGAAGAACCCACATAATGGAGCACAAAAATTCCTTGGTGTCAACCCTCTCAATGGCATATGATCACAATTATACAAATTGATAATCTCACAATGTATCAACAACTACAAAGAATCCGACAATCAACCACAAGGATGGTATCAGTTCTATTGTTGAAGTATATAAATCAAAATAACCAATAATACATCAACTTTGTGTTAGAAGGTAGATAATAGCAATTATAACCACTGACATTCATATTACCGTGGTCCGAGTCGGCCCTCTGCAATAATAACATGTGGACAGACTAGTGCACTCATGCTGTAGCAATCTGCCAGCCAGTAGTGGGGACAATGAAATTCTTATTTAGAGCTTGTAATAATTATATGTCTATATAGCATCGCACTCCACACAGGCATGCAGGCAGCTGCAGCTTCACATACTGACATCCATATGCAGAGATATTACATTCAAAATGCTAAATATCTAACGCAGCAATCAGAGATCATGTCCGTTAGCAACACATTGCAGCTTATGGATGCCAAGAGAAAATAGCATAGATAAAGGGCATAATACCTTGAGAAGGTCACCAGGCCATGTGCTCCACCACCCTTGACGCCGTTTCGCCTTGCTTCTTCAAAAGGGGCGTGTCAGGGTGGGGAGAGGTCCAGATATTTAAGCTAGTGCAGCAGCCAATGAAAGGGGCAGTTTTGAACAAGCCTCCATGAACGCCCCTGTCACATGACGTTGGTGACGTCGGCGCATAGGGCGGTCTCCGCCTACCTTTGTAAAGAGCTTCCTTCCTGACACGCACCGGCCTATGTGAGGCGCACATCAGGAAGTATAAGGAGCGGAGATCGGCGCATGCGCACAGCCAATGCCATGGGACTTAGTACAAATATATAATATAAGCAGAACGCAGCGCAACAGAGAGCCATAAATAAATACCCTGGTATTTTCTATCAACAAGATATTGGGTACATTGTATACATATATATCCTATAGTTTATCAAAAAAGATCTTTAGTATAATGGATATTATTAGGGACACATTGGACCACAGCCATATATACATAACCCATACAATCATAGGAGCAATCTCTATATTATAAAGAGGGTATGTATACAGCTGTATCCAATATGACCCCACCACCACAGTATCAATAACAATACATCAGTATTATCAACGATTAATTTATCCAAGAGACAAATTACACCTCTATCCTATAGTTTATCAAGAAAGATCTTTAGTATAATGGATATTGGAAGGGACACATTGGAACACAGCCATATGTACATAACCCATACAGTCATAAGAGCAATCTCTATATTATAAAGAGGGTATGCACACAGCTGCATCCAATATGAGCCCACCACCACAGTATCAATAACAATACATCTGTATTATCAAAGATTAATTTATCCAGGAGACGAATTACACCAATATTTCTATATTATAGAGTATTAGTTCTACAAAAGAAATCATGAGGGTATCACCATACATAACATCATATTAAATTGACATTATATTATAGTACAATGACACATCTTAATTCTTGTCCCTCTTTCACAGAGCACATGCTGAATCCTGGCTATTTTGATTTATATACTTCAACAATAGAACTGATACCATCCTTGTGGTTGATTGTCGGATTCTATGTAGTTGTTGATACATTGTGAGATTATCAATTTGTATAATTGTAATCATATGCCATTGAGAGGGTAGAGTTGAGCGCGGTTCGTGGTTCGTGGTTCTCCAGTTCTAGGCTCGAGTGATTTTTGGGCTGTTCGAGATCGAACTAGAACTCGAGCTTTTTGCTAAAAGCTCGATAGTTCTAGATACGTTCGAGAACGGTTCTAGCAGCAAAAAGCAGGGCTTTTTACAGCTACAGTGAGCAGGAGCCATCGCTGGCAGCCTGCCACAAGCTGGTAACCAAGATAAACATCGGGTATCCAAGCAAAGCGCTTTGGTTAGTAACCCGATGTTTATCTTAGTTACGTGCAGGAAGCCCACACTTTCCCGCTCAGCTCGCTCCACCCCCTCCTGCCCGCGGCATGTACACATACATACACATACACAAACACACACACACACACACACATCCACCCCCCCCCCCCGCCCGCCCGCCCGCTCGCTCGCTCGCTCGCTCGGCTTACCTGCGGTGATGAAGTCCCGCCATCCCGACCTCAGCGCTGTCACTGTCCTCCATGGCCGCCGCTTGTCACATCACCTATCGCTTCCGACCCGAGACTGACACTGGCGGTGACGTCACGGACCTCTCGCGATACTTGATGTGAAGGCGCCGGTCATTGACCTCAGTGACAGGGGCTGTCAGTGTGCTGGAGATCAGCGCAGGTAATGTACCTCACTGACAGCAGCACTTGTCACCCCCCTGCAGTGACCTGGGCTGACCCATTGATGTTAGCTCAGGTCACTGCACTGCTCTCCCAGCCAATGGGGAACATCCTGCTCTTCATTGACTGGGACAGTGTGCATCGTCATGGCAACCCCTTGGATTACACCAGACCTGGATTTGTTTTTCAATCTAATAAATTGGTTAAAGAGGGAATGTTTTGGGGAGTGTTTTTTCAAATAAAAATGTGTTTGTCGTCTATTTTTTTTTTATTCCTGACTGGGTTGGTGATGTCGGGTATCTGATAGACGCCTGACCTCACCAACCCCAGGGCTTGATGCCAGGTGACATTACACATCTGGTATTAACCCCAAATATTACCCCGTTTGCCACCGCACCAGGGCGCGGGATGAGCTGGGGCGAAGCACCAGGATTGGCGCATCTAATGGATGCGCCACTTCTGGGGCGGCTGCGGCCTGCTATTTTTAGGCTGGGGAGATTCCAATAACCATGGACCTCCCTAGTCTGAGAATATCAGGCCCCAGCTGTCTGCTTTACCTTGGCTGGTGATCCAATTTTGGGGGACCCCTACGTGTTTTTTTTTTAATTATTTATTTAATTTAAAATAACAGCGTGGGGTGCCCTCAGTTTTGGATTACCAGCCAAGGTGAGGTTGCCAGCTGTGGTCTGCAGGCTGCAGCCGTCTGCTTTACCCTAGCTGGCTACAAAACTAGGGGGAACCCTATGTCATTTTTTTTTTCATTTTTTTGGCTAAATACAAAGCTAAGCACCCCTTAGTGCCACATGAAAGGTACCAAAGGGTGTTCCACTTTTTCTCCATTTTTTTCTCCACTTTCTCTCCACTTTTTCTCCACTTTTTCTCCATTTTTTTCTCCACTTATTCTCCACTTTTTCTCCTCTTATTCTCCACTTTTTCTCCACTTTTTCTCCACTTTTTCTCCTCTTATTCTCCACTTTTTCTCCACTTTTTCTCCACTTATTCTCCATTTTTTTCTCCACTTTCTCCACTTTTTCTCCACTTTTTTCTCCACTTTTTCTCCTCTTATGCTCCACTTTTTCTCCTCTTAATCTCCACTTTTTCTCCACTTTTTCTCCACTTTTTCTCCACTTTTTTCTCCACTTTTTCTCCTCTTATGCTCCACTTTTTCTCCACTTTTTCTCCACTTTTTCTCCACTTTTTCTCCACTTTTTCTCCTCTTAATCTCCACTTTTTCTCCTCTTATGCTCCACTTTTTCTCCACTTTTTCTCCACTTTTTCTCCACTTTTTTCTCCACTTTTTCTCCTCTTATGCTCCACTTTTTCTCCACTTTTTCTCCACTTTTTTTCCATTTTTTCTCCACGTTTTCTCCACGTTTTCTCCACTTTTTTCTCCACTTTTTCTCCTCTTATGCTCCACTTTTTCTCCACTTTTTCTCCACTTTTTCTCCTCTTAATCTCCACTTTTTCTCCACTTTTTCTCCACTTTTTCTCCACTTTTTCTCCACTTTTTCTCCACTTTTTTCTCCACTTTTTCTCCACTTTTTCTCCTCTTATGCTCCACTTTTTCTCCACTTTTTCTCCACTTTTTCTCCACTTTTTCTCCTCTTATGCTCCACTTTTTCTCCTCTTATGCTCCACTTTTTCTCCACTTTTTCTCCACTTTTTCTCCTCTTATGCTCCACTTTTTCTCCACTTTTTCTCCACTTTTTTCTCCACTTTTTCTCCTCTTATGCTCCACTTTTTCTCCACTTTTTCTCCACTTTTTCTCCTCTTATGCTCCACTTTTTCTCCACTTTTTCTCCACTTTTTCTCCATTTTTTTCTCCACTTATTCTCCACTTTTTCTCCTCTTATTCTCCACTTTTTCTCCACTTTTTCTCCACTTTTTCTCCTCTTATTCTCCACTTTTTCTCCACTTTTTCTCCACTTTTTCTCCATTTTTTTCTCCACTTTCTCCACTTTTTCTCCACTTTTTTCTCCACTTTTTCTCCTCTTATGCTCCACTTTTTCTCCTCTTAATCTCCACTTTTTCTCCACTTTTTCTCCACTTTTTCTCCACTTTTTTCTCCACTTTTTCTCCTCTTATGCTCCACTTTTTCTCCACTTTTTCTCCACTTTTTCTCCACTTTTTCTCCACTTTTTCTCCACTTTTTCTCCACGTTTTCTCCACTTTTTTCTCCACTTTTTCTCCTCTTATGCTCCACTTTTTCTCCACTTTTTCTCCACTTTTTCTCCATTTTTTTCTCCACTTATTCTCCACTTTTTCTCCTCTTATTCTTCACTTTTTCTCCACTTTTTCTCCACTTTTTCTCCTCTTATTCTCCACTTTTTCTCCACTTTTTCTCCACTTTTTCTCCATTTTTTTCTCCACTTTCTCCACTTTTTCTCCACTTTTTTCTCCACTTTTTCTCCTCTTATGCTCCACTTTTTCTCCTCTTAATCTCCACTTTTTCTCCACTTTTTCTCCACTTTTTCTCCACTTTTTTCTCCACTTTTTCTCCTCTTATGCTCCACTTTTTCTCCACTTTTTCTCCACTTTTTCTCCACTTTTTCTCCTCTTAATCTCCACTTTTTCTCCTCTTATGCTCCACTTTTTCTCCACTTTTTCTCCACTTTTTCTCCACTTTTTCTCCACTTTTTCTCCTCTTATGCTCCACTTTTTCTCCACTTTTTCTCCTCTTAATCTCCACTTTTTCTCCACTTTTTCTCCACTTTTTCTCCTCTTATGCTCCACTTTTTCTCCTCTTAATCTCCACTTTTTCTCCACTTTTTCTCCACTTTTTCTCCACTTTTTTCTCCACTTTTTCTCCTCTTATGCTCCACTTTTTCTCCACTTTTTCTCCACTTTTTCTCCTCTTAATCTCCACTTTTTCTCCTCTTATGCTCCACTTTTTCTCCACTTTTTCTCCACTTTTTCTCCACTTTTTCTCCACTTTTTCTCCTCTTATGCTCCACTTTTTCTCCACTTTTTCTCCTCTTAATCTCCACTTTTTCTCCTCTTATGCTCCACTTTTTCTCCACTTTTTCTCCACTTTTTCTCCTCTTATGCTCCACTTTTTCTCCACTTTTTCTCCACTTTTTCTCCTCTTATGCTCCACTTTTTCTCCACTTTTTCTCCACTTTTTTCTCCACTTTTTCTCCTCCTATGCTCCACTTTTTCTCCACTTTTTCTCCACTTTTTCTCCACTTATGCTCCACTTTTTCTCCACTTTTTCTCCACTTTTTTCTCCACTTTTTCTCCTCTTAATCTCCACTTTTTCTCCACTTTTTCTCCACTTTTTCTCCACTTTTTCTCCACTTTTTCTCCACTTTTTTCTCCACTTTTTCTCCACTTTTTCTCCTCTTATGTTCCACTTATTCTCCACTTTTTCTCCACTTTTTCTCTACTTTTTCTATGGTCGGTCTACCCATTAGCTCTGCCATGAATAGTGTAGCTCTACACCTACTGCACATGTTACTTTATGATTGACATCTCTTTCGTACCAGAGCTGTCTAAGTCTACTCTGACCCCATATTTGTCATTACTATATTGTCCTTGTACTGTATTATGACATTTGTATCATGTGTTTCATTTCTTGCTGTGTTGCAATTTTTTTGCTGCATCCCAATTGTACCTCTACATTGTTCGAGTTTATGTTATTGTTCTCTCACTCTTATGTGATACTGATTATTGTCATTTTTCATGATTACATGCAGATAAGTCCAATCTGACGAAGGCTCAGACCGAAACGTCATTTGTAACTTGTTTTGGACAAAAACATATATGCTTATGAAAAAAAAAATTTCTTAATACGGACCAATAAAGAGTGATTTTGCATTACTATCCGTTGTGACTTACTGACTTAGTCTGGGAGATATAGAGTGCCGAGGTTACTCACTAATTTTATCTATTATTACCTCTGAGCACCTATATACCAGTGAGCAGAGCTTCCTCTACAGTAGTTCTCCTGATTAGGCATGCCCTTACCTCATGAGCAGGGCATTGCAGCTTTGGTAGCAACCATTACGACATGGACTCTGCTGCTGTGGACCCGGGGAGAGTGAGTGCAGATTCATTGCACCCACACTCCTCACATGAAGGGTCCGCACTCCTAGAAAATGGGGGATACGTTCCCTGAGTGTCTCCCCCCCATATTCTAGACGGTCCAGAGTCGTCGTGGGACCCCTTTATTTTTTTTCTTACAGTAAATTGGTGAAAGAGGAAATGTTTTGGGGACTGTTTTTTCAAATAAATTTCTTTTGTCGATTTTTTGTTTTTGTTAGTACTGACAGTTTATGATGTTGGGTATCTAATAGACGCCATGACATCACAAACTGCTGGGCTTGATCTCAGGTGACTTTACAGCTAGTATCAACCCGATTTATTACCCCGTTTGCCACTGCACCAGGGCACGGGATGAGCTGGGGTGAAGCGCCAGGATTGGCGCATCTAGTGGATGCGCCACGTCTGGGGTGCCTGCGGCCTGCTATTTTTAGGCTGTGAAGGCCCAATAACTATGGACCTTCCCACCCTGAGAATACCAGACCACAGCTGTCCGCTTTACCTTGGCTGGTGATCCAATTTGGGGGGTCCCCTACTTTTATTGTGTAATTATTAATATTTATAAAATAATTATAAAAAAGAGCCTGAGGGGACCTCCACATTGGATCCCCAACCACGGTAAAGCTGCCAGCTGTGGTTTTCAGGCTACAGCCGTCTGCTTTACCCTAGCTGGCTATCAAAAATGGGGGGACCCAACGTAATTTTTTTTTTTTAACTATTTTTTAAATAGAAAAAAATAATGGGCTTCCCTGTATTTTGATTGCCAACCAAGGTAACGGCAGGCAGATGGGGGTGGCAACCCATAGCTGTCTGCTTTATCTGCGCTGAGAATCAAAAATACCGCGGAGCGCTACGTCATTTTTTTAAAGATTTATTTTTACAGCACTGTGATGTCCAGCAATCAAAATACAGGGAAGCCCATTTTATTTTTAGTTATTTAAATAAATAATTAAAAAAAATATATGTTAGCTCCCACTGCATTTTTTGTATTGCTAGCTAAGGGTAATCCAAGCAGCTACTGGCTGCTAACCCCCACTGCTTGGTGTTACCTTCACTGGCAATGGAAAATCCAGGGAAGCATTTTTTTTTTTTTTTGCCAAAAAGCTACAAAAAAAAGGACGTGAGCTTCGCCATATTTTTGTATGCTAGCCAGGTATAGCAGGCAGGTGCTGGAAGAGTTGGATACAGCGCCAGAAGATGGCGCTTCTATGAAAATGCCATTTTCTGAGGTGGCTGCAGACTGCAATTCGCAGCAGTGGGGCCCAGAAAGCTCAGGCCAACCGGTGGTGCGGATTCCAATCCCAGCTGCCTAGTTGTACCTGGCTGGACACAAAAATGGGGCAAAGCCTACGTCATTTGTTTTCTAATTATTTCATGAAATTCATGAAATAATAAAAAAAGGGCTTCCCTTTATTTTTGGTTCCCAGCCGGGTACAAATAGGCAACTGGGGGTTGGGGGCAGCCGTACCTGCCTGCTGTACCTGGCTAGCATACAAAAATATGGCGAAGCCACATAATTTTTTCAGGGGGCAAAAAACTTCTGCATACAGTCCTGGATGGAGTATGCTGAGCCTTGTAGTTCTGCAGCTGCTGTCTGTCTGTATGGAGAAGAGCAGACAGCAGCTGCAGAACTACAAGGCTCAGCATACTCCATCCAGGACTGTATGCAGAAGTTTTTTGCCCACCAAAAAAATGACGTGGGCTTCGCCATATTTTTGTATGCTAGCCAGGTACAGCTGGCAGCCACGGGCTGCCTCCAACCCCCAGTTGCCTATTTGTACCCGGCTGGGAACCAAAAATATAGGGAAGCCCGTTTTTTTTAATTATTTCACTTATTTCATGAAATAATTAAAAAACAAATGACGTGGGCTTCGCCCTATTTTTGTGTCCAGCCGGGTACAACTAGGCAGCTGGGGATTGGAATCCGCAGCACAGGTTAGCCCGAGGTTTGTGGGCGCCTCTGCTGCGGATTTCAGTCCGCAGCCGTCCCAGAAAATGGCGCTCTCATAGAAGCGCCATCATCTGGCGCTGTATCCAACTCTTCCAACAGCCCTGGAGCCGGGTGGCTTGTTGGGTAATCATGAGTTAATACTGGCTTTGTTTTACTAGCTAGTATTAAGCCAGAGATTCTTAATGTCAGGCACGTTTGACCCGGCCATTAAGAATCTCCAATAAAGGGTTAAAAAAAGACACCACACAAAGAAAAAATACTTTAATAGAAATAAATACACAGACACATTAGAGACTCCATCTTTATTACCCCTGTCAGCCCTCCACGATCCTGCTCTTCTGTCTTCTTTCTTTCTAGTGTAGTAGTAGTGACGATTGTAGTGAGGGGCATCACTTGGGGCTGGGGAACCTCCATCCTAACTACAATGCTCACTACAATCGGGAAGCAGCGTGCAGCCTTCACTCCGTGAGTGATCACTGCTGGCTGCTAGCGGTAACGCTGACAGACGCGTTACCATAGCAACGGTGCTCCCGGAGCCGCGGTTAGCGGTGACGTCACCGCTAACTGCGTTGCTATGGCAACGGTGATCTCCGTTAATGACCGGCTGTGTCAGCCGGTCCCTAACGGAACGGGGAGTCGACCGTGTGCTAGAGCATGTCGCCGGTACACGGCGATACACATATGTGCACCGTGTACCGGAGAGATGCACTCGCAGGTCCTACATGACGTGTCATAGTCATGTGACCAGTCTGTAGCCAATGAGATAATAGCCACGTGACTGGTCACATGGCTATTTTGACGTCACGATAGGTCCTGCTTCTCTGCTGGCAGTGCAGGTCACCGGGAGGATTCAGCGATCATCGGATGGAATAGCGGCAGGAGACAGAGTGCAGAAGGGATCGCGAGGACCGGTAAGTGTTATGGCAATGTTTATTAACTGTTTGTGTACATTTATAATGCATTTTTATGTGTTTGTGATTGCCTCCCATTATAGCCTATACGTTCGAGTTCGGTTCGTCGAACGTTCGACGAACCGAACTCGAACGGGACCCCCGTTCGGCGAACCGGCCTCGAGCCGAACCGGGACCGGTTCGCTCATCTCTATGAGAGGGTTGACACCAATGAATTTTTGTGCCCCATTATGTGGGTTCTTCCTGTTTTTACTACTACCATTTTCAAAAGAGGAAAAGCTTTGTGACAGCCATGCAGCGCTGCGCCCGTGATCGGTGAGTAGGAAAGAGAGAGGGATTGTGCTGGGGATGCAGGCTGCATGCAGATACATAACATGCGCACATAGCCTTACTGTGAAAAGCCATGCTTTTGGTGATCGAACCGTTATCAAACGGTAACTCGAACTGCCAAACTTGAAGCAAATCGTTCGAGTTCGTCGAACGACTCGAACACCGCCCAAAATCACTCGAATTTGAAATTGGGGAACGGTTCGATTCGAACATCGCTCATCTCTACTGGTTATGTGTTATGTGCAGTTAATTGTTTGGGGATCCAATAAAGTCTTAATATTGTGTCTCCCTCATACTGTGTTGTCTGGGTAGTGTTCCGCCCACGGTTAAGGAGGTCGGGCGTTCAGTTGGGATGAGCCCTGGGCCATGCTGTCTTTCTAAAGGCGGCCGGGCCAGCGGACGAGAGCACCCACTGACCCCCGTGTCTCAACAATTGGTGGCAGCAGTGGGATACTACTCAGCCTGGTTTATCCAGGGGAGCTGCAGAGAACTGGTGTTCTCGGACACTGTCCAGAGCTCAACAACCAGGGAGACTCTTTCTACATGCTACCAATCTAGGACCTGCGGATCCGATTGGCAAGCCATAACCAAACCTGGATTCAGCATCAAATACATGGATTCGGCTGTGAAACCAAGGACTACCTAAGAAAGGAATCCAGCTTGGGACAATCCTGTCATCTGACTACAGACTTTGCAGTCCTCAGACAGCTTCCTAAATCTGGCGTTATTCCATTCTCGGTGGGTGCCCGCCGAAAGCGGGGTGCTGCTGGATTGGAGTAAGTAGCCCTGGAAGCTCTGAGGCACGGACATTCTAATCCCTGGTGAGCCAGCGGAAGGGTGAGACTCTGTTGACTGTTGCATTTGTGTGTTTTGCTGGTTATGTGTTATGTGCCGTTAATTGTTTGGGGATCCAATAAAGTCTTTATATTGTGATTCCCTCATCCTGTGTTGTCTGAGTAGTGTTCCGCCGATGGTTAAGGAGGTCGGGAGTTCAGCTGGGATGAGCCCTGGGCCATGCTGTCTTTCTAAAGGCGGCCGGGCCAGCAGACGAGAGCACCCACTGACCCCCGTGTCTCCACAATCACCGGTGACATTATACACAGGAATTCTGTATATAGTGTACCGGTAATACAGTGATCACCAGTGACTGAATAAACAGGAGATCTGTATATAGGTAACACTGTGATTACCAGTGACATTATGCACAGGAGCTTTGTATATAGTGTGTAGTGTGTACATGTAATACAGTGATCACCAGTGACATTATACACAGGAGCTCTGTATATAGTGTATGTGTGTGTGTGTGTATGTGTGTGTGTGTACATGTAAGACACTGACAATGCTGCCCCGGCCAACATAGAAACAGACGGCCGTGGCTTCGGCACTGCCACTGGTGGAGCTGCCTGGGGTCCCCTGTGATAGCCCAGCCTGGGGCCCGATGTAAAGCACGGGGGGCCCACTAAGGCCTGGGGCCCTATGTGAATCATGAGGGGGTCCACTAAGGTCTGGGGCCTAATGGCAGCCCGGTGGGCCAATGCGACCCTGGTGCTGATATATTCTTCATAATAGACTGTGGAATATTGAAGATCCTAAGCTAGGGAACGAGGGACGGTGGATGAAATGTGAGTTGTGGAAGGAAAGAGGTTATAGATCATGTCCTGAGCCCCCTTTCATTTTTCATTTTCATTTTTAAACTCTTGAGAACAATGAATATCTAAAATTCCTAAAAAATGTTATCCTTCTGATATTGTGTCCACAACAGTTCAGCTGTGTGATCCCCATGAGGAACTGCATATAATGGTGGTCTCATTAGCATTAATGGGAATCTGCCAGCAGATTTTTGGTATGTAAGCTGAAGACGGCATGCTGCAAGGATTAATGCAGAAAATTGAGGGATGCATGTCTTGTCAAGGCCTGATCTGTTGTCTATTTGCTATGTTTCCTTTAGCAGCAGGACCGTTATAATTACTGGACTACAATGTCACGCGCACGGCAGTCCGACACGCCCCCTCCTGTAATTGACACCTCACAGTCAATGTACAATCTTTACTCAGCACCTAGTGTGGGCAGGGACAGCTCTCTCAGCTCTGCTACATAGCTAAATCTAAAAATTCTGATTGTCTCAGAATGGCTGCACCCAGTAATTAAGTGATCCATCATTGGATTCAGGATCTCTTTCCCTACATCATGCTGTTTTCAGATTAGGTAGCAAAAATCTGCTGGCAGATTCCCTTTAAGACACTATGTATAATATGGCTTCAATGGTTTATTTATGACAGGTGTCTGCCGCCGGGAGGAGACAGATCATGCTTCTGAGAACTGTGATATTCCTAATTGAATCAACAGAAGATATAAATATACTCATATTATGCAAGATATTATTCAAATAACACTGTGATTTGTAGCCAACATGTTAAAAGGATACTGGCATTAGGTAACCAAGAAGGACGTTCATATAGCAGTCAGTTCAGAGTAGTTTATACAATGCTACACTCATGAAAACCAAAAGGAGTAGAACTTAAAAGGGTTGTCCAGGCGGGAGCGATTTTAACATTGATAGCCTATACTCAGGATATGTCATAAATGTCTAATCGGTGGGAGTGTAGCACCACCGCTGATCAGCTGTTCCCGGTGTCGCCGGTGGAAGGAAATTTTCATGGATGTGTTACGTGTCCGTCAATAGAAGTTCACGGAATTAGCTTTGCAAAGTACTCCCTGACCTTCTATCATTCCTGCTTGATGTATTTGGTATCCTATGTATCTCCTTTGCTTTTTTTTAATCCCTTTCCCTTTAGGACCTTGCAGAGTTACTCACTCTTTCAGCTGCTTTTAATCAGCATTTCCTTGCTGTCTATATATACATTCTATTCCCCATACTCACTGCTGGTGATAAGTCCCTCAATCTTTAACAAGTCATCAGTCCAAGCAATTGGCTCGCATTCTTCTGGTATAACCTGGTTGTTGTTTACAGTTCCTCTTCCTGAGGCATCTGGAGATAAGTTGTTGTTGTTTTCTTCCCTTGTTTGTTATTCATCTGTCTTCTTTAGAGCTTAGTGGGGTTGACAAAGCGCTCATCCCATCCACTCTGTACCTAGAACCCAGATCAGGGTCAGCCTAGGGCCTAGTATCCAGCTCGACGCCTAGGTGCGGAACCTATCTAGGGCAGTGAGGGAACTCAAGGCCCAGGAAAAGACTTGGTCAGGGGTTACCATCTCTCCCTTCCCTAGACACAGGGAATCTCCCTTTGCTTCTCTGCCGCCATACGCTGGGTACTTCCCTTTACCTAGTGTGACAGAAATGCCCAATAGTGGAGCTGCACAGCAGTATCAATAGAATAGTGGCCATATCTGGGTAATGCAAATTGGCTTCCTATTAATTCAAATAGGGGGCACATATGCAGCACCCACATGCGACCTCTATACAGTTGACGGTGCAGTGAGTAGTTACAGCTGGCGGTGGCACCGAGAACAGCTTATTGGCGCTGATGCGCCCCAACCCATCAATATTAAAGTCCCGTACAAACCGCTTTACTCGTTTCACCTTTTTAAATGCAATTTAAATGATGAATTTTCCCAGCTTCTAAATTCAGTGTTGTAATCTGATCAAGAAAATAATAACATACTGAATTCTACAATTTCATGAGGATGTTTTTCTTCAAAAATTGGAGTAACATGTAGCTGATTAAAGCAGAATAAACACTTTGTAATTTTATTGTTTAAAGTCCAATAAAAGGTGTAGAAAGTGGGAACATAAACGGCTGTGCTCTGTCATCCTTTACGATACAGCACTGTATTTACTAGAGATTTTTTATTACATTGGCACAGCATAAATTGTCTGCTTCATCAGCAGTCTGGGTTATGTCAGGAGATGGAGTTTACTCTGAAGGTCATATTATCTCTGGATAGTTGTCAAGTGAACCTCACCCTATGATACAGTCACCAGTGAAGTTTAAAGTTCACAGTTTGAACTGAAAAGGTTTTCCCTGATTAGTTATTGCAACTTAGCATTAATATCTCATTTGTGCATTAGGATAATAGCTCCGTTAGACACTATGGAGAAGAGGGACAGAAGATGCTGACTCGCTCTAATGGTTAACTCTTCAATAGAAAGAAATACGTCAATGACTAATAGAAACTTTCCAAAGTGAGAGGGGTTCCAAATTCAGTGATTCCTACTATACAAAAAAGGATGATTCCTTCTGATTCCTCCTACTGGGATACCTTTCTACATACAATACAGACCAAAGGTTTAGACACACCTTCTCATTCAAAGAGTTTTCTTTATTTTCATGACTCTGAAAATTGTAGATTCACATTGAAGGCATCAAAACTATGAATTTGGAATAAATGTAGAATGAAATACTTAACAAAAAAGTGTGAAACAACTGAAAATATGTCTTATATTCTAGGTTCTTCAAAGTAGACACCATTTGCTTTGATTACTGCTTTGCACACTCTTGGCATTCTCTTGATGAGCTTCAAGAGGTAGTCACCGGAAATGGTCTTCCAACAGTCTTGAAGGAGTTCCCAGAGATGCTTAGCACTTGTTGGCCCTTTTGCCCTCACTATGCGGTCCAGCTCAATCCAAACCATCTCAATTGGGTTCAGGTCTGGTGACTGTGGAGACCAGGTCATCTGGCGTAGCACCCCATCACTCTCCTTCTTAGTCAAATAGCCCTTACACAGCCTGTAGGTGTGTTTGGGGTCATTGTCCTGTTGAAAAATAAATGATAGTCCAACTAAATGCAAACCGAATGGAACAGCAGGCCACTGCAAGATGCTGTGGTAGCTATGTTGGTTCAGTATGCCTTCAATTTTGAATAAATCCTTAACAGTGTCACCAGCAAATCACCCCCACACCATCACACCTCATGTAGAGTCCATCCGTTCACCTTTTCTGCATCGCACAAAGACACGGTGGATGGATCCAAAGATATCAAATTTGGGCTCATCAGACCAAAGCAGAAATTTCCACTGGTCTAATGTCCATTCCTTGTGTTCTTTAGCCCAAACAAGTCTCTTCTGCTTGTTGCCTGTCTTTACAAGTCTCTTCTGATTGTTGCCTGTCTTTAGCAGTGGTTTCCTACCAGCTATTTTACCATGCAGGCCTGCTGCACAAAGTCTCCTGTTAACAATTGTTCTAGAGATGTGTCTGCTGCTAGAACTCTGTGTGACATTGTCCTGGTCTCTAATCTGAGCTGCTGTTAACCTGCGATTTCTGAGGCTGGTGACTCGGATAAACTTATCCTCCGCAGCAAAGGTGACTCTTGGTCTTCCTTTCCTGGGGTGATCTTCATGTGAGCCAGTTTCTTTGTAGTGTTTGATGGTTTTTGCCACTGCACTTGGGGACACTTTCAAAGTTTTCCCAATTTTTCAGACTGACTGACCTTCATTTCTTAAAGTAATGATGGCCACTCGTTTTTCTTTACTTAGCTGTTTTTTTTCTTGCCATAATACAAATTCTCACAGTCTATTCAGTAGGACTATCAGCTGTGTATCCACCAGACTTCTGCACAGCACAACTGATGGCCCCAACCCCATTTATAAGTCAAGAAATCCCACTTATTAAACCTGACAGGGCACACCTGTGAAGTGAAAACCATTTCTGGTGACTACCTCTTGAAGCCCATCAAGAGAATGCACAGAGCGTGCAAAGCAGTAATCAAAGCAAAAGGTGGCTGCTTTGAAGAACCCAGAATATAAGACATATTTTCAGTTGTTTCACAATTTTTTGTGAAGTATTTCATTCCACATGTGTTAATTCACAGTTTTGATGCCTTCAATGTGAATCTACAATTTTCAGAGTCATGAAAATAAAGAAAACTCTTTGAATGAGAAGGTGTGTCCAAATTTTTGGTCTGTACTGAATATCACATAACAATGTAGATGGTGCTATGTTAGTGTGCAGAATCCATAGTGGAGTATTCTGGTTTAGCAGTTAACACCTAATATTTTTGGTCCATCGGCAACTCAACGCCGCTGCTCCTAGTGTCTGATATCGCATTGATGGTGCAGCTGCCAATCAATGAGAAAATCGGCTCTGCAAGCATCAGAGCCACTACTAGGAATATCAGGGCCCCATACTGGCAAATTTTTTGGATCCCCTTGAGACTCCGCCCAGTCTTCACCCCAGCCCCACCTCCGCTTAGCTCCACCTAATCTCCTCAAACCTTCCACTGTCCATTCTGGAAAAACTCCACTTCTGCACTCCACTCCCTTCCCCCGAGGCCTGAGTAGTCATCATGTGACCAATCATTCATATGCGATTTTCATACTTTGAGTCATGTGATGACGAGCTGCTCTTCCTAATTCTGTCAATGTTCAATGAAAAAGAGAGAAGCAAGAAAAAGAGCTTATTGTCAGATGACCGTTAGTATGGAAATCACATATAAGTGGAGTGGCCATGTGATGACTACTGGAACCAGCAAACAGAGCCGAATCCTGACAGGGAGTATATTACGCGTTGTTAGGATTGGGCATGCTACATAGCTTAATTTTATAAATAAAGTACTTGTCCAGGTTTGAGATGAATGTCTGCAGTCACTTTAGGTGACTGCAGACTTATAAATTCTCACAGCATGCATTCTGCACACATTTAGTATTCTCTAGTGCTGCCAATGGTGAGATTGGATGGTCATATAAGCACAAGTATGCGATTTATATACTTCTGGCCACATTCTGATTAGACGTGTCTGGTCTCACTCAATTAATTTTGATTAATCAAAGCCACGCATGTCTAGTCGGCACGTGATTGCATGTATGTAAAATACTATACTTTTAGTATAGTACTTCTGGTTTTGTTACCTCCCTCTCTCACCGCCGGCAACAGAGAATCCTGACAGTGTGCAGTGTGTGCGCTGTGAGAACTCAGAAGTCTGCAGTCACATAGAGTGACACATAAAGTGACTGCAGACTCATCACAATATTGGAATAGCCCCTTTAATGATCCTAACTTAAAAAAAACATAGTAACCCTTAAATTGGCAGATGACACAATACTTTATTAACATAGCCCTGTATAATGTAATCTTACAAGTTCTGAACTGGTACATTTGTACAGGATCAGGACTTATAACAGCACAGAATACATCAACCAAGAGCCATCAGAAGAACAGAAATACATCACTAGAGCCCCCATCAGTACAGAAACCCAGCATCAAACCCTCATCAGTACAGGAATATATCACAAGCACCACCTGAGGTATAGAAACAAAGCATCATAATATTTATCAGTACAGAAACATATCACCAGAACCATCATAGGCACAGAAACAAAGCATCAAAGCCCTCATCAGTACAGAAATACATCACCAGAACTACCATAGGTACAGAAACAAAGCATCAAAACTCTCATCAGCACAGAACTACATCACCAGAAACAGCATAGGCACAGAAACAAAGCATCAAAATGCTCATCAGTACAGAAATTCATCATCAGAACCACCATAGCTACAGAAATACATCCCCAGAACGCCCATAAACACAGAAACAAAGCATCAAAATACACCGTGTGCAGAATTATTAGGCAAGTTGTATTTTAGAGGATTTTTTATTATTGATTAACAACTATGTTCTCAATCAACCCAAAAGACTCATAAATATCAAAGCTTAATATTTTTGGAAGTTGTTCTGTTTTTTTTTTAGATTTGACTATCTTAGGAGGATATCTGTTTGTGCAGGTAACTATTACTGTGCAGAATTATTAGGCAACTTAATAAAAACCAAAAAAATTAGTGACCAATATAGCCACCTTTCTTAATGATGATACTCAACAGCCTACCATCCATAGATTCTGTCAGTTGCTTGATCTGTTTACGATCAACATTGCATGCAGCAGCCACCACAGCCTCCCAGACACTGTTCCGAGAGGTGTACTGTTTTCCCTCCCTGTAGATCTCACATTTTATGAGGGACCACAGGTTCTCTATGGGGTTCAGATCAGGTTAACAAGGGGGCCATTTCATTATTTTTTCATCTTTTAGACTTTTACTGGCCAGCCACGCTGTGGAGTAGTTGGATGCATGTGATGGAGCAATGTTCTGCATGAAAATCATGTTTTTCTTGAACGATACCAACTTCTTCCTGTACCACTGCTTGAAGAAGTTGTCTTCCAGAAACTGGCTGTAGGTCTGGGAGTTGAGCTTCACTCCATCCTCAACCTGAAAAGGTTCCACAAGTTCAACTTTGATGATACCAGCTCATACCAGTACCCCACCTCCAATTTGCTGGTGTCTGAGTTGGAGTGGAGCTCACTGCCCTTTACTGATCCAGACTCTGGCCCATCCATCTGGCCCATCAAGAGTCACTCTCATTTCATCAGTCCATAAAACCTTTGAAAAATCAGTCTTAAGGTATTTGTTGGCCCAGTCTTGATGTTTTATCTTATGTTTCTTGTTCAAAGGTGGTCATTTTTCAGCCTTCCTTACCTTGGCCATGTCCCTTAGTATGGCACACCTTGTGCTTTTGATACTCCAGTAACGTTGCAGTTCTGAAATATGGCCAAATTGGTAGCAAATGACATCTTGGCAGCTTCATGCTTGATATTCCTCAATTCATGGGCAGTTATTTTGTATCTTTTTTGCCCAACACGCTTCTTGTGACCCTTTTGGCTATTTGCCATGAAATTCTTGATTGTTCGGTGATCACGCTTCAAAAGTTTGGAAATTTTAAGACTGCTGCATCCCTCTGCAAGACATCTCACAATTTTGAACTTTTCTGACCCATTTTGCCAAAGGAAAGGAAGTTGCCTAATAATTAAGCGCACCTAATATAGGGTGTTGATGTCATCACAACACACCCCTCCTCATTACAGAGATGCACATCACCTGATTTACTTAATTGGTAGTAAGCCTATACAGCTTGGAGTAGGACAACATGCATAAAATGTATCATGTGATCAAAATACTCATTTGCCTAATAATTCTGCATATATATATATATATATATTGTGACGTAGCGACCACCAACGTGGTAAATGGTCGCTATATGTCACAGTGGAGAAGGTATCTGCGATATCTAGACGGTAAAGGTTGCTATGGGACTTGTAGTCCACAAAGGCTTCTTGCTACACATAAGGGTCAGGTTCCCTTTAACAATCACAAGGTGCTCTGCAGGGCTGAGATTCACAGACCTCCACCTGTGGGTGTGGCCAGCTTGATATAGGAGACTGGCAATGTGTGTTTGGGGAGAGTGAGAGCAAAGCCGAGAGCTCTGCATGGAGCATCCTGTGTGGAGGTTGAGCACAGGACTCAGATATTCAGACTGAGGTGAGTGCAGCCAGACTAGGGCTGTAAGGCCGAACCTCTCCTGGAGGAGACACAGACCCAGGGGTCTGCAGAGGGCCCTGGGGCCGAGAAGGAACCTCAGCTAGAGGTGTCTGCTACCGGGTGCCAGAGAGAGAAGAAAGTGGTTAAACTCCCACTATGATCTTGTACTAGAGTCTGCTCTGTAAGCTGCAGAGCCGGAAGCCTGGAAAAGCTCCAGGCCTGCGTGGAGCAATTATAAGTTTGTGGACCCTCCTGGAACAGCCAAACTGGGCATCGTAAGACCGTCTCCTACGGCAAGGGGTGCCTGTGTGACGGGGACCCGTATGGACGGTGCATAACCCGGGTCCATTTACATGTACAGCGAGGACAATAAAGCTGTTTTGATCGGACTATTTGAGTCACGGCGTCTTTGTGGTCCTGGGGGACCCCCACCCTGCTACATTATATATATATATATATATATATATATATATATATATTTATTGCATGAACCTAGAACGTCCAGTTTGTCCTTAACAATGGTAAGAAGATACTGGGAGTTGTAGTTATCAGTCATTAACAGACCATATAGAAACCACAGTACTGGAGAGAATTAGTCAGTATCACAAATAATCATTTACATCAGGTACCTTATAGATGATGTTGTCACTGATTGAAGTCTTTCTTTTTCTTTTGTTTATCTTGTCGAGGTGCCATGATGACTTTTCATGGCCAAAGCTTGTCTCTGCAGACTTCCATCTTCTCCACTTTTCTGCAGCAGATTCCGAGACAATGCCTGAAAAATAAGAGTGTCATTATAATGTCCCTGAGTATATAAAAATATTTGCCCTACACTGCACACCTGAATAAATAATTGCCCCTCACTGTGTTCACTGCACAAAATATGACGTACACACAGTCCCTCTTATGGTACGTGCCCTCCACACTGCCCTCTCCTTTCTATACTTGGCCCCTCTTCATACTGTCCTCTACACTGTGTCCCCCCTAGATTGTCAAGTCTCTATACTGTTCTCTGTCATGACACGCCCCCCTTCTCTCCATACTATCCCCTCATTGCTGTGGCCTCACATTATCCCACAATTAAGTCCTTTCTACAAACTACCCCCACCCACACTACCCAGTCATGTCTGCATCCGTCCTGCCCCCACCCTGTCCTGTCTTTATTATGTACCATTTTTCTCATTTCATACAGTCTCATAACGACCTCCGTAGTCATTCCTCCTTGCTTCCAACACTATGTCTGCACTCATCTCCCCTCCTCGTACTGTGTCCGCTTCCATCTGTCACGCTCTCCGGGTCCCCTGCTCTGCTCCCCGGCTCACCTGCCACGCTCCCCGGCTTCCCTGCTTCTCTCCCCGGTCTCCAGCCTCCATTGCCTGCGGTCTCCAGGCGGCCCGGTCCCCGCTCCCGGCGCCCGTCGGCTACTCAGCCCCAGCCCGGCTCTCCTGCTTCCTGCTCACCGCTCCCTGCCCTGGCTTCTGGCACCCGGGCCTCGCGCATGCGCATTAGGGCGCGCGCGCGGTCATTGACCCTTTCTTAAAGGGCCAGCGTCCACTGACAGGAAATTGAACACACAGGTACAGGGTATAAAGGGGTTTAGTGTCCAAGTGGGCGGGGCCTGTTCTTCGTGTTTCCTAAGCTAGGAGTCAGGTCTCCTTGTGTCTCTGTGCCATACTTACCTATCTCTCTTCTAGAGCCGCTCCTGCCTCGCCATCCGGTCCTGCCGATTCCCGAACGCTGACCATCTGCCATCCCGTCAGTCCGTTCCATCTCTGATCCCTGTGGTGACCCGTCCTCTCGCTCCATCGGTTCCGGACTCTGCCTGACAACATCTCGGCCTCCGAACCTGAGCTCCGTCACCCGGACTACCATCAGTGACTCCGTGGTCCCAGGGACTTCTCCATTCCACTCTTGTGCACGGACTGTCCTGCTACCCGTAGTGCTCCGGCTACTGGACCCCTTGCCTTCATCAAGGAGTTCGGCCCAGTGGATCCACCTCCTGGGTCTGCCCGTCCACCTGGCCCTAACACCATCCCCCTCACTCCTCATGCTGTGTCCAACTCCATCCCCTCTCATGCTGTGTCTGCACCCATCACTCCCTCACTTCTCATACTGTGTCCACACTCATCGCCCTCACTCCTCATACTGTGTCCACACCTATCCGCTACTCATTCCTCGTACTATCAGCACCCATCTTATCTCACTTCCCATACAGTGTCCGCACCCATCCCCCTCACTCCTCAGTGTGTCCACACCCATCCCCCCTCTCTCACCTCATACTTTGTCTGCACCCATCCCCCTCACTCCTCATAGTGTGTCTGCAACCATCCCCCTCACTTCCCATAATGTCTGCACCCTTCCCCTTCTCCTCATGCTTTGTCCACATCCATTCCCCTACTCTCCCAATGCTATGTCTGTACCCATCTCCCCTCCTTATACTGGGTCCGCACCCTTCCCTCTCTCACTCCTTATAGTGTGTCCACGCCAATCCCCTTTCACTCCTAACTGTGTCTGCACCCATCCCTTCTCATTTCTCATACTATGTCTACACCCATCTCCCCTCTCTCCCAATGCTATGTCCACACTCATTCCCCTCCTCATACTGTGTCCGCACCCATTCCCCCTCCCTCCTCATACTGTGTCTGCACCCATCCCCCTTCCTTATACTATGTCTGCACCCATCCCCCTCACTTTTCATACTGTGTCCACACCCATTTGCCTTCACTTCCTTCCCATACTATGTCCGCATTACCGCACCCATCCCCCTCACGTTTAACACGGTGTCCACACCCATCCTACCCTCAAGCTCCCCATATTGTGTCTTTAAATTTAACCCATGGCTCCCCATGCTCCCCTCCATTTGGTCCCAATACTGTGTGTGCACTTATGACCCCCTTGTTCCCCATGCTTGGTTCTCAAATGGCCCCCATTTGCTCTACATAAATACCCCCTCCCCCCATCCCCTAATTACAATCAATCTTTTGTGCCTTTAGCTCCATTGGAGCATTTTCCACCAGCTGTGTGCATACCTTTGTGGTGCCGAGCAGTGAAGTCAACAGCGTGATCAGCCGACCCGATCACACAGCTGACGTCGCCGGGTCAGGGCTTGTACAGATGCTAGCACAGCTGATCCCTGGGAGCCGGAGATGCAGATTCTGTGAGCCGCTGTCAGTTTGACAGCGGCTTAGAGAACGTCTGACTCCCATGCAGCCTGGGAGACACCCGTATCAGGCACCCCCCTGCCAGCTGTGCCCACCTTCCTCCTCAACATATGGCTCTGCTCCTTGCCCCCTGCCCCTTGGACCCGGTAAGTTGAAGAATGAAAGAGATATTCCAAAAATTGTCCCTTAAAAAAGTCACAGTTTTTGACAGGAGTCATCCTGCATGAGATTTGCTATTTGATGCAGATGAGTAACTCATCCGCTGTACGGAGTTTATTGCCCATATTCATAAACTGTAAAATAGCATGGCAGCGTTAAGCTTACGAAAATGAAAAGACTGAAGACAGAGAGTTGATGCAACATTGTGCCCTTTTGCTGCTGATGGGGATTGAGATGGAGTGATGTCTTTTAAGGATAATATTAGCAATGGGTGAATAGTAGTGTTGAGTGGAACCGGACTGTAAACGGTTTCAGCGCTATCTCCGGGCCGGACCCGGGCACAGGATTCCGGGTGCACAATCTGGAATTGGCAATTAATGAAAAAAAACAATAAATAAATGAGTGTTTCATACTTACCGAGACTCGGTGTCATGACGGCATACTGCTTCTGGGTCGCGCTTTCACTTCCTGTGCTGTGCACGCAATCACACAGCTTTCCGTGTTTTCCCCGCCCACCGGCCGTCCTCTCAACTGTGATTGGTTGCAGGCTGACGCGCCCCCCAGCCTGTGACAGTCTCTGCCGTGGTCATCGCTTATCGCGGCTCAGTAATAGGCTGCACTCAGAGCGGGCAGCCGTGCTCTATAGCTGCTCGCTCTGACATGTAGCAGAGCTGGATGTATCGGCGTGAGACTTCTCCTGTGGATTACGTCGGAGCTGCATGGTGTTGGGGGGTTAATAAAGAGGTGAAGCAGGGAGTGTTTTGTACTTTATTTCAAATAAAGGATTGTTCTCTGTGTTTATTTACTGTCACTTACAGGTTTGTGTGATGCAGGTATCTGATAGACGCCTGTGCCATCACAAACCTAGGGTTTAGTACCAGCCGTGCGCTATTAACCCCTGCTATTACCCCGACTGGCACCGCATCCCACCTCCAGGAAGAACCGGTATCGCACACCGGTATGGTCACATCTAATAGATGCGGCACTACTGGGCAGCTGCGGGCTGAGGATATACCAGCCTCCCGCCGGCGTTATCATGGCTGGGGATGAAATTAGGGGGAACCACACATCGTTTTTTTTTTTAATTATTTATTTAAAAAAAAAACAAAAAAACAAGCATTGTTTTCTACGCCTCAGTCACACTGAGAAACTCTCGCGAGTCTGACATCGCAGAACAGCTGCACACCACTGACAGGAGCTAGCATGTGTTTCTAGGTATATGCACGCTCATGTTCAGACAGCAGCAGGCTGTGCCGAGTGATATCAGACCCGCACTAGTCTGACAGCGCATCACCGGCACTGCTGCCCACTTCTGACAGGAGTGTGCATGTGTTTCTAGGTACATGCACGCTCATGTTCAGACAACAGCAGGCTGTGGCGGGTGATGTCAGACCTGCACGAGTCTGACAGCGCATCACTGCTACTGTTGCATACTTCTGACAGGAGTAAAAAAAAAAAAGTTCTGCCAGCAGGTGGAAATTTGGTGCTGAAAGCTGGTGCAGACAATTTCAGCACCAAATGTGCATCTCCTGGCGAAAAAATGTGGCAAAAAAATTGCATCAAAACACCGCATTTTTTTTGCCAGAAGATGTAGTTTGGATGCAGGAATATGGTGTAAAAATCTCAGCATCAAATTTGTATCCCTTGGCCCCCAAAAATAAAAAAAAAACAAAAAAATTCTTCAAGCAGGTAGAAATTTGGTGCTGAAAGCTGGTGCAGATGATTTCAGCACCAAATGTGCACCTCCTGGCAAAAAAAGTGGCAAAAATCGCGGAAAAATAACTGTGGCAAAAACCGCGGCAAAGAAATTCCGCCACAACACCGTGTTCTTTTTGCCAGGAGGTGTAGATTGGATGCAGGAATATGATATAAAAATTTCAGCACAAAATCTGCATCTCTTGGCCAAAAAACTGTGATTTTTCTGCTAGGATATTCAGGTCTGTGAACTCAGTGACCTCCACCTGAGGTCAGGTTACCTGCGATCACAGATGAAGGACCGTGGGAACTTCCAGCTGTGACCGCAAATGACCTGAGTGACGTCACTGCTCATTGTGCAGCTCATTCATTCTCTGGAGATCACAGGGAGCGGTCGGTCATGCCGCTCTCTTTGATATTCAGATGTAGCAGAGATGAAGCGGCGTGGGACTTCTCCTGTGGATTACACTGGAGCTGCAGGGTGTTTGGGGATAATAAAGAGGTGAAGCAGGGTGTGTTTTGTATTTTATTCCAAGTAAAGGATTGTTCTCTGTGTCTGTGTTTATTTACTGTCATTTACAGGTTTCTGTGATGCAGGTATCTGATAGACGCCTGTGCTATCACACAACCTAGGGTTTAGTAGCAGCCATGCGCTGCTATTAACCCCTGCTATTACCCTGACTGGCACCGCATCACGGCTGCTGGAAGAGCCAGTAATGCACACCGGTATGGTCACATCTAATAGATGCGGCATTACCGGGCGGCTGCGGGCTGAGGATATACCAGCCCCCAGCCGGCGTTATCTTGGCTGGGGATGAAAATAGGGGGAACCGCACGTCGTTTTTTTTTTTACTTTCACCGGAATCACACATGCGAGGGCCTCACACGAGTCTGCCATGGCAGCACCCGGCAGCCTCGCACATGTGACTCTAGGCACTGTATACACAGCACAGATACAGTGCGATGGCTGGGGCTGCAGCTGCACGCTATAACTGTGCTGCCGAGTGTTTACCACCGTGAACTGACCGACAGACTGCACTGCTTTCCCCACCCAACGGTCATCCTGGCGCCTGAGATTGGTTGTAGTTAGCTGACACGCTGCCACTCAGGGTGGAGGCGTGTCTGACTGCAACCAACATGCGCCGGTGGAGAAAACAATGAATATTGAATTGTCGGCTCCGGAAGGTAACAGCGTGACCCGGAAGGAGTGTGCCGCCATGACAGCCCATTGGTGAGTATGCCGCGCTCGCTACTAGCCCTCTAGCCCCTCCACAAACGTTTTAAACCTCCGGATTCTGGTCCCCATTGACTTATATGGGCACCGGATTCCGGAGCCGATCAGACTCTTTTTTTAAATCTGGCAGTGATCCACCAGTTCCGGATTATTGACCGTCCGATCAGCTCTAGTGAATAGTCAAATATTCGGGTTTCGATATCTATTATTCGTGTATTCATACGAAATAATGAACCTAATGCAAGTCAACCGGAAACTCAAATAATTTTCTGGAGGACCTTGGAAGTATTTCTGAGAGGGCTGTAAAAATGCTGCAATTGATGGGAACAGCATGGGGAAGATGCCTGGATGCATTTCTGACAGCTGGTTTCTAGGAATAATGTTGTCAGAGTATTATGGGGATTAAAGCAGGAGAATTTTTACACTTACTGAGTTTATCCATGGGTTTCACAATGCTTCCAGGTCCAGTCATTAACGTTAATGAATATGCACTTCTTCTCCCCCACACCCTTTGTAACAATGTCTGTGATTGGTTGCAGTCCTGCTTCCCCCACCCACCCTATGTGCTGGCATCAGTGATTAGGTGCCCTCACACTAGCTGTATGGGTCAGAGTACTATTGGTATTAAAGCAGGAGAATTATACTTAGTGAGATTCCCAGCGGCTGTCACACTACAACTGGGTCCGCTCATTAGATTTCATACATATGCACTGCTTCCCCTGCCCACCCTCTCTGACGGTGTCTGTGATTGGCTGCAGTCAGACTGCCGGTGTGCCGGCGTATCTGATTGGTTGCCCTCACAGTAGCTGTCTAGGTCCCTTAATGGATCGTAAAAATAAATAAATAAAAAAAGTGTCACAGGGTCCCCCGTATATAGATACCCAGCACCGAAAAATACAAACGGCTACAGGCTGCAGCCCCACCTGTGTGATTTATCTTGGCTGTATATCAAAATACAAGGGACCCCATAGTTTTTTTTTCTTTGAATTATTTAAATAAATCATTTAAAAAAAATGTCGTGGTAGAGATCCTGTATACTTTTACCTGTATGTCCAGTTCCTGTTCAGGTTTGTCATCTCAATAAAGCTTGTTGAAAGGTTGCAGAGCAGCCAATCAGCATGCTTTTCCAATGTGGACACTTCTGGCCCCATCACAGTCATGTCAAGTATTGGCATAGCTGTAATTGGCTAGGGATATCACTATAAAAAAACTAAAAAATAAAAATGACGTGAGCTCCTGTCCAATTTGATAGCCACTGCAGGTAAAATAACAGCTACAGCAGCAACTGGACATCAAAATAGTGGGGAGCTTAAATAAATAATTAAAAGAAAGCATGGGGCTCCCCATTTTTTTGATAACCAGCCACAGTAAAGCAGACAGGTGGGGGCTGGTATTATCAGGATGGGAGGAGCCATGGATATTGGCCTCCCAGCCTTAAATTACCGACCCGCAGCCACCCAGAATTGCCGCATCCATTAGATGCAACAATTCTGGCACTTTACCAAGTGCATTCTGAATGCCCTGGTGTGGTGGCAATCGGGGTAATATAAGGGGTTAATAACAACTGTGATTTGTCAGCTGTCATCAAGCTCTGGATTAGTATGAGACGCCTTCATTACTAATCCTGTAAGTGAAAAGAAATAAAGCACAAACACTGAAAAAATCCTTTATATTGAAATAAAATACACACACATTCTTTCACCCCTTTATTAACCCCAAATGCCCTGCAAACAAATGTGGACAGGAAATAAACTTAAAAAAATTACGTGTGCTTATTTTTGATAACCAGTGCAGGTATAGCAGATAACTGTGGACTGCAACCCTCATCTGTCTATTTCATCTTGGCTGGTAATCAAAAATAGATGTAATCCCACGCCGTTTTTAAAATTATTTAAATAAATTATTAGAAAAACAGCATGGGCACCACCCTATTTTTCATGACCAGCCAAGATAAAAGCAGACAGCTGTGGACTGGTATTTTCAGGCTGAGAAGGGCTATGGTTATATGGGCCCTCCCAGACTAGAAATTGAAGCCCCGACCCCTCCTGAAGTGGCACATCCATTAGATGCGCTAATTCTGGCACTCTGCCCAGCTCTTCACGATTGCCCTGGTACTGTGGCAATCGGGGTAATACTTTTGGGGTTGATGTACAGGCATTTTCCCTAAGCATTAAAGTTTGTTGTTTGGCAGCTCTGGAACTGAGCATTTCTGGCTGCTTGCTGCCACCACCAATATCGAGAACAGCTGATAGCCAGGGATGCAGGTTGTCGGACCCTGGCCGATCAGACATTGATGACCTATCCTAAGGATAGACCATCAATGTAAAAGTAGTAGATAACATCTTTCAGTAAAGAAAACGCCAAAGAACATGGATTAAGTATTGTACAGACTTTGGTAGCAAAAGAAGTTATCCCTTGTAGGTATGTGACCTGGAAGGCGAAAACTGTCACAATTGTTGCCAGGGGTGTCTCTGTTTTCTTTTTAGAAAGACATTCACAAGCTTTTTGTATTAGGCAGGCTTCTCACTTGCGATTAACTCGCACGAGTGTTAAGCGAGAATTTCTCGCATTGCACTCAGACCCATGTTAATCAATGAGGCAGCTCCCATCTGCTATTTTTTTCTCAGTCCAAATCGGACTGAGAAAAAAAATCGCAGCATGCTGCGTTTTGGTGAGTTTCTCGCGCGAGTCTCTCCAATGCAACTCTATGGGAGCGGGTAAATAAACGGATTTCACACAGACGGCACACACACCATCCTAGTGACATCCGTTTTTCTAAATACATTTACCGCATGTTTCAGTAAACACTGGAAATGAGTGAGGTCTCACAATGTCGGTCAATCTCTATCTCTGTCAGTCGGTCTCTCCCTCTCGGTTTCTATTCTCTCTCTGTCGGTCGGTCGGTCGGTCTCTCCCTCTGTCTCTAGTTCTCTCTCTGTCCATGTCGGTCTATACCTCACCCACACTTTCTCATACTCACTGATCCCCGATCACCGGCGCTGCGCTGCACAGCATTCACACTGCTCGGGCGGCTTCTCCTCCTTTGAAAAAGCCGGCCACTCATTAATCCATCTTGTTACGCTCACCGAGGAGGGGCGAGCGTCCGGAGGTGGACCCACTGGACCGTGCACCGGACTCCCCTGAGAAGGCGACCAGCAGCGAACCCCTATACAGGGACTGTGCGGAGCCTCCCCAGGAGGCCTAAATGCACGGCAGCCAGAAACCGGTAGTAGGAGTCTCTGTAGGGCCAGGTGTAGCAAGGTTGTGACGTCCACAGCCGGCAGGACACGGAAACTGCACCGGAAATGTTCACAGCAGGTGACGTTCGCCGCAGGTATGGCACGGATAATGTCCACGGCAGGTAGGGCACGGTGACATCCACTGTTGGTATGAGCGGTGACGTCCACAGCAGGTACGGCACAGATAATGTCCACGGTAGGTAGGGCACGGTGACATCCTCTGTCAGTATGAGCGGTGACGTCCCCAGCCGGAATGGTACGGATGGCACTACGGTGAGGCAAGGGATTAGAACCAGGTATCAAAGCACAAAAAACAGATAACAGCACAAGGGGTCTGGACACTGGCAGGGCTCTAATGGAAGCGTTGCTCGGGCGCCTGCTGCTGGGGGAGGTGAACCTAAATACCTATTAGGTAACAGGTGACCTCTGAGGTCACTTCCAGAAAATGGGGCATACCGCTTTAAGAAAGGGGGATTGGCCTCGCGCGCAGCCTAGAGTCACTTACTGCAGCCCTGTGTAAGGAAGGGAGACAGGAAGAGGCTGCAGCATGCCTGGGAGCAGGAGCAACGTCTGCAGAGCCATGGGACCGGTAAGAGGAAGGCCGTTGCTGCCTGGGGCTATGACTGGGAGTGCTAGTGGGAGCCATGCTGGGACTGGGCACATGTGAGGGAGCGCGCCCCCCACGGGGTCTGGTGGGACCAGGCGCTACACATCTCGTATTCCCTACTTTCCCCGCCCACCGGCGCCTATGATTGGTTGCAGTTAGACACGCCCCCACGATGAGTGACAGCTGTTTCACTGCAACCAATCACAGCTGCCGGTGGGCGGGTCTATATCATGAAGTAAAATAAATAAAGAAATAATAAAAAAAACGGCGTGCGGTCCCTCCCAATTTTGAGACCAGCCATAGTAAAGCCACACGGCTGAAGGCTGGTATTCTCAGGATGGGGAGCTCCACGTTATGGGGAGCCCCCCCACCGTAAAAATATCAGCCTGCAGCCACCCAGAATTGCCGCATCCATTCGATGCGACAGTCCCGGGACTGTATCCGGCTCATCCCGAATTGCCCTGGTGCGGTGGCAATCGAGGTAATAAGGAGTTAATGGCAGCAGCCCATAGCTGCCACTAAGTCCTAGGTTAATCATGGCAGATATCTCCACATTATACCTTCCATTAACCTGTTAGTTAAAGAAAATAAACACACACATCCTAAAAATCCTTTATTTGTACTAAATGACAAAAAACAACAAACTCTTTCACCATTTTATTAAAGTCCCCAAATACCCCTCCAGGTCCGACGTAATCCACAGAGGTCCCACGACGCTTTTAGCTCTGCTACATCGGAAGCTGACAGAGAGCGGTCACAGACCACGACCGCTCTCTGTGAGCTCCCCGCAGCGACTGAAGTGAGTCACGCTATCAGCGATGACGTCACTCAGGTTATCCGCGGCCACAGATCTCAGCAGGAAGACTTCAGCTGCGGCCGCGGATAACCTCAGCGACAGCACCACTGATAGCGCTGATCACTCCAGTCACTCAGGGGATTTGTGGTCACCGGTGACACCTTCACCGGTGACCGAAAATCAGGCCATACCACACAGACAGTGCCGCGGGATGACAATGAAGTCGGGTGAAGTAAATCAGACTTCATTCTGATTGCGCGGCTCTGTCTGTGTCTACTGTCAGCGATCATTCAGCTCTGCTACATGGGTCTGTCTGTGTCTGCTGTCAGCGGCCCTGTAGCAGAGCTGAATGGCAGATGACATAGCTGTTGAGAATAAAAACGGGTCCGATACACAATAAACACAGATTAAACATGGACTACAATCAATTAAAAAATCACAGAATCGCATTGCTGTTGCATTGCACACTGATCATAACGTGAACAGCGCTCATGCAACTTTCTAGCATGAGACTCGGACCGATTTTACACATATGAGGCCTCTTCTCCACTAGCGTTTTTTAAATCACAGCGATACTCGGCTCAAAATGTGAGTCGAGTGTCCTGCGTGTGATCTGCGTGTGATATGCGTACAATGTGTGTTTTTTTCCTCACATAGCATCCGTATGACATGTTAGCGTCATGCGGGTGCTATGTGAGTTTTTAGGTAAGCAGTGTAGGGCTGGCTACGGGAGAAATCTCCTGTAAAACCAGTCCTGGCCGGGGTTACCTGCACTCAGCTCCAGAGCTGTAATCTGAGCTCCAGCGTCTCCCTGATCTGTTTGCAGCTGTGCTGACCTGAACAGCAGTCGCCGGGGAATCCATCACTCGGCGCTCGCTGTTCAGGCTGCACTCTGGAGCTCAGGGGACAGCTCCGGGGTTCAGTGCAGGTAACCGCGGCCAGGACTGGTTTTACAGGAGATTTCTCCGGTAGCCAGTCTCACGCGTTATGCAAGTGTCAGGATCCGTGTGACATGCGCATGCCACACGGATTCTGACTTGCATGAGGGTGAGAGAGCTGAGAATCGCATCAAATCGCAGGATGCTGCGATTTCATGGAGAGCCTGTGTAGAGTCCTTAAAAAACGGGGAAATGGAGACAGCCTCATTAGAAACCATTTGCAAGATTGCAATCCGTTTCTCAATGCGAGGAAATTTGCAGGACAAAAACGCTAGTGGAGAAGAGGCCTCAGTGTGTTTCTAGCCTTAGGGAGGAAGCCCAACCAGAGGAGAAGTTGAATTAAGAGTGAGTAGATGAGTGAAAACCAGGTAGAAACTGAGATGAGAAACTATAATGCTGCCCCCTTAGGCCGGAGTCACACTTGCGAGAGACTCGCGCGAGTCTTGCAGCGCATAACCCGTCATGGCCGCACGCTCTCCGGACAGGAGTGTCTCGGCTGCATAGAAATACATACAGCCGATCTGCTCCTGTCAGGAGAGTGCATGGCCATGCCGGGTGATGTGATACGAGACTCGCGCGAGTCTATCGCAAGTGGGACTCCAGCCTTAGACTGAGCCTATGACTGAGTAAGACAGCACAAGTTGTAGAGATGGTGAGCATAAATGTAAAGCTCAGTTTATTTAATATAAGTGCATGTAAATGTAAAAAATTGCATTTTATAAGACCTTTTAAAAATAAAAAACCTATATAACAATGAAAAACAGCATAAAAACAACCTCTACTCAAAATATTGTGTTTTGCAAAGTGTGCACAGTACCAATATTCCAAACTGTACTATTGAAAAATGAGATTTTTGGCAAAAAATTGCAACTTTTAAAAATAATCCTGCCATTTTTTTTTTCTTTTTAATATTTGGTTGTTATTTCTTCTGTATATTCTTCCTTGACTGCTGCACTCAAGCCTATGGGCCTAGGTTGGTCTTATAGGAAATCCTGCCCTGTTTATTGCTGGAGATGGGATGCAGAGGTTTCTAAAGCAGTAGCAGATGAATTAATAGTTTTTTTTAGCAAGGAAAATGTCCAAGAGGTTCTCTACAGCTCTTGTTTCCATTGTTTCATAACAAGTCTGAAACCATTGTGGAGAGTTAGATAGAATTATAACCGCCTCTCAAAAAATATAGAAACTATTTGGAACAATAGCGCAATACTATTTTTAACATGAAGGAGTCCATGTCACCACACTACAAGTGTCTTGGTGAAGAAAACTTAGAAATTTTAGGTCCACGGACAAGAAATTCCCCAGTTTTCAAAGCCATTGTGATCCTTTGGTCAATCTTCAAAAAGTAGTTGGACAAACATAAATAAAGAAATTGTGAAAAACTTTCAAGAACTGATTAGACAAGAATGGATTGTCGTCAGGATTTGGCCCAGAAACTAATATCCAGCATGTCTGGGTGAATTAAAGATGTCATGAAAAATAAGGGTCAACGCACTCTAATTTTTGAGTCTTAAGGCTAAGACCCCACTTTGCGGTCACCTACTTGCAGTTCTAAATGCACGTTTTGGCCTTAATTGTTTTGACCAAAGTTGCCTTTTTCAGAAATTTAGCGCTGAAAATGCATGCGTATTTACCGCGTTTTAGATGCTTTTTCAGCGCTTCATACCTGCTTTTTCACCTGCGTTCTGACAGAGGAGTTTTGAACATCAAGACACTGCTAAATAAAGTTTAATCTGTCAAACACAATGAAAAAAAAGAGAAAAAAAGGAACACAGATTTTTAGAAATAATAAAGAAAATAGAAATATTGAATAAAATTATAGCGGTAATATACTATTTATTGCAAAAATAGCAATAAATTATTATTATTTTTTAATTAAATTATTGGACTATGTGTGTGTGTAAAGGGACATATGAAATTATTATTTTAATGTCCAAAAAGCATTCGTTTTGGCAATCCAAAATGCATGTTTTCTGCACATAAAAAGCAGGTAAAACGCAGGAATTTGAAGGAATCTTGGTTTTTGCCATTTCTCATTGACTTCAATGTTAGCAAAATACACCCAAAATGGCAAAAACAACTGACATGCTGCTTCTTTGAACGCATGGTTTTTGCCACAAAATATGCAAATTAAACGCAGCGTTTAGAAATGCAAAGTGCAGTCTAGAAATCTCCATTTTCCATAGACTTTGCTGTAAAATCAAAACGCATGCCTTTTGGCATGAAAAAAGTGCTTCTCAAAACGGACCTAAAAAGCACCTAAAACGCAGGTGGAACGCAAGGTGCGGTCTTAGCCTTAGTGTTACGAATCGACGCCGCCATAGCCGCAAACAGCCTGCTGCGGTTCCTGTTGCGCCCAGGCGCCGGCTGCCGTTTTTGGCCGTGCCTCGGGTCGTCCAGCTGGCTGCTTTTTCCTCCACGTCTAAGTGTGGAGAAGTGGCTAGTGCGCATGCGCGCCCCGATTTACCCCAGCCAGAATCTAATTCTAGTGTTTCGCCTCATGAGCATGCTCAGCCTGATAGTGCCAATTCTGAGGCTAAGTCCTTGGTTCAGGCTACTGAGCATGCTCCTACAATTAGTGCGAAAAGCCTCTTTGCACAGGTACTTTGACATCGTGCCATGTCTAAGTCCTGTGTTGTGCCTACTGAGCATGCTCAGGCAGATAGTCTGATTATCGAGACTTTTGTTCAGGCTACTGAGCATGCTCAGGCACTTAGTGCATTAGAGGTTAGGTCCGGTAAGGACCTCACTGAGCATGTCCGTGATGTGGCAAGTCCTGATAGGGCAGAGGGTGTCAGGTGTTCTGATGATGTGGCCACTCCGGCCTGGCTCGCAGAGGCCCGCCCCTAGGATCTGGCACCTCACCATTGGTCGTCAGATGATGACTGGTGAGGTGTTTGGGGCGTGGCTGCCATGAGCTCATCAATGACATGGCGGTTCCGGATAGGCCACTGGTGACGTCACTGATGACATGGCACTCTGCTATTGGACCTTGGTGGTTCCACCCTGGGTTTGGGGCAGACCCAGGTTATAAAAGGGGCTGGAGATAACATGGAGGCACGCAGTCTTCACTTAGAGTTCATGGTGGCATAACCCTTGTTGGAAGCGGTAGGTAGGGCTAGGCGAACGGTGCCTGTCACGCCAAGATTCGTGGCTCAGCACATCAGGGTCAGGCGCCGTGCTTCCTTGCTGCTGTTCCAGTAGTGCTATAGCAGTCCAGTGGCATTAACTGGACTGCGGTTGCTGCGTTACTTGTCCGTTTATGTCTCCAACGCACATGGACAGCATACCTGCTGTGTCACCTGTCCAAGAGTGCCCTCTACGCACACGGACAGCATACCTGCTGCGCCAAAGGTCTGGTTGTGCCCTCTACGCGCACGGACAGCGTATTCCAGGACCCCTGTGGAGTTAACAGGGTGTTCCTGGATTGGGTGTGTGAACCCTATTTCCCTCCACGGCTTCCAAGTCAAATGCTACTGGTGTGACTACCTGGTCTGACGTGTCCTTCACACACGTGGCCAGTCGAGTGGTGACCAGAAATGCTAAACAGAGGACCGTTCGGCCTGACGTGTCTTACACACCTTGCCGACAGGGCGCTGTCGCAGCAGTCTTCTTGGTCAACGCTACCTGGTCACCACAATGCCTGACGTGTTCCTTTCACATTCACACGTGGTCGGAGTAGCGCCCGCTCCACCGAAACGCTAACTGGGTTGTTGTCCAGTCTGACGTGTCCTTACACACGTGACCGGTTCCCAGGTTTCCTGGGTTATCTGAGTCATCAGCTCTTTAGTCTCTGCCTAACCCACAGAGTGCCAGCAGCTCCATTACCATCTGGAGCATGGTGGGCCTCGACTGGCGATTGGGATATATACCCCCTGGCCCTAATCTGCCGGTCCCCCCGTAACACTTAGTCTCAAAACTTTTGGCTGTGACTGTAGTTACACCAGATGATTGTCTTAAAATGATATCACAAATACAGCAAGATATCTTGATTGGGAAAAGTGTAACTTGCCACAACAAAATCCATTGAACATGCATAGTTGAGTGTTACCTTTCTACATTGTGATGTATTTTTGTGTGTTAGTTTAAGAAATGACTCAAATATCACACAAGATAGCACAATATTCTTGGTGCTTTTAAGTATTCCTAAGTAATACAGTATATGTGGTGGTTGCAAAACGTAATGTTATCATTTAATATGTGAATGTTACTCTACTGAGGTTTGAGACAGAGTGATACTCCACAAGTCCACCAAGAATCAGGTTACACTCAAGGCAACTGCTGGCTTTTGCCAAGTCCTTTGCGTCTGTGAGGCTACCATATACCACAGCCTTCAGTGTCTAGATGTTTCTCATGATGCTTCTACAGCTAAGTCACACAGAATTGCTCTATTGGATTTTGTAACTGCATGGCCAGTACATTTTAGGGTTGCTTCACACACAGCGAAATCGCTACTGAGATCGCTGCTGAGTCACAGTTTTTGTGACCTCATTAGCGATCTCGCTGTGTGTGACACTGAGCAGCGATCTAGCCCCTGCTGTGAGATCGCTGCTTGTTACACACAGCCCTGGTTCGTTTTTTTATTGTTGCTCTCCCGCTGATAAGCACAGATCGCTGTGTGTGACAGCGAGAGAGCAACAATCCTGAATGTGCAGGGAGCAGGAGTCGGCATCTGACAGCCTGCGGTAAGCTGTGACCAAGGTAAACATCGGGTAACCAAGGTGGTTACCCGATATTTACCTTCGTTACCAGCCTCCGCAGCTCTCACGCTGCCGGTGCTGGCTCCTGCTCCCTGCACACACAGCTAAGCGGTGTGCGCTGGTAACTAATGTAAACATCGGGTAACCATACCCGATGTTTACCTTAGTTACCAGTGTCCGCAGCTTCCAGACGCCGGCTCCGTGCAAGCGCAGCGTCGCTTGCACGTCGCTGCTGGCTGGGGGCTGGTCACTGGTCGCTGGTCGCTGGTGAGATCTGCCTGTTTGACAGCTCATCAGCGACCATGTAGCGATGCAGCAGCGATCCTGACCAGGTCAGATTGCTGGTCGGATCGGTGCTGCATCGCTAAAGTGTGAAGGCACCCTTATAGGAATTGCTCTTAAAGTAGTATTATCATATTATGAAATTAGTTTAGTTAGTTAGATACCATGAAAATAAAAAAGTTGACAATTGATTTGCCTTTTCTATCTATTGCTATTCTTCTGCTGTAAGAGCTTTTATCATACATAGAGTACAGCTTTGTTACGACTGGGCCCTTCCACTTCCACGGGGATGAATAAATT